>NW_028277457.1:333096-666193 GCF_059751315.1 Micrasema longulum
TTAATTTAAAAATTTGCAAAAATTTAAAGTTTCACACCATTGACATATAGATATACAATAGATGCAGCATTGGGGGGAGACCCTTAAGCCCACCATCCACCCGCAGCTGTTATAGAGTCCTGAGGGACTCTCTGTCAGCTGCGCATAGAGGAAAGTTATTATAAATATTCCTAAGGAATACAAACTCTATGCAGACTAAGGAGGGGGGAGGAGGACGTATGGATAGAGGCCAACACGTCGTCCCTAGCCCTCAGGATCCCCTCCATGCCTCTGTTTTTTTTATTCAAAAAAATATGTTAACGAACAATTTACATAAATAAACGTATCCAAATATACAAAAACATTTTCTTAAAACTATAGTAACATAACAAACATAACTTACACAAAACATAAGTATCCAATAGATGCAGCAATAAGCACCCGTCCTGTGTTCCATTGAACTTAAGTTCTGGAATTTACATTATAGTCAGTAAATGTGAAGCTATGTTAAAAGGCGCGCCTTACAACAACAACAACAACAAACCATCACGCCGTTTCCCCGTAGGGTTAAGCAGAGAGGACAGAACGCCACATCTCTATATCTTTGCATTTCGACCTCGCTTCCTCTACATTCATACATCTTCTCATTATTCCTACTCTTGACATGTCCATCTTCAAGTATTTGATGGACTTGATCGTGCCATGTCTTTCTCGGTCTTCCTCGTTTTCTGCATCCATCAACATTCGCATCGTAGATCCTATGAGCAGTTCTTTCGCTGTCCATTCGCTCTACATGTCCAAACCAACGCAGCACCCCTTTCTTGGTTCTGTTGATAATGCATATCTCAGCTTTAGACAGTTCATGGATCTCGACATTCGTGCAGATACATCGTTACCAGCATACATCGTTCTACCACACATTCGCCTGAAGGATCGTATTTCGACAGCATTTAACTTACTTCCATCATCATTTTTCCAATTTCATACGCGACTCACAGCTTTGAATTCACCGTAAACTGGGATAAACAGTTTTTTAACGCGTTTTACACGAAAATGTTAACGCGACAACGCTCATTTTTTTAAACATAATTTCAAACTATAGTTATATGAAGTATGATTATATTTATTTTATTATGCCCCAGTGTTCCACGCATGTTTTTTATTCACATGTTTGAAATGGCAATTTCTTCCAACCAACCAATAAAATTTTAGTTTAATTTTTATAATTCAAGTTACAGAACATACTCAATAGAAAAAAAATATTAAAAAGCTACAGATATATAAATATAGAAATAAACGTATTTATTTATAAACTACCTTAAATCAAAACTATTACTGAATGGGAAAAAATAAAAAAAGAGGAAAGAGGAAAAAGGAAAGGAGGAGAGATTAAGGAAGAGAAAGGAGATGTTTCTTCAGACGTGATTTGAACAGAGATAATGTAGTAACATTTTTGATGGTGGATGGGAGATGATTCCACAGTCGAGCCGCATGGACACTATATGAGTTAGAGAAGAAAGGGAATTGTGGATGGGTATTAAGAGAGTGCCTTGAGCGTTAGGATTATGAAGTACATTGAACATAAGTGAGAGCGAGTGATAGTCTCTCCGTTGTCTAATTTTGAGCCATTTCAGTTGCCTACGATAATCAGAAATGTGGTCATATTTCCTAAGACCAAAAATGTACCTTATGCATGTATTCTGAAGTCGTTCAAGTTTATTGAGTTGCTCACAGCTTAAATCATTATCAACTACTCCAAAACATTTTGCTCAATCATTGAATTTTTTATTAATTCTAATTAATTGCACATTTACCAGCATCTAAAATGAAATTCTAAGCGAGTGAAAATAACTCAGTTTTATGACATTTGCATAATTAAAAATACATTAGATGGACTATTTTGCCAAAACAAATTATTGCCATTCATAAAAGAAATTGATCGCGAAACTGACAGTTCCGAAGAGTGCCGAACGCAGCCGGATTCCCACGAGCGCGCACAAATGGAGGTTAAGAATGACAAGTGCCCTACTTTGTTGCCAGGTAGGTACGTAACCAAAATACCTGCGTTCTTTGATATTACGTACCTACCGGCAGCGCTATAGTAATAATAATAATATAGAAAGTGGTACAGCCTCACTTAAAATAATGGCCGCGGTCTGGCAACACTATCTCGCTATTCAAATATTATTTTAAATTTTGATCGTTCCACTGTTTAAAACGCAATTTTTTATTTAAAAAAATTCTAGTTCAATTTCTTATTTCTGAAAAATTATTAAACAATATAACTCATGTATATTTATTCATTTACTTACTTTAATAAGCTGATTATACGCGATATTAGTTAATTAATTAGGTTTTGTCACTAATCAATAAAAAAATTCCCAATGGGATAATACATTTTTGGGATAAAAGTAGCCTATATCAATTGCCAGTCCTACAACTATTGATATGCAAAAAGACGTCGTCTTTGACGACGTAGCTTCATTATTCTATTTTAACGTCAAATCATAAAAGAATGATATATTTTTTGGGATGAAAAGTCGTTTTTGCTACTTGTCCGCTCTCTAGCTATCTCTACGCAAAAAGTCACCTCAATCAATCCCTCCGTTGCGACGTGAAAGACGAATCATTTTTCCAAGAAGTTTTTTCCCGATGAAGTGATTTTTTTTATGATACTAACAGGGACGCGTATTTGAATTATGTCTAAAAAATATTTATACGTACCATTTTGGACATAGTTTACGCTATGTATAAATAAACACGACCTTTGTTTAAATGTATTTCACATTCCTTTGACAATTGAAAATCCTTTGAGGCATTGTAACGCAATATGACACAAATGCCACACTCCGATTTCCTAAGGTTTTTTTTTTCGTTTTAAAGCTGCCAAAGATACTCGCGAAATTTGCAAAGTGTACAGTGAAGGAGCTATGAATTATTGACTAATTTATTGCAAAATAATGAAGAGAGAATACGCAATTGAACAATTTGTCGTAATTTTTTTTGTGTGTTTTTTTTCTCTTTATTTGAAAAAAAAATAATGGTATGAGAAGAAGTAAAAAAATAAATAAATGTTTTTAGGCGTTTTAAATTGGTTCGGCCGGGTGAATCTCACCCACATAATAAAGGTTTCGGCTATTTTACTTCACAAAAGTCAACAGATGGAAGAGTTGAAAAAATGTGGATGTCGAAACATGGGCAGAATGGTAATTGTTACAAGTGTTTAAAGAAGCCACTTAAACCAGCCAATGAAAGGCCACAAGCCGTGTAATTGCCTAGACTTCCATATACTCTTCTCAAAAATGTTTTCCATTTATGTCGCAACAAATTTAGATCTGAATAACTCCCTAGGGAGGAAATCCAGCCTGTTTACAAACATTTAAATATACTCAAAACATTGTTGGATAAAACTTATGTTAACATCCAATACAACATGGCGACGGGAATACATATGATATTTACGCAAAATGGCGTTTATCATATTACTAAAGCGAACGCAGCGCCGTGCGTCACACAATCCATTATAACATCAACCTTTATTATTCAAATTGCATTTTGAATTCCAAATTATGCATTCTAGAACGAAAGGGAATTACATTTCAAATATTTGGAAGCGAATTAAAATGCCATTCATGGTTTATTTTGGTTACCAGAACAAGGTTGTTTGGCCCCACGGTTATTCGATTTTATTTCGCTTTTTTTTTTAACGCATGGCCTAAGGCTTTTACGTAAATTGAAATTTATTTTTACATTAAGAATAACAGATTTGACGAGGGAAGATGGAAGTCAAGGGCTTATGACCTGCCATTGGCTGATAAATCAATAATACTTTGGCACTGGCCGAATACACATAGAATTTACCCCGTGACCAGCCCATTTTGTGAAATTTCATGCTTTGTGAAGGGTTTCTTAAAAGTGTCATAATAATGAAAATACTGGATTAAATCAATTGAAACTTTTCATATTCATTTGAAACAATTCAATAAATCATTTTTGTTTGTCAGTTTTTCCAACATTAGCCTTTATAGAGAGCCATATTGCAATGTTTGCACATATACAGCGTCTCCCTTTTTTTTGTGCTTTGTATCCCGGAGATATGTAAACACGTAATTATAATAACCACGCGTTGTGTCTCAGGCCCGTGTTTTCACGTACTGTTATGGTTGGATAATTTATTTAGCGCCATTTTTGTGAAAATCACCTCAAGGTAGTTTACCAACATCGAAAAAGTACTAATAAAAGTCACTAAGTGTCAATAAAATGCACTTTTTTGGACAGCTGGTAAACCACGTGAAAACGCGGGAGCGGGACGCAACGCGTGGTTATAAAAACACGTGTTTACACGGCTCCGGGATACAAAGTGTATAAAAAATAAAAAATTATCAAATTTACCATGACCTGATGAAAACTGGGTAGTCCGCAGACCAGAGATAACCCAAAAATATTTTAAAGGCTGACAGATTAAGGGAACAAAAATATATAAAATAACTTAAGAGAAAGATTCTCGTGGCAATTGCCACGCGTCAAGAAGAGAATTTAAATTCAGTGTCTTATTTCCGATTTAAATATTCTTTCTGTTGGAAGTAATATTAGACTCCTTTTAGATTTATGATCTAAAGATCCAAGAGAGATTGTAATTCGCGGTAGCCTCGCACCTCTGCTGGGAGAAGATTTCAATCCATAGGGCCTGCAACCACAAATACGCGTTCACTGAATTTAGTGCGCTGTTTGCGTAGAGGTATAATAACTTTTTTCTCTTGCCGTAGACGTAGCTGATCTATGCGTAAGACGCCTGATAGCTAGTTCATCTGGCATGCATATTTCCCTAAGATGCTCCGGCAGAGTTGTGCAGTTACTTATACATAAGCCAAAAGAGTTTGTATTCCACCCTCTGCAAAAAACGTAGCCAGTATAATTCCCGAAGTAGTGGAGTGATATGACTGAACTTAGAGATTCCGAAACTAAGTCTCACTGCAGCATTTAATACAGACTGTAGATAAATCATTTTGTTCATTGGTAGTATAATTGACAGTTGAAGTTTCAAAAGACAATTCGCCGCTTGCTCTGGCCAAGCGTGCAACTTTCTATTAAAGGCATCTTTCCTAAATTCACAGCTGTTTTAGGAATCTTAGGACAGAAAAACCTCCGCCAGAGTGATTGCCAACGTTGGTAGTACCTGACAGGGCACTTAAAGAAAAATATTGAATAGAACAAACTCAACCCAACAAGCAATAGCTACTTTTATTTCAATTGAAAGTTCACCCCTAAAAAAATACCCGACATAATGGGGTGGAGAAAATCCGTGCTTAAATTAACCCGATTTCACAGTCTACACCCAGCAACAGCAATAATAATAAGATCATTTTCGCTTTCAATGCTTCCCGTTGCATACTTTTACTTTCCGAATTAAGACGCGGGAAAAAGTAACCGCATTGTTAAACTCGGAAAACTGGTTTAAAAGGAATTATTACCTTATAGTATTACTGCTTGTATACGCGATAAATTATTAACACCAATATTTATTTATTTTTACTTTTACGTAAACGACATAAATTGCCTTTAACATATGGTTGAAATCGGATTCCCACGCGGGTGCGGGGCGAGAAATGGCGAGGGCGAAGACCCAGGGCTTCTACGATATAGTGGACTGTATTTTTAAAATTTTAATATATATGGTGAATATCTTTGATATGCGGTATGCAATGTCAAATCAGTCACAACTCCAACAAATGAAATGGATCAGGAATGGAAGCCACTAACCTGGTTCGTTCTTGATGGAATTGCGGTCCGACTGGTCAATTGCGAGCGGCAACAACGCTAGGATAGGCCCCCGATCTGGAGCTGAACACTGGTGGTTGGTGGAAACAAATGGTGATGCGGCACACGTTTGGCGAAAAATATACAACACGAGGTCTTGCTGTGGCGGGTTATCAAGGGATACTAGAGGTGGGAAGTGAACAGTTCTGTTGTTGTGGGTAAAGGATATTGTGGAACAATAATCGACAAATGCATACCCACTAATTCGCAACCAACATATATTGAACACAAATATGAAAAAAAATACATACATAAATACATTTAAAAAAATATAAAATTGCATAACTATAACAATAGTAACAAGTAGGTAACACATAGACAACCAAAAATATTAACGAAATAAATACATAATTATAAAAAAGCAAAAAATAATAAACATTATTAAATATAAAGAAAAGTTTAAGAATAATATTACGAGAGAAAAAAGGAAATCAGACGCATTTTATAACTATCAAGCCCAGAACCAAATATATCAATCTTGTCCTCATACTGATTGCCATGTCTTGGAGCCTAGGGATAGGCGAGTGCATGTGATAGTTGGTCCTAGAACTTGCAGAGCAGAAAGGAGATTATTTTGAGTTTGTTCAAATTTTGTAAACAAGGACTGGATTCTCCCTGGGAGCTGTTAATATTAAAATATTACAACAGAGATGAAGAACATTTCAGAGAAGGTAATATACGTCACACGTCGAGCTCTCTATTTAATGTGCCAGCAGTTCGTACGAACTATGCTTAGAACTCTCCACTTATATGTTTAGCTTTGAGTATAATTTGAACTTTACCCTTATTGATCCCTTTGCTTGGAACAAATTAACATTTAAAATGCGCGTTTTAAAACACGCATTATTTGTCTTGTACTTAGTAGTTTCTAAATAAAATCTTATTTTATATATTTTTGACACTTGTGCAAACTTAACTTTTAATTACTTTTACAAATTTTCTTCATTTTTAACATTATTTCCATTTGTAAATACTAACTACAAACTACAAACTTTAAAAAAAAAAAAATTTAATTTTAATTTTTAAACATCTTCCATTTATGTTTTTTTCCTTCTCTTTTTTGTACTTTAATTAATAACCTAACATATAATTATTATACAATATGGAAACTTCACTGGTCCATTAGAGTTAAGTCTAACTGTGTAAAATATAAAACTATGTAACTGTACTGTATGTTTATATTTCACATGTGCATATAAGATGTTTATTTTATATTTGTGAATAAATTTTTACAATAAATTAATTTCAATTTTAATAATTTATAAATTGTTAATTTTATTTGAATATGTATTTTACAAGTGTTTATATGTAATTGATAAAATATAAATTGTGTCTATTTTTTATTAAAATATTTCTAATAAAACAACTTTGTTTTTGACCACATAAAATTAGTGGTTTAAATCAAAGTTATTATTTATATCACTACAGAGATGGGTAGAATTTTTGTTTCAAGATTATGGATATTCGAGCGTTTACAGGACCTGTCATAGGTTGGGTTCAAGTGGCCACTTTTATGTAGATACTCTACAACGTTCCGCTTATTAGCGAATATCCATATGGGTGACATTTTTGGTTTTTGTATATATGTCATGAAACAAGGAAAGCTTTCGCTAGCGCGTTTGGAGCGCCATCTATGTATTTGATATTGAGGTTAAGTATCTTGAAACAAAAATTCTACCCATCTCTGTAGTGATATAAATAATAATATACCTACTCCCCCTTGGGATAAAACCCAGAATTGTGTGTGTATAAATATGTAAATATATATACACATACCAAAAATAATATTGTGTAAATCAAAGTTGTTTTATTTATTTTATTATAATGAATAACCACAAAGTAAGTGCTTCAAATATAAAGTTTATAAAATATTTCTGTTTATTATGTATGATTTTTCATTGTTTGTAAACAAAAAAAAAATGGAAATAAAAATTAAGAAATTAAAAAAAAGAGTAATTATAAAAATAATAAACTTATAAATATAAAAATATGCAACAAACAATCTTAATTAAAAAAAACTAAAACTGAATTTTAGTAGGAATCTGTACAGAACATTTTTTTTAAAAGAAAGGAAAGTATAGAATTATAAAGAAAAAAAACATTTACGCTATATATACCAGTTTAAACGTCAGTGTCACCCCCTGTAAGAGTGCAAAGTCGTCATATTTACGGTTGTAAACGTGACAACGGGTGTATGTAATGACCGTCCACATTTCTGCAGTCATCATAAATTCTTGAACACTCCGTACATTTCCGCAAACCCCGAACATTCTGGTAATAAAATGAACCGACTCAAGAACTCAAGACTGTCCGCGCTCATAAATATCCCGCAGCCTTAACCCTTGGCGACAGAACAAGTGTTTTTAACTGCCTTGGGGTGAAAAATGTCCTTCGAGGGAGGGCAGGGAGACGGAAATTGGGGTAATTTTATATAATATGTCTTTCTTTTATATTTGTTCCGAGTCCGGATTGCGGGGGGCGTTTAGACGAAGTGTTTTTGTTAAGTGCTTTTTTTCGCAGTGATTTGTATAAGCGAAAATATTTTATCATCCTTGTTAATATTATTCGCTCTTCTTTATACTCGCTTCTGTTGTGCGATCATGAATTCGCAGAATGTTTACTAAAACATACAGGATATGATTCAGCTGCCCCAGAACAAGCTTACGTTCATTAATAATTTTATGGAGCAGAAACGAAAGCGGCTACAAATAATGTCACTTGAGAACAGTACTCACAGCTTGAATTTGTTTTAAACTGGCAATTTCTATATTTTCCTGTATATTGTTCGTGATTAAATGGCCAGCGCGTTAGCTTACCATGGCAAAAGGTCTTGAGATCGATCTTTGGGCCAAACATGAATTAATGGTAAAGATCATGTCGACGAATTTTAAAATTGCGGAATATACGAACTAACATGTACTTGTCCTGGTTCGTATATAGGACAAAGCGGGAGAGCTATTAAATATAGAGTGAAAGAGCATTTAGCTTCACACAGATTAAATAACGACATATCAAACTATGCATCACATTTAAATGAATTAAAACATACTTTTGACAAAGCGAAAAACATAAAATTTTACATGTAGAACATAAAGGTTCAAAGTTAGATAGATTAGAAATTTTAGAAAAAAATAGGATAAAAAATAATAGCGATAGAATTTTAATAAATCAGCAGATAGAATTTAAAAACTCACCCTTATTAGCCCCCTTAGTTGGACCCTGTACATTGTAATAAAACAATTTTTTTTTTCATATAATAGAATATTCTCTTAAAGTACACCGCCAACACATGTTTCAATCATTTGTCTCACTCTGTTCCATTGAAACATTGCGTATTGTATCTTTTTCAACTTACTTTTAAATGTACATAAACTTAAGATAATATTTAGTTTTATATAAATTATGCTTACACTGTATAATATTCAAAAGTCTGAAGATGCCCATTAGAGAGTGAAAGCGCTAATTGGTCAAAATAAATAAGTGGAAGTGTACCAAGTATTTTTTAAATTAATAACTTATATGTAAATATAAGTTATAACATCATTATAGTGGAATTCCATCAAGAATTGTCAATAAATAATTTAAATGAAATATATAAAAGGGTGTTTTAACACTAGTTCCTGGACTGGCGCCTGAGCGTATCCATCATGTAACGATAAACGAGCAAGATACCCTGCGATTGGTATAAAAATGCAGTGTCCTGTGCACAATTAGGTACAGAAAGGGAATGATTGATTATTATTATTATTATGGATAACTTATATAGCGCCATTTTCGTAATAAAATACCTCAAGGGCGCTTTACATAGTGATTTTATTGTTAAATTAATTTAATTGAAGCATTTATTCCATAGGGCCTGCGACCGTAAATGCGCGTTCACTAAATTTAGTGCGCTGTTTGCGTAGAGGTATAATAACTTTTCCTCTCACCGTAGACGTAGCTGATCTAAGCGTGAGACGCCTGTCAGCTAGTTCATCTGGAATGCATAGTTCCCTTAGATATTCCGGAGCAGAGTTGTGCAGTGACTTATACATAAGCCAACAGAGTTTGTATTCGACCCTCTGTGGAAAACGTAGCCAGTGTAGTTCCCGAAGTAGTGGAGTGATGTGACTGAAGTTAGAGTTTCGGAAAATAAGTCTCGCTGCGGCATTCAATACAGATTGTAGGCGAGTCATTTTGTTCATTGGTAGACCTGCGTAGATACCATTACAATAATCGACTCTAGACACTACAAACGCATTTATTAATTGACGGGCGGCATCAACCTTCCTATGTAAATAAGTTTTCGAGTACTAAAATTCAATGAGCTTCAAATTAATGATTGATGGCAGGCGCCGCTGCCGCAGCGCAGTTGGTAAGACGACAAACTGTGAAACTGCCGTCGCGGGTTCGATTCTCACCAGTTGACAGAAAATAATTTTTAAAAAATGATTTATCAATTGGTCTGGGTGTTAAAGTGTATTTTTCATAACTTTTTTCCATTCTCTTTCCAATACTTATTTATTTTAATTTATAAAGTAATTATACCAAGATATAAACTAGAAAACATACGATTTGAAGGTATTCGTCGATATATCTTCAATTATAGAATTACACAAAATAAATCAAATTACATTACAATGTTTTCAAAATGTCTTATTTGGTAACCAATACAAAGAAAAGGAAGTTGTACGTGTGTACTTATTAACTAAGATTTATTCCTAAGAGTTTATTCGCAAAAGTTGGGAGAGTATCGTGAAAATTGTCAATTTTGTTATTTCGGCAGTTTGGATAATATTTCCGACACATGCGGGTCAAAGGTGTGGGTTATGTAGCATTACTTGAAAACAAAAGCAGATTAAACAAGCTGACAATCCTCTTAAATAGAAGCTTAGTGGGTAAATAAATTATCAGTTAGGGCTCTACTTTGGAACAACCTAATTTGTCGGCATGCGTCGCACTCAAAGCATACAAATTGGTACATGATTACAACACCAGGGCTGCAATTATGAACGGCTATCTTCGTCGGTATATACTGAGACGGTATGAGCTAAAATTGATATTTATGTAAGAAAGTGTGTATATTTGTATGGAAATTCAAAGTATCTTTGTCGGTAACCGGTAATTGAACATGTTTTTAAAGAAAAATTGTAAAAATATTATATTTTTCATACAAAAAACTTAGTTTTACTTTTTTTTAAAATTTAGAATACGTACCCAGGTTTACTAGTATGGAAGGGCTAGCAGTTCCTAGATATTGCAATAAATATGGCAAAAGGTCACTGCAATACAGTACACCTAAAATATTTCATATGTTACAAAACAATATTAAAAATGCTGAGTTAAATACAGGAGTAAGACGCATGTTCAAATTATGGTTAATCGAAAAAAGTTTTTTGTATTAGTGATAGTTTTTAATTTTTAATAATGTAATAAAATATGAAGAGTAGAAAAAGATGTTGAAAGAAGAGTGAATGCGGGCAACAAAATGAACGGAGCACTAAGCACAGTAATTTCTAATAAAAATATGTCAATCGAAGCTAAACTGGCAGTGCACAACGGAGTTTTAGTCCCAACACTTATGTATGGAAGTGAAACATGGAACTGGCAGAGGAAGGATGAAAGCCGAGTGAACGCGGTTGAAATGCGATCTCTTAGACGAATGTGTGGGAAATCAATGTATGACAGGGTTACGAATGATGAAATCAGGCGAGAGTGTAAATCTGAGACAAGTATAATTGATAAGATTAAGAAAGGGTCTCTGAGATGGTTTGGTCACGTAGAACGAATGGACGACGAGAGAATGGTAAAACAAGTATATATGGCAAAAATGAACGGCAACGTTAGACGAGGACGACCAAGGAAGACGTGGCATGATCAGATAAACCAAAATCTTAAGTCTGGTCATGTCAAAAGCAGACAGAACCGAAGGGCATGTATGACAAGATGTATGAATGTGGAAGAGGCTAGGAGTGTATGCCAGGATAGACGTGTGTGGCGGTCCATTCTCTCTCTACCCCTACGGGGAAATGGCGTGATGGTAGTAGTAGTAGTAATAAAATATGGTATAAAATGTGATTTTTTTTCAAGTAAAACAATTATTAATGTATGTTAACTATGAATAATCGATGCAATGTAGAAGAACCTGCTGACGAATTGTAAGTATACAACTCAGCAGGACTTTAATTTAAGACTATCATGTCAATATTTTTGAAAATAAAATTCCTTAAAATAAATTTGAAAAATATTTATTATTAAAAGCGAAACCATTAGGAACACCTTCTTATAAAGGGTTTTCGGCTATTATAGGGAGGGAGTTGTTTATCTATAATATTTAATCGTTCCTGAATTGAGAGACGTTATTATTTTTATTTATTTTTTTACTTTACCATTCATATAGGTATTGTTTACATAGAAATATAATGACAAAAATACACTTTAGAAAAATACATCTTATATAACAGAGGTCGAAATACGGTGCATCTGGTGCTCCAATGCAGTGCCCTATGGACCACTGGATGTGGATAGCGCGGTATGATGATGATAGTAATAAAAAAGCGTAAATTTCATTGCATAGTGTTTTTTGTCATGACAGCGTCCAATGTCACCAAGTTTAACCGTATGAGAAAGTACTCGCGTACCGAGTATGGGTGGTTTGACCGGTTTCGCAGGCAAGAAGCGAATGTCGGAAGGAGGGGAGTTTAGGGGACATCAACTATTCAGATTACTTACAAATTATATTTCGCAATAACAACTTTTTTAAGAAACTCGATCGAATTTGCCAGGTGATTTCATTTTGTAACAGATACAGTATGATAATAACGTCATTTCGACTCGATGGCAGCTCAAAACGAGGCCGACTTATCTCTATTCGATTTCCTTATACAGGACTTTTACCTGAGAGCAGCCGTCGAGTCTAAAACACTCGTCCAGTGTTCTGGTTTGATTTCAGACACAGAACTGTATTTTTTATCCGCCTGGACAGAGAAACATTATAAAGATTCCTAATGCATTTGAAGACTGGAAAAAAAAACACGTTAATATTGATAATTCGCAATGGGGTCGAATCCAGCCCTACTATAAAAATTTGGACAAACTCAAAATATTGTTGATGAAGCACTTAGTTTTTAAAAAAATATTCAAGTCATTCTATATTATATTATCACTAGTTCGTACTGATCATAACATCTTATGTGCAAATTTTGAGTAAAAATTGGAAACTAAAATTTCTAAAGTGCTTGAAAATCAAAAACACCGGAAATTTACAAGATCTAATATGTGTCATTAATGAAGTGTTATTTGAAATATAACATGTGTGAATTTCACATTCGTGGTGTCAAAAATACAAAAAAAAAGTCCTCTTTTTTTTTTCATTTGTCTCTACTATGAAAAAGGGATTTCAGAGTGGCTTTATGCGTCGCAAAAATTACTTTATTTGTTTAATATAAAAAAGACATTTCTGAGTGGCTTTATGGCTCTCAGAGTACGTATTCCAATAGAAAGTTAAAATGTTTCTTTATCTACAAAGTAAAATTAGTTTTCAGTATGAAAATTTTTTTTTTTCTAAAAATGTTCAATTACCGGTTACCAATGAAGGTTTTTTTTCATTTTCATACAAATACACACATTCTCGTACATAAATATCGATATCAGTTTATACCACCTCAGTATAAACCGATGAAAATAGCCGTTCATAGTCGCGCATAAATTGCTCAATTATGAGCGCTATCTCCATATGTATATAATATATCGAGACGGTATACGTAAATTCTGTACTATCTGTATCTACCTTGGTATGTTCTACCTACTTTCCATATCGACATCATATGATCAAAACAAACCAATGAATGACCGCAACAATTTAGTCCGCGTTCCTTACGTCAACAGTTCTCATTTATATTTTAAATAGGTTTTTGTGATAAAAAGGGCTCACTTCAAAGCTATCTTGCTATAAACTCCAATGAGTCCCAATTCAAGCAAAAAATACTCGCTTGAACATGATTTTTGTACAACTTTTGACATTTACCGAGACAGTATGCTTTACGATCGTCTGTCTTTATCTACCGAGCGATAACAAAGCCGGCTCCTTTAACGTCTCGATTCGTACACTCAGAAGATAGTAAAAAAAACAAGAAAAAAATAATTACTAATATTTTTTTGTAGTTTGTACCTTCTTACGCCTAGATACTGTTATATATTATTGCCTAGATTATATGTCAATAGGGCAGAATCTAGCGACATTACTTTTTGCATCTAGCTACTCGTTTCGGAAACTGACAGTTATGTCAGAATTTAATTTGACTTCAAAATTTACTTATTTAATAGGCTTTTAAGAAAAATAGTGCCAGCCTCAAAACGTTAAAAAAATTAAGTAAATCGTAATTAAAGGAAAAATTCTTCGGTGGGATAAAACTTTTATCACTTTTAATGCGTAGATAAACGTATCGAGGGGTTCAAGATCCGTCGATACAAGCCAATTACTTACATCAAAACTTGATGTTAGGGGGATCGGTAGCGTATCTTAGTTTTCGGTCGGGAGAATTTCATCTTCAACTATGACGTCATACTGAAGCAATGTCATTTTAGTGCGTAGATATGTGTACCGCAACGTACGCTTTCCCTTGTTTCATATCGATATACCTACCCAAAACTTAAAAGTGGGGGTTGGTAGTGTATCTTCGTAATCGCTAGAGAGAATTTATCTTTAAGTATACCGTCAAGGTGAAGGTATGGCGTCTTTATCTTCCCATCATAATCCCAGGTACCCATATGATAAAACTCACGAACGCGAATATAAACAAGTGTCACTTAGCAATACCTTCGGTCTTTAGAATGTCCGCTAGATGCCGTACTTGGAAGACTTACTTAGAGAGAGCGTTAATCCAGGCATCAGCAAATAGATCGACATTAATAAATAATAGACGGGAAAAAATGTGATTAAACAAGACAGGGGTAATTAAAATGGCTCTGAAGTCCATTTTGAAGCTGATTAAAGAAAGCGGAGTGAAAATGCGGACCGCGCTTGATTCGCTGATTGTATGAACACGTGTTCAACTATCGCCATATTTCAAGAACACATTATTGACAATTTTGACGAAAAGGTATTAGAACATTTGAATTGAATGAATATTTAGCTTAACGTAGATTTATCAAACTACGTATCACATTTAAATGATTTAAAACATATTTTAACGCATTAAAAGACAGTAAAATTTTACACGTAGAACATGAAATTTCAAAGTTAGCTAGATGACTTTTTTTTAGAAATAAATATTTATGAAAAACAAGAGCGATAGAATTTTAATAAATCATCATCATCATCATCATTCCTTTTCCGCAACTAATGGTGAATAGGGCAATGCATCGGTACACCGTACAACAATCGCAGCGTATCTTGATCATATTTTTTTTGTTACATGAAGATAAGATACAGTGGCAAGCGGTGATTTCTTTTAAAGGTAATCAACAAAAAATGTTAATTAATTTGTACCTGCATATAAGTACATTATATATCATTTCCGCACCTAATGGTGCATAGGGCACTGCATTGATACACCAATTGCAGTGAATCTTGATCATTTTTTGTTCTTGTTAAATTAAGTTAAGATGACCAGTCTTACGCTTCAGGTCCAGGGACTATGAAATACTATAGTGTGAAAACACCCTTTTAAATAAATATTTCATATCAACCATGTCGGGAATGGAACCCGAGACCTCTTGCATGGTAGGCAAACGCGCTGGCCATTACACTATGAGGCAGAAAAATAAATCAGCAGATAGAATTAAAAAAAGCTTATTTAAAACCCTTATTGGCCCCTTAGTTTGACCCTATACATTGCAATAAAACAATAAATATTTTAACAATGTTTGATTATGTCCAAATGCTTGCAGACTGGCTGGATTTCCTCCCTAGGGAATTGTTCATATTTAAATTTATTTCAACAGAGAGGGAAAACATTTTTGAGAAGGGAATATGGAAGTCTAGGCATTTACAGGGCTTATGAATATGGTGAATGTTACGCAGTGTGTAAAGTGGCAACTTAAACCAGCCAATGACAGGTCATAAGCCCTGTAAATGCCTAGACTTCCATATTCCCTTCTCAAATATGTTTTCCCTCTCTGTTGAAATAAATTTAAATAAATATTTTACTTAATGTTATTAAATTATTGTATATAACCACTTACGGACATTTCTTTGTCTACCGGTTCCGAGACGTATCCGTCTCTTCGTCAAGACACCAATTAAACCAACATGCAAAACCCACTATACACCTTCACCTTTAATTTAATCACTGCATGTTTGTCCTAATCAGTGCATGTGCTTATTAAAATGCGTGTCGTGTTGGTTTTATATTTTTGTACAACAACTATGGTGAAGGTGTATAATGGGTTTTGCATGTTGGTTTAATTGGTGTCCTGACGAAGAGACGCGTACGTCTCGGTAGACAAAGAAAAGTAGGTTAGTGGTTATTTACAAAATTTTAATTAAATTTAGTAAAATGTTTGATCACTAAGTTAATGCTTGAAATATTAATAATAAATATTTTTATAGAAAAGAATCCTCCCTTGCAGTACACTGCCAATGCACGTTTTTAATAATTTAGTCCCACCCTGTTTCATTGAAATATTATGTATTGTAGGTCTTTAGAATTATGTTTCAAAGTACCCTTTAGATAATATTTGGTTTTGTTTAATTTTTCATTACACTGTATTATATTTATTATTATACTTTATACAACACTTTTGTACGCAGTAATTTGGAGTTTGCATCCGTTTTGTGGAGCCCGCAACACATAACAAACATAGAAAGGATTGAAAATGTTCAACGAAAATTTTTATTATACCTAAATTATAAAAACAATAAAACGCTTTGTACTTACAGCCTATCCGCCAAACAAAATGGTGTTTTTACCCTTGAAAATAGACGCACTGTATCTGAATTATACTATTTACATAAATTATTAAATAATAAAGTAGACTCTTTTAACATACTCTCCAAAATTGATCTGAATGTCCCCTTTCGCGTGACAAGAAATAAGTATTTATTCCATCTGCCAGTTTGTAGCACTAACTATGCACAACACTCTTTTCTCTATCGTTCTTGCTCTAACTATAATGTTTTTTTTTCGTTTTTTTGCCTTAATTTATTTAAAAATAAATTAAGACTTATTATTTCTGGCCGCGATATGATCCCACTTACTATTAATTGATGCACACTCCTGAACACTTACTCCCACACTAATACACATAAACACACATCTACATTTGCTCTCACACATAAACACACCCTTTTGTTTTAACACAATTTAATAATATGTGTGATTTTTATTTAGAAAATTTGCTGGTCTATCTTTAAACTATATATTTTTTTTAATGTTATTATATCATTGTCGACTGTTTGTTTCTTTAAAATAAATAAATATTTGCCAGTCTGAAGAAGCCTATTAGAGGGTAAAAGCACTCATTGGTTGAATAAATAAGTGGAAGTGTACCAATTATTTCTAATTTATAACTTATGTTAAATATATGTTATTATATCATTATTTGAAAATGGTTTTTTTGTCGCTCTTTTACAAATGTCTCCACGGTGCTGAACAAAAAAGACAATTGCACTTCGGACTGACTATGCTCATTTCGGCAGTCCAAAAATAAGCCTACATTGATTTTTTTTTTAGGAAGAGTTTAAGGGTAAAATTTTCTGTGTCGGTAGTTTTTGCCTCTTTGAATATAGGTATCATATTTGTATACCGTGCGTCCAAAAACGGCAGAAAAAATGGGTACATTCGTGAGTTTTTAGATGGTCTTTCCCATAAGAATCAATTTATCAAAAAAGTATAATAATAGAGACAGGCCAATGGTAAATATCTATAGTGTGTAAAAAAAATCACTGCTCTAGTGTCATCCAGGGAGGAAATACGGGAATACGTTTGTATGAGGAAAGACAGTCAGCGTTTCCTTATAAGATCTACAAAATAGCTACAATTTTTGCTATAGAATCTACATACTGTATGTTAGAACTTAAGTCGTCTCATTAGCGGTGCCTAAGTATATAATTTTTTTTCGAATCTATCCGATGTTGAAAATCTATCTGAAATTGTAAATCTATCCAAAATTAAAAATCTATCCAAAATTGAAAATCTTTCCGAAATTGAAAATCTATCCAAAAATGAAAATACATCGGAAAAAATTCTACGATGTTTTTAAATTTCACATCATGTAAGAAATGTTAAATAAGCATAAGCAATTCTTTTACAGCTAAAAGGAAGCGGATGTTCGTTACCATTTTAATCTTTCCAGGGAGTTTCCTGTCCCAAATGGTTTGCTAAACAATCCCTCTATCTTTAACAGGGTGTTTCCATGAAAATGAGACACGAATTTGTTTTTTTTTAAAACATAGTCAAAAGACAATGAAAATTTGTGAAAAAATATATTTCTGTCAAAACATCAACGGTCTTTGTGGTTTAGGAGTTAAGACGTTTGAATCACGCACATAAGTTTCCGGGTTTGATTCTCGGTGAAAACACAAATATTCGAAATACTAGATTCCAAATAGAGAATCTTCAAATAATATTTGTAATCTGCAAGCTTGTTTTAGTACTAAAAACGTGACTGGGTGTAAGATGTAAAATAAAGGGTGCTTTTTGTATGGAGAAATAAGCTGATGTAATCGGCTAATTTCATCGATCACTCGTTTACTGAGAACGGGCTAGGCGCACTTCATAGATATTTTTTGTGGAATGTATAAACGGTGCTATTGATTTATAATAAATAACAATTATTTAATTTATTTTCCCAGAAACATAGATAGTTACTTTAAAACATCATTATCGAAAGTCAAATATAATGGTAAGCTGTGCATGATCGCTTATTTGGACGATTCGCCCCTGGGTGATAGTAAAGGTGAAAGTATATTCTAGTATTTGCATGTTGGTATAATGCCCTGATGAAACCGGTAGAT
The DNA here is from genome assembly GCF_059751315.1 of Micrasema longulum. NCBI lineage: Eukaryota > Metazoa > Arthropoda > Insecta > Trichoptera > Brachycentridae > Micrasema > Micrasema longulum. The sequence goes on from NW_028277457.1 coordinate 351,830, forward strand.
ATAAAACGACTGTTAGTTAAATACTAATATTTACTAACAATAATGAATATTTTTTTACATTATATAGATAAAACTTTGAAAAAGACTTAGTTTTGGAGCCAAATGTAACGTGGGTTACAATGGAATTATCCAACCGGATCTTGTTTTGGTTCCCAAGAAGGAAACACGTGGCAAAATGATATTTTTCACAGCAGATCCTTCCTAGGTCTGTTTAACCAACGCCCCAGGGAAATTACCGAAGATGGTTTGAAAACGTATTACGCATTATGCTAGGCACGGCTCACAATCGTCACGAGATTAGAAATCACGACACAACCGCGCGTTTGATATTTTCTTTAGGCATTCTTAAGAGATTGCTTCTGTGAATTCTTTTTTGCGGTCGGCATTAACTACTAGCTAACCAGCAAGCCATTTCCTCGTAGGGGTAGGCAGAGAGAATGGACCGCCACACACGTCTATCCTGGCATACATTCCTAGCATCATGCATCTTGTCATCTTGTCCTGTGGTTCTGTCTGCTTTTGACATGACCAGACTTAAGATTTTGGTTTATCTGATCATGCCACGTCTTCCTTGGTCGTCCTCGTCTCACGTTAGCGTTCATTTTCACCATGTATACTTGTTATACCATTCTTATGTCCTTCATTCATTCTACGTGACCAAACCATCTCAGAGACCCTTTCTTAATCGTATCAATTTTACTTGACTCAGATTTGCACCTTTGCCTGATTTCATCATTTGTAAACCTGTCACATATTGATTTCTCACACATTCGTCTAAGATATCGCATTTCAACCGCGTTCACTCGTCTTCTATCTTTTCTCTACCAATTCCATGTTTCACTTCCATTTATAAGTTTTGGGACTAAAACTGCGTTGTGCACTGCCAGTTTAGCTTCGATTGACATACTTTTATTAGCAATTACTGTGTTTAGTGATCCGTTCATTTTGTTGCCCGCATTTTCACTCCTTTCAACATCTTTCACTACTATTCCATCTCTTGAAAACATGCTTCCCAGATACACAAATTCTTAAACTTGTTGAAGACTTTCGTGGTTTACATTTATAATGTAGTCAGTAACCTCACTAACCCTTTCAAATACCATCACTTTTGACTTACTTTCGTTCATCGACAATTCGCTCTCCTGGCATACATCATACTTTCTAGAGACTATTTGTTGCAAATCATCCTTGCTGCTTGTTAACAGAACTGCATCATCAATAAACAACAAGCAGCTTACTGAAAAATTATCAATTTTTGCCAATACCCATACATCCGATCTCTTTCATACGAGTGTCTATGTATAGATTAAACAACCATGGTGACATTACACATAACTGTTTCAAGCTTTTTCAGATCGCAAACCAAGATGTGAATCAACCATCAACTCTTACATACATATGTCAGTATTAACCATATGGATTAATATATATTGTACACCACAACATGCCAGGAAGCCCAATCAAAGTGGTGCATGAGGACATTCAGTGTTTTTTTTTATTATTCGAGTTCAAGTCCGTGAGTTTTTCTGACATGTGTGGGGTTCAAAGTCCATTGATTGATAACACACACATGTGCTAAATAATTTTACATGAAATAAAGTGCGATGACCTGTGAAGCAAGTCAGCGTTTTTTATTGAATCCAGAGAGAAGAAATATAATGTAATTCATTGGTCAAGTACGCCTTAATAAAGAAGCTTTGAAACTGGTCGGTAGAAAAAAAAATTGGTTAAAACAAAATTGTATTATTTATTTTATTATAATGAATAACCACAAAGTTAGTGATTCAAATATAAAATTTAATAAAATATTTTTTTAAACTTTTTTTTGTTTAAAGTTAAATTTAAAAAAAAGATTATAGTTCGAATACAGATTTAATACATATACATAAGTATAAAATATAAAAAAACAAATCTTGTAATAATAATAAAAATATTTGGCTGATTAATATAGCACCATTTATGTGAAAAATCACCTCAAGGGCGCTTTACAATTGTATAACTATAACTAACATTCTAAATAAGCTAAAGTTACATCATATTATACGCGTATTTTCTGATTTAAAATTGAGGGTATGACAAACTAAAGAAGTGAGATTTTAGTTTGGATCTGAACTGACTGGGACTGTCGATAATTCGTAAAACTAAAAGCAATTGGTTCCAGGCAGAGGGGCCGGCAACGGCAAAAGCACGATCTCCGAATCTAGTGTTTGGGGAGCACTGGATTTCGACAAATTTTCCTCTGCCTGAATCAAATGCTGACCTAAGAGTAGATTTTCTTCGACATGAATTTGAATACTGTCCAGCAAAGCTTGTATTTTATTCTCTCTTGGCTTTTTAACCAGAGCAAATCTCGATGATGTTTTAAGATATGAGAATATTTTCCTACTCCCGAAATAAGCCTTGCTGCTATTTATGAGAGTAACGTGTTACAATGACGTCATTTTTATTTTTGGTCAATAAATATTCCGACACAATAACAATAAATACAGTGTTTTCAATGAGTGTCTAATAAAAAAAAAGTTCGCATCGAATTCAACAAAATTCCATTTCAAATAACAGCTTGCCCACCACATACCGTTCACCGCATCTGAGGACAAGAGTCTCCTTGACGGTGCCCCCATACACGGAAAATTTGCTCGTTGTCAAACTAGAAAAGCTGCCCGAAGGAGCTCTCTGAAATCTGGTAGCCATAGCATATTTATGATGAAAGAAAGTAATCCAGACGTACATAATATGTATTTCATTGGATTGAGAAAAGAAGGAAGTGAATTCTTCACTGACTGGGATTAAATTGATTGGACATGATCAATTCGCCGAAATGATTGCAAAACTTTTTAAACGCCTTGAAATTCTTTTTGAACACCACCGGATCTGTATATTGCTCTACTATATTATATTTAGCTAACGAGGGAGACATAAAAAAGTTTGAAATACTACAAAATAGAGCAATGAGAATTATACTGAAAAAAAGCAAATATAATAGTGTTGAAAAAATTAGAAAACAATTGAACTGGATAGGAATAAAGAAAAGACTATTGTATAATGTATTTGTATTTATATATAAAGTGTTTAATAATCTCATGCCAAAGTATTTTATAAGTGAAATTATATTAAATAGAAATGTACATAAATATTGGACAAGAAATAGAAATAGGATAAGACTACCACTTAAGAAAAAAACAAAATCACAAAATAGCTTAATGTATAAAGGGTTAAAACTGTATGATGAGATGCCTGAAAGTATGATGAATGAAAGAAAACTTACGGATTTAAAAAAAAAATGTTATGTTTATTGTAATAATGTAGTTATGTAAGAAATATTTAATAAGTATTTGTTTTAATTGTAAATATATTAGTTAATATACAATGTAATATTAACTAACTTAAGTAAATAAATAAATAAATAAATAAATATCCGATAGAACCTATAACAGGGCCACGGATAGTAGCGAAAAGCTCCATTCGGTTATCATAGAGAAGGGGAAAGGGACAAGACCACAGGATGTGTTCAGAAGATTGATGTGGAGTCAACAATATTAAAAACAAATAATTTTTGATTAAATTTACCATGACTTGATAAAAACTGCGTAGGCCAAATTCAAATAACAAAAAAAACATATTCAAACCGGGTTGTGGAGCCGTGGCTTAGGGTCAAATTCATGGATCAGAGGTCAGAGGTGCGAACCCTACTCTACCAAAATTTATTATTATTATTCGTTATAGGCAGGCAGCCTTTGCTGATACGCCTATATCTCGTGTACGGCCTTTGTCTGCGTTCTTCTTCCTTTAAAAAAGCATTAAAACGGTTTTTGAACACGCTGACTAAAATGGATGAACAACTAGGCTTGGCAATTTATTCCAGTCTGAAACTACTCTGCTGGAAAGGAAGTTTTTCTTGGAATGAAAGTAGAACCGAAGACGATAGAGCTTCCAGTTATGACCCCGTAAATTTGTGTTGGGATTTAATTGATACATCTCGTGCATGGGGCTTGATTTCCATTTTCTTGTACTAAGTTATTTACAACTCGTTGGAAATTATCCCCAAAATTATAATATCGGGGTAAATCATAAGAACTCACATCCTAACTCTATTAGGGTTTCGATAAGCGTCCCTCCCCCATTGACCATTAACTGACTTCTTGATTTCTTTCAAGACAATCAATTGTCCATAAAGTAAAATCGAACTATCTATACGAATATGTGTATATTTTTATAAAAAGTTAGTAATTCGTAATAAATATCTTCGTCCTTATCATCATCATTCACTTTCTGCACCTAATGGTGCATAGGGCACTGGATTTGTACACCAATCGCAGCATACCTTAATCAATGTTGTTACATGAAGGTAAAATGATCAGTCATACGCTTCAGGTACCAGTCCAGGGACTATGAAATATTCTAGTGTGGAAACACCCTTTCAAATTAATAATTCTTAACAAACATGTCGGAAATCGAGCCCCAGACATCTTGCATGGTAGGCACACGCGATGACCATTACACCACGAGGCCGACAATATCTTCGTCAGTAACCTCATTTGCAAATATAGTCAAAGAGGATTGACCTACTACTCGGTTAAAGTGTACAATCTACTTCAATTATCCATAAAGACAATTAGTAAGTACTCACAATATATAATAGCTATTAAGAAATGGATAGTGGAGATGGGTTGCGCACGGATCGATGAGTGGATCAAGCCAAATAGGTAAAAATTTGTGTCCTGTTTGTAAAATTTGACATACAAGTCTATGTGAATTTGTTATGTTTTTTATGATTATTTTAGTTTGTATTGCTTATTATGTTTAAGATGATAATTATGTTAATTAGATTAATTACCTGTTTATTTTCTTATTATTTTAACTATGTTAAATAACTCATTTAAGACATGTTTCATTATATTTATTGTAAAATGCTTCCCTCACCACGGGACACCCCAGTGAGAGTGAACATTAGAGATCAAATACGTACAAATATATGCATTGATGCAGAGATCAAATTTTACTTAGTAGACAGTTGAAAACAACTATGTTAATTTATATTACAATCGGGGCTCAAATATTATTTCCACAAGCAAGGGTCATTTTGTAATTTTTCAGAATTAAAAAAATAATAATGCATCTCATAAATATATAATGTAATCGGTTTGTATGATCAAACGACAAACTTAAAGGTTTCATTGCAAAAAACTTTAAAATTACAGTTCTTAAAACTTCAACAAATTTCAAACTCCGCTAACGGAAAAGCAATAAATTTATTTTTGAAGAGAAAAAACTACTTCTTAACAAACTTTTGTTCCTTATTCTACACAGGATTAAGTAAAAACTTGCGATTAAAAGGAAACAATTTCAATTTTACGAACTTTACTTCAAATTAACTTGCATTCAACAACAGGTAGCCGGATTGAAGTAACGGGCAGTTAACAACAAACTGCTTTAAATACTAGGCGTTTGAATAAAATAATCCCATGATTACGGTTGACTAGGTACTTTATTCTTTCAGAACAAGTAGCGCGTCTGATAAAGAGAATAATAAGGTAAAAAATAAAATATAAATTATACATGAATTAATACGTATACTAGTTTTAAATGGGAAAAGAGGAAAAAAAGGAGATGTATCTTTGGCCGTTATTTAAACAAAGCTACAGTAGATACATCTTTGATAGTGAATTGGATATGATTCCACCTCAGTATAGTTGTATTAGTATATAATTATTTACATCGGATTAATTGATTCACTTATCACAGAGACATGCATATTTTATAGACCTAAAAACTTTTAAACTTTTTTTTTAATAATAACATTTCATTAATCCCAAACTTTTAAAATTTTACTTCTTTTAAAAAACACGCACTATCCTGGATTCAATCTAAAGATATTAACTTTTTTTTTCTTTGATATATTTTGTTGCCATTTTATTTATTTATTTATTTATATACGGCATTTCTGCCATTTACATATATGTGGTATAAAGAGTGCTTAGAAATAAAAAGATTAAAAAATAAAAAAAATCGAGTATGAAATATTAATATACTCGTACTATACACATTATTAATTACTTGAAATACATACATATTTTAAAGAAATTATACAATAACAAAATACATTAATCAATCAAATTATAACTATTCCAACCCAATCTTCTGAAGATGATTTGCTCTTTTTGATAAAAATATGTTGGTCACTTTATTTTTTAAGTTAGGCAGAGATAAACTAAATATATCAAAATGTGATGCATATTCATTCCCGGTATTCTGTAATCTAACAATAGGTGAGTTATATTGAGCTACCGTTCGACAATTTTGACAATAAAATATTGTAGATGTTCTGCTTAATCTAGGTGGTACATAGAATGAAATCAATTTCAGTAGATCAGGGGTATCAAACATTGGTTTTATTATTATATTTTATTTTAACAATAAGGAATATTTTTATGTATTTTTTATGTTGTTAATTTCTTTTTTTAATTACTATATAATAAAAAAGTATCTAATCTTTTACAAAATATTTTTTTTTTCTTTCTTATTAACACAAAAATATTATACCTGCCTATTTATAATAGAAGCAAAAAATTCATAAACATTTATTGTATACCCACGAACAGGCCATGCATTTGTGGAATTTTTTATTTACTATTCTTACAGTTAATATGTATTTCATTGCTTTGTAATTATTAACTATTTTTGAATACTTTTTTTTTTACCTCTTATGTATATTAAAAAAAAAAAAAAAAAAATTAAAAAAGATGTCGGGTATCGAATTTGAGACCACTGCATGGTAGGCAAACGGGCTGACTATTACACCACGAGGCCGACGTTATTTACAAGTTGTTGAAAATGGCCTTAACAATGAGGAACTTCAGCCTTGCGGGAAATTGGATACAAAAAATGTTTTCTTGCGCGCGGTAAAAAATAGAGCATTAAATTGTACGGTAAAGTTTCTTTAAAATGTACAAAAAAAATAAATATATTTTAATAAAAATGCACTACTTTGAATGACTACAAAATGCATCTTAAAATTAAGCTAAAACATAAATTGGAAAAATGCCCACAAAGACTTCACCGTCTGAGCGTAGGCCATTCCTTTTTTTAATTATTAATAAGTCTAAAGCATATAAATATGGTATGACATGACCATGAAAAGGAAAGAAAAGAAAAAGAAAAGAAAAACAAAATTAACATTTTCTGATATTACGAAAACAGGATTTATTTGCAGTGCGCATTTATTTTTTTGTTTAATTTAATTTTTTTAAACAAGATATCATTTCATATGTCAATTAAGTCCAGTCTGAAACTACCCAGCTAGAAAGAAAGTTTTTTTGAGATTGAGGTGGAATTGGGGACGATAGAACTGATGTAGAATTTCTAAAAAATATTTTTTGTGACAGTAGTTTTGGCTGTAAGGCGATTGGCCCATTCATGGGCACTCTCCCCTACATGTAAAACATTACGAAACATGCTCGATAATAAATATTATAAATGAGTTGATACCGATATAATTTAGAAAAGCAATATTTCTGCCACGGTCTAGTGATTTGATTAGTTAGCTTGTTCTTGAGTTGATGCATGCAGATATTGTGTAAATTAAAATTGCAAGTATCATCACGCTATCCGAACTTTCTAACTTTTATTCATACCTGTCAAACAAAACAACAAAACTTTGATAATTCTAAAACACACGTAAAAGATTGAAATTTATCTGTTCACGTTGAACTGAGAAAACGAAGCTGCTCGCAATATTTGCGCAATCGCTGGAAAGATGCTATGATTTATCGACTAATTTTTTGTAAAATAATGAAGAAGAAATTATGAACTAATTTGTTGTAATGATATAATGACATCCTTGAGGTGATTTACACAAAAATGGCGCTATATAAATTATCCAAACACTATTATTATTATGATGACACACTGATCAAGCAAATAATAATTGCATAAAAAGCTTAAATAAAAAATCTTGAGAGTCCTAATCAGAACTAGCTCCCTCGGTATATTTGAAAATCTCAATGTAAAATCTAAAAACCAACTTTATTTAAAAGCTCTGTTACTATACGCACGTAAACATTATTCTCTACCTTCCGTTACAAATACAAGAGTTACTAGATACTCCACCCTGATGCTGCAAAAAAATAAAAAAATAAAAAACAACCTTCGGTCAATGGCCTACTACTCGGTTAAAGTGTACAATTTACTTCCAGTATCCAGTAGGACAATTATTAGTAAGTTCTCATAATATAAAATTGCTATTAAGAAATGGAGAGTGGAGGTGGGATGCACTCGGATCGATGAGATGATGGATCAAGCCAAATAGGTTTAAATGTGAGTACTGTTTATGAAATTTGTTCTATTGGTCTTTATAAATTGGTTATGTTTTTTTATGATTATTTTAGTTTTTATTGTTTATTATGTTAATGATAATTAGGTTAATTTGATGAGTTACGCTTTTTTTTATTGTTATTATTATGTTAACTTTGTCAAAAAGATAATTTAAGGCATGTTTCACATTTGGTAAAATGTTTCCCTCGGCACGGGACACTCCAGTGAGGGAACATTATTCTGTATAAAAAAAGAATACAAACAATGTAAATATATAAAATAAAATAAACTTTTTTATCTTCAAACCATTAACCTTTATGGTCAAACATTTTAATTAATGTTATTAAATATTTGTATTTAACCAATTACCTACTTTTTGTGTCTACCGGTTTTGAGACGTACCCGTCTCTTTGTCAGGACACCCACGACACCAACAGTAGTATACAAAGTATTTACGTAGTGTATGTTTAGACATGGTGATGTTTGCATTCCTGTTAACTTTGCATGTAATTTGTATATTTTTAGTACTTCTTTTTAAATATAAGTTATCAATTTAAAATACTTGGTACAATAGCACTTATTTATTAGACCAATTAGCGCTTTCTTTTTATTAATGGGCATCTTTAGACTGGTTAATTTTGTACTGTGTAAGGATAATTTATATAAACATCGTAGCTGTATAATATTTACCAGTCTGAAGATGCCCATTAGAGGGTGAAAGTGCTAATTGGTCAAATAAATAAGTGGAAGTGTACCAGTATTTTTAATTGGTTATTTATATTTAAATATAAGATATTATTTTATTCAGTTTAGTCAGTTATTCAATTCAGTGCCAAAAATTGGCGATTATTTATAGTCAAAAATACAATATATTCTGTTTGCAAAACAGTGAAAAATTAAAACAAAAATATTTTTTTATTATTTATTTTATTTAGTTCTATGTTTAACATAGTCTAATTATGTCAAATTAAATGTAGTACACTTAAAGTGTGAAATTAAATTGAAATGAAATTATAAGCAAACATATTGGGTACTGTATATGCTCTCTAGGTATGGTAAATACCTGTTCTGAGGTAGACAGCATTTTTTTTTACATAATACAGCATATTTAGTCTTCGTAATGTATAAAGGTGATTTAAATATGAAAATCTTACGAACATTATCTAACTAAAAAAATCAAACTGTCAAAGTGTATGAAACCGAAAAAGTATACAGAAAAAAGTCCAAGACAGTAAAAAGTGATGATAACATATTACATCAGAGATTGAGATATTTATGTTATGCTATGTATTTATTTTACATACCTAGTAATACAAAAAAAAATTAATACCTTGTTATAGATTAACTAATAAACATTACATATACAAATATAATTTAAAAAACAGAACATTGTTATAAAATCCAGACGCTTTCCGACGACACTCGATATACCTAAATGGATGTTTGTTTTTATCAAAAATCATCGCCATCGCACGAAACGATGCGATATGCCTAACATCCCTAATCCCTTTTGACAACTAACTAAGCATCTTAAGTCCCTTTTGATACAAATTGTTTTGAGTTTCCGCTGAACATCACAAAACACGTATTCTGGAAATAATTTATTTTTTAATTGAAATATTTACACAAATGAGAAGATATTATCGAAGTCTAGCCATTAACAGCGCCTATGATCAATTAATAGCTGGTTTAAGTGGCCATCTTACACACCGTGTAAAATTTACTGTTTTGCTTATGTTTGAGCACCCATATTTCTTTCATTCTTCCAAGTACTGATTTTTGTTAAATTTTAAGATAAAAAAAAACAAAAAAAGGTTAGATTTTATGGTCCTTCGAGCCGGATATTCGTGTAATTACCTACCTACTACATTTTGAATTTCAAATATAATTTCAAAGTGTTGTCGCATTGCATTGTTTTCATCACATTTCTTTATAAAAACACAATTTGGTTTCATTTCACCGAAGCCAAACGTATTAAATAAACGACACACACAATGTATCAGCTTTCGCAAAATGGCGAACATGAAAATTGCTACAGGGGAAAATTTGTGAAAATACGGCGTATATAATTAAATATGATCCGCAACAAAAGAAAATGTCGCCGGGGAATTTCAATTTTAACGAAAATCACTCACATTTTTTTTCATATTTTTCTGAACAAAAGATACGCCGTACCCGGAAGTCAAACCAACCCGTTTATATGTCAAACCTACCCCGGTATAATATAAGGAGTACCTATAGTACGTATTAAAGGGCTGCATCCCTTTCTCAACCCATTCAGCGCTAACGAAAAAACATTACTTAACAGAGTTTTTTTTTACTTCTGAATATTGATTATAAAAATTGAAAACTAGCGAAAAGGATGAAAAAAAATTTGAACTGAATTTGCAATCTTATAACCTGTAGCAATCTTATGATAAAAAAATCAGAACCTAAAAAAATTGCAATTACAAAACGGGAAAACTACCCCTAGCTTAGCAGTTTAGATGACTTACCAACAAAAAATATGTTTGTATACCTTTACTTCTCAATGTACATATGTATTAGTAAATATAAATTGCTGTTATAAATATGTAACCTTTCAATAGGTGTGTAGGATTTAAAATGTTGAGGGTTTAGTTGGAGTTCCTACCTCAGTTAGAGATTGATGTAGAAGACACGAGGTTGTTGTTTAATGCGTATTTATTACATGGCGAATAAGATACAGCACTTGGTTGCGTAGCACGAGCGTAGCGGCGATGATGGGTTGAAGAGACTGCACTTGAACTACATGCTGGAACTGAGTGAACTGCACTGATCTTGTTAGGCTGACTGAACGAGCTGACTGACGTTGGCTGCGTCTTCTGGTCTCTTTATAGACGACGTTCCTTTGTAGTTTACTTCTTCATGGTAGGGACGATGTGAATGTACTGTAGAACGATGCCTTCCGATTTCATGTGAAATACTCAGAGTTGCATTTTACGAGTGTATTGGATTCGATTGAAAACAATGATATTGCATCGTCGGTCATTAGTCTATTTTAGGTGAACTAATTTAACACGTGTGTGTCATCGACAACGGATTATGGAACCTATAGGTGCAAAGGTGTTCACGGTCGCTGTTATCAATATGTTATTTTTTTGGGTGATACCGTATCTTATAAACAAAAACAACGACCATAAATTAGACTCAACCTGGTTCCCAGCACTACATTAAATTAAAAACTAATATAAATGTGCCTACTGCCGACTGCGACACGGTACAAATTACTAGTACTTAAGCACATCCTTTTTTTCTACAAAACTCAAAGTTTTCCCTGAAGATGGCTTCTGCAGTGGTAGCCTAAACACGGTATCACCCAAAAAAGAAATAAAATTTAACCATTAGTAAAATGAAGACATACGTTTTTTTACTCTTAACATATTTTCCTTTTTTTACGTTCCTGTCTTATTGTAGATTGTTATAAATTACAAAAGATTTTTGTACAGTTCTGATTTACAGGCTGTGGGGCGCCGCGCCGCGTTGTCTCACTTTACACGTGCAGATCTGACCGCAGTTCGGACTGGCGCGTCATGTTCTCGTCATGTCGTCGATCTGTACGTATAGTGGGCTCTAAAGTCTTTATGTGTCGGCAGTTATTAAGAAGAAGACTTAAGAACTCCGCATAACTCAATCCTGCAGAGAAACGGCCTAGACGGAAGTGACACCAAGAACCGAAAAATATACAGCCTGTGAACGAAAATAACCGGCCCCAACAGCTTATCTAGGCAATCTCATTGTTCAGTGCCAGGAAAAATAAAACTTTACACAAATTAAAACTTACGATTTTCAAATATTGCTCAGCGTCCAACCCTCCTAATTATATTCATCAGTAGTGTCAATCTGTAACAAAAAAAATAAAACAATTAAATCAAAACATTTAGATTTATAATAATAAATCATATTGAATTGGTGTAACATCGTCTGGTAAGAAAAGTGGATGGATGATTGGCCTCTAGAGTGGAGACTACATTTACAGAGAAATGAAGTCGATGTTTAAAATCTCAAGTCGATAAAAACGTAGAAACAACATAAACTCCAAATTCATGTTTAATTTACTAAATGGCTCGAAACACTTTGTAGTAGTTCGTTGAAGACGTTAGGATTCGTCTTGCGTACTGCCAGGGTTTTTGGGAATACACGAGTACTGAGAATTATTTTTGGTGCGAAGTAGACTTGAGAGTGGCTCGATGATTTGGGGACCGTGTGAGTTGAAGTATGTGCATCTCCGATGGTGGAGAGGGTTCAGAAGAAATTTCTTCGGGTTCTCTACACGAGGGGGTGAGGATATTATACATGGCTTTATCCCACTGAGTTCCTCCAGGGTATGTTTGGTTACAGCAGTTTGAAGACCAGAAGGAATGTGTATTTAACTACGCACTTCATTCGATTGTTGCGCGGTATTATTGACAACCCTAAAATTACATTAGCTTTTACCTTCCAGATAATTACCTAAGACAGCGTCAGCATAGACTGTTTCAAATTACAATAAACAGGACCAATCGGCCAATGGGTATGCCTGTTGGAAGAGCTATCTCCATGTTGTACAATATTACTTTGGACATTGACATTTTTCACGTCTCGAGGGAGTTTTTCGTGCCAAGATTCTCTTGTTTTTTTAACATATTGTTCTCTGGATATTATGTATACCTATATGTTATTTTTAAATATACCTAATTTTACATTTTTATTTTTTATATGTATGAATTAAGATAATCCATTTTGTAATGTACATAGATATGAATAAATAAAATTGAAATTGAAATTAATTGGTGCACCATCGTTACTGGTCAATATTCCGATCCGCCGGTTGCGAATAATTATGTGCTGTTCCTTGATCAGCACAGCGCAAACTATGGCTTGCGTGCGCCAATGTCCCGATTGGGTCGCATTGTAAACTCGAGAGAAGATCTGAGCTTTTTGGTGTAGGTCTTTCTAGATTTAAACAATCACAAGAATAGACCAGATCTTGTCTTTGCGTTGTTACGTTGCGAGCGGAGGGGGTGTTCCGAGGTGACGTCACGGCGCTGCGCGTTGGGGTCTAAATGACGTCTTAGTTAGTCATTTGCACGAATAATTTTGATGAATAAATGTTATGTACGAGTAAGGCGTATTTTTTATTTCAACTTTCTGACAAATAAAACAAAAGAATCTCCCAATAACGTGACGCATATAATTTCGCATTCACGAAATTCGAAATTATATACGATAAAAGATCCGACTGGAGTATCAAGAATACTCTCTGTATTTAATGGAATAAAAGAATTGAATCGAATCTTCAAAATGATATAAAATCTTTTTAATATTTAAAGCATTAGCTTTGTGGTCCAACATTTTACTAAATATTTGTATATAACCACTTACCGACTTTTCTATGTCTACCGGTTTCGAAACGTGCCCGTCTCTTCGTCAGGATACCAAATAAACTGGGTTTCCGTTTCCGTTTTCTGACAACTTCTACCTCTTACTCGCTCTCTATAAAAATATCATTTTAATTTTAAGTATAGCTGATTATAACCTGATTCACATATTATTTACAGTGGATTCACTTCAAGTTACAAGTGAAATATAAAAATCACAGTGACATCGGCATATTTATATCGAAAATCTAACCTGTAATCAACCTACCTACAGGAAGGTAAATAAACACTATTATTTAAATATCTCATCATATAAAGTGATCCTTAATACCATAATCACTATCCATTGTCTCACTTTTGTCTAAATCAACACACATTATGGCAGATAAATGTAAAGAATGCACTGACGTAGTACCCAAGGTTGATCTTATAAAATGTTTGAAGTGCTTGAACACTTTTCATTATAATTGTGGAGGTGTTAATCTACAAAAATTTAAAAGAATGACGCCCATACAACTTGAAACCTGGTGCTGCATAACTTGTAAAGCTGATTCAGCATGTTCGGCACTGAAGAACACAAGAAATGTAAAAACCGCGAAACTGACAGCTGTCACTTCAAAGTCTACCATAGATTCTATTGATACCAACGTTCCTATCACAGACAATAATAACTTCAATATCATGGACTCTAAATTAGAAACATTTGTGTCTATAATTGACATTAAAATATCTGAAATGAAATCTGATATTCTACAATCAATCAATAATAAATTTTCTGTATTCGAAAAAACTTTGGAAGCCCTATTATTAGAAAATAAATGCCTCTTGGAAAAAATCGACAATGCATTATTATCGACATCGAAAAATGAGAAAAGTGATAATATTCCCAAAGCGTTAGAAAATGAAATTACGTGGAGCTCTATTGTCGCCAAGAAAAGTCAAAATAAATATCCTCCAATCACAAGAAATAATGCTCCTGCTCTTCCGGCCAGACCTACTGTACTAGTGCACCCCAAAGATTCCCAAATGTCGTCCAAGTCTACACTTGACTTGCTGAAAAAATCTGCTACTCCAGCTTCACTGGGGATCACGGTGACTGGTATACGTGAGATGAAGAATGGTGGAGTACTAGTCCACCCGAGTACCAAGGATGAGGCAATAAAACTTACTAATGCGCCTGAACTCACCAATTCTGGTCTCGTTGCCAAAATCGCGCTGCACAAACTTCCTCGTGTCGCAATTTATGACCTGCCGCAAGATTTTCCCCTTGAAGAAATCGTCACTGCAATACATAACCAAACTAAAGATGACACAGGCTTACCGCTTGATTCGCTTATGGACCAAATTAAATTTTCACACAAATCTGGTCCACGTTCTGGTAACTGCATACATGTTGTCAGAGTGCCCTCTGCAGTCCGACACTCACTAATAACCTCGGCGAGACTAGCTTATAACTGGGACATCCACAAGGTGCGCGACTGGATCGACAATCTTAAATGTGCCCACTGCCAACTTTATGGCCATATAGCCACTAAATGCCCATCAGATGCTCCTACTTGCTCCCATTGTGCTAAAACCGGACACAATAAAAATTCGTGCTCGAAGCTAGACAAGCCTCCAGTGTGCGCCACTTGTACATTCTTCCGAAAACCTGCCACACATCCAACAGGGTCTTCTGATTGTCCAGCGAGAAAAGCTTCCGAAGCCAAGGAATTATCAAAGATCGATTTTTTAGCCAAAAACTAAATCGTCCAGTTGCAACCTCTAACTCATTTTCATACTACTACCAAAATGTACGAGGTGTAAATACTAAATTAAATTCTCTCATGTGCAATATTGCTATCTGCCACTATGACATCATTTTTCTCACCGAAACATGGCTAAATGATAGTATCGAATCTTCTGAACTTGGGCTGACTGACTACAATATTTTTAGATGCGATCGTTCTACAACTTATGGCAAGACGAGAGGAGGAGGTGTTATGATTTGTGTCAGCAAAAGAATATCTTGTAATGTAATTGATTCATCAAACTGTGTAGCTGATCAAATATATTTGTGTGTTAGAATTGGTCACAAAAAACTTGTAATTGGGTGTGTCTACATTCCTCCGACATCGTCAATTGATATTTACAAATCCCATTCTGACATGGTGGAAAAAGTATCGGTAGTTTCTAACTCTATTTTCATCTGCGGAGACTATAACTTGCCTAAAGTAACTTGAATCAACGACAATGAAGGCGTTAATGTGGCAAACCCCATATCTGTAAATGCTTCTCTAATTGTTAACATTTTCTCATATTTAAACATGTTCCAATTGAATTCTATACTTAACTGCTCAAACTATTGCCTTGATCTAATCTTTAGCAATAATTCTAATTCTACTGTCATTGAATCCATTGATCCATTATTACCAGTCGATAAACATCACCCTCCACTTTCTGGAGATATTTGCCATTCATTTTCTAATAACTTACTCAAACCTAATGACTCATTATATCTTAAATTTAAAGATGGTGATTATGCTGGCCTCAGTCAATATCTTTCAGAAATTGATTGGAACAGTATTCTAAGCAATTCTCATATAAATGATGCAGTCATCTTATTTAATGATAAAGTCGCAATTGGGATGGAACAATTTATCCCAAAAGGAAATTTTATTCAACCTAAGTTTCCAAAATGGTTTAGCTCTGATTTAAAGACTCTGATTTTGAAAAAGAAAAGGATCCACAAACTTTATAAACAAACTGGGAATCTCAAATTTTATCAACAATTTTCTCAACTAAGAGAACTTGCGAAGTCTGAATCATCCAATTGTTATAGATCATACATCAATGAAACTGAAACAATGTTGTCCATAAATCCCAAAAAGTTTTGGAGTTTTGTTTCTAATAAGCGTTTCAATAACGATCTGCCAATAAGTATGTTTCTTAAAGATAAACACGCATCTAATGGTACCGACATAGCTAATCTTTTTGCAACGCATTTTTCTTCAGTATATGTTAATAATTCTTCCAATGTTAATTCCTTATTTAGCTATACTAATACTGTAGACCTGAATAATTGTGAAGTGTCAGCTGAGGATGTCAGAATCGCTCTAAGTAAACTTGGTAATGGTAAATGTATTGGTCCAGATGGTATTCCTGAAATACTACTATCAAATTGTAAATCTAGTCTTGCCAAGCCTCTGTCTTTACTGTTTAATATGTCTTTAACAACGAGTGTATTTCCTGATATTTGGAAAATTTCTATAATAAGACCGATATTCAAATCTGGTGATAAATCTAACGTAACTAACTATAGACCCATTTCAATGATATCTCCTGTACCTAAACTATTCGAATCAATTATTACAAAAAAAATAACACCTATATTTAAAAATGTGCTGATTGAGGAGCAGCATGGATTTAGGACAGCCAAATCAACGACGACCAATTTGCTTTCTTTTACTGATACTATTTTTACAGCGTTCGAGAATAATCTTCAAGCTGATGTACTGTATACAGACTTCTCCAAGGCCTTTGACAAAGTTGATCACAACATTTTATGTGCTAAACTTCGTGCTGTAGGCATAAGAGATCCCTTTTTATCGTTTTTAAAATCCTACCTCTCACATAGAAAACAAAGTGTAAAAATCAATAACTTCATATCAAATAGCTTCCTAGTAACTTCTGGTGTACCACAGGGTGCCCACTTGGCCCCTCTTCTATTTAATCTGTTTGTTAATGATGCTGCTAATGTTTTTTCTTTTACAAAATTCTGGCTTTTTGCTGACGATAACAAGATATTTAAGCTAATTAAAAATATTGATGACTGTGTCAGACTCCAAGAAGACATAAATGCATTTCATACTTGGTGCAAAACTAATAACATGGTACTTAACATCGATAAATTCAAAATTATTTCATACCATAAATGTAAACATCCTTTTATTTTTGATTATAAACTTAATGGCCAAGTTCTTTCGATTGTCACCTCTATAAGAGATCTTGGAGTGATCCTAGATAATAAACTAACTTTTCTGGAACACTTTGATAATATAGTAAACAGATCCTTAAAAATTTTAGGCTTTATTAATAGAACTACGTCTGATTTCCAAAGTATGCTTACACTTAAAACACTTTATTGCTCTTTAGTTCGCCCTATTCTTGAATATGCATCTGTAATCTGGTCCCCTCATTATGCTGTTCATATCAAGCGCCTTGAATCAGTTCAACATCGTTTTATAAGAAAAATTGCATGGAAGATGGGATTGGAAAGAGGAGACTATTCATATTCTGATATGGAGAGGTTTTTAAGCATATCAAGTCTTGAAAAACGCAGATGCATTGCAGATATAATCTGCATGTATAAAATTATGAACTGTCTCATTGATGCCCCTGAAATTTTGCAAAAGATTCTTTTTAACGTTCCCACCCGTAGACTAAGAAATAATGAAATGCTTTTCCTCGGTCACTACAGGACCAATTATGGTGCACAGTCGCCTTTGCCCAGAATGATCAGGCGGGTGAACGATCATCAAGATCTTGATTATTATGGTGTAAGGATGTCTTTCTTTACAAATCAGCTAAAGAATCTGTATAGTTAGCCTATGCTTTTTACTTAATCTAAAAAATCTATCATCTGTCTTTGCTGCTTATTTCTGTTCCTTATATTTTTTTATTCCTTTGTAAAAATTTCTTTTAATTGTAATGTTTATAATGGACTTTGTCCGTAAATAAATAAATAAATAAACTAACATGAAAAACCCACTATACACCTTCACCATAGTTGTTGCACAAAACTATAAATCCAACAAGACATGCATTTTAATAAGCACATGCACTGATTAAGATAAACATGCACTGATTAAATTATGAAAAAATTCTCTTGTTTGAGAAATACCTAATGAAAAAAGTAGAGGGGATGTTATATATTTATGATCGTATAAAGGACTATATTGAAAGTTTGTTTGATTATTGATCAAAAGAACATTATTTTTTAAAGCTTTCCTGATGTGAAATATTTCCATATTATTTACTTTTAACCCTTTATTATTTGTGTGTAAGATTTTAACTCCAGTATTTTTATTAAAGTCATGATTTAAATTGATTAGGTGATTTGCGAATTCAGAGAAACTATTATTGTAAAGACACCTCATATGGTCTTTAACACGAATATCACAATTTCATGTTGGTTTAATTGGTGTCCTGACGAAAAGACGGGTACGTCTCGAAACCGGTTGACATAAAAAAGTCCGTAAGTGGTTATATACAAATATTTAATAACATTTAGTGATATAAAATCGTTTTGAATATTAAACTCAAAAGTAATTTTATGCATTTAATTCGTAATAATTTTATATTACGACATCGCGAACGAGTAACGCGTAGGGAATGAGGAAATTGAGTGGTTTTGAAAAAATATATTAAACAACACAGCTGAACAGCGCTATGATGTTTTGAAGTATTGTATTTCTGAAATTACTCCGCATGTGATGTCAAGGGTTCTCTTCCGCTGTCAGTTTTGCCGATTGGTCCGTTGACGATAAGTAAACCGGATATCTTTCACAGCTCTCTCATCGTTGGTCAATTCATATGAACTAGTTACCTCGTTTAAAGTTGTTCGATTTTATGAAAATATTTCGGTTTATTTTCTTGGTACATTTTCACGAAACTTGCCGTTCTATTTAATGCTCTAACTTTTACCGCGCGCAAGAAAACATTTTTTGCACCCAATTTCATGTCCCTGTCTCATGTCTACTATACTCCGGTTTATTTGCTCATAAGTGCGGTGCGAAGAATCGTTAATATTTGAAGGATATTTTTTGCGCATGCTTGCCTCAAGAGGTTATGGCCCCGGGCGACCTGCGATGTTCGGCAGGATTTACTAGCACCAGATATGAAATGAGGAAATTCCTCGCCAATGTTGTAATACGTAGGATTACATCCCTCCCGCGTACGGCACCCCAGTCCGCTCCCGCTCGCGGCGGTAAGTGCCTCCTGAAAGATAGTGCGACAAAAGGAAATAAGTAACAAGTACTCCTTAAGTAATTGAAGATCCTGTAAGCATTTTTAACTGAAGATTATCATTTGGCGATTTGATTGGTTTATTCGGAATAGTCAGAATTAACCCTGGTTCGCTTAAGAATTTATGGGCCATTTTAGACCAATCATACCAATGCACGGGACGCAATAAAATTACTTAAGATGGATTTGTTTTTTTACTCTCATTATCTTTCCATGTCCACTCCCTAATTGTAGCAAATGGTGTCCAAAAACAGCCTCGATACATCTGTTTTGTCTGTCAGCTGCTATGCGTCCGTACAAGTCGTCCCGTAGTTCTGGCATAAACTGCCGAGGAACAGTCAGCAGCGGACGTCCAGGACGTCGAGAACCCGATGCTTCGTAAAGTAGGCAAGCGCGGTTAAGGCTCTCAGAATTTTTATTTTATTTATTTATTAATTTTATTTATAAATCATATAACACAAAGTATTTTATAAGTATAATACGTTGAATTATATTCCTAGGAGTTACAACAACTCAATTCGTGACATAAATAATATTATCATTTACATAATAACACATATTAAAAACTACAAAGAAACAAAGCAAGTTTAGTACATTAATAACTAAATATACAACAATAATATGTACGCCTTAAACCTTTTCTTACACAAGCAGAATAAATATATATAAAAAAACGCTTTTAAGAATAAAAAAAAGTAGTGAATATACTAAGGGAGATAAGGTCATTAACATCACATGCCATGCAGATGATGCTGCCATAGCGATGATGAAAACACATCCATCTCAGTTAGTAAACATCTGGATGCCTAAGAAATGTCGTATAGTACAATGAACACATGATTATTGGAAACATAATTCGTATATATAAAACGTGTGTCAGACAATAGAGGCGAGGATAGATAGAGAGAAAATAAAAAATACGAAAAACCAAGTAAAACTAAATAGGAAAACTAAATAGAAAAACCAAATAACTGCTCAGAACGTCAGAGATGAAAGTACTAAAGGCAATCGCAGGGAAACCCAAAACAGGTAGAATCTAGAGTCAAGAAGTTAGACGGATTTGCGATACCCATTGCATGGTAAATAGGATCCGCAGTTTGTTGCTCAGCCAACCGTATCGCCTCCGATTGATGACAGTTGTCACCAAAGTTTGCTGCGTCCGTTATCTATTATTGCATTCATTACAAAGTTAGACCACCACACACCCAAGATTCTTCTGGGACACCTATTTTCAAAACTTGGTATTTTTCCGTTTTGGGCCCTAGTGAGGTGCCACAATTCACATCCGTAGAGAACAAGCATTATACAGGCGGCATTTGGTTTTCTTTATTTGGGCTTCATACTGCCGCACTCTCAGCTATTTAAAAAAATGTATTTGGTGGTAGGCAAACGCTATGAAGTCCGAAACGGACGCAGCAGTTTTCCATAACGATCGTTTTAAGGACGCAGTGGTGGTCTTTGCTTAGACAGATGCTGCGGATGCTTCAGAAGAGCCCCAAAGCTGCATCTTCGGGACGCGAGATTAACGTATGAGAAGGTGAGAGTGCTGGCTGGCCGGGTCTCCTGGAGGCGTCTAGTGATATCCACATACTCCTCTTAGGAGCGGATGTAAAAATAGAAAGAAACGACATAAAAATAAAGTATTTTTAGTTTTATTATAATGGATAACTTATATGACGCCATTTGCGTAATATAATACATCAAGGGCGCCTTACAAAGCGGCTTTATTTAAAAAAATAAAAATATTTATTATTGTGCACACGGTGCTATGTTGGTATAATACAATGATATAATTACAAAAAACATTAACCTAACACAGCACCAATTACGTACACAGCATAAAATATAATAAATGTTGTATTTTGTTTTTATATTTTGACTATAAGACAGAAGTGGTTATTTACCCTAGTCAGACAATAAAAACAACTTTATATCAATGTATGAAATCGAGTTCTGGTCTCGTGGTTAGTGTCAAGGACTCACAGGGTTCAACGTTCGAACCCCATCCGACCCCAAATTAATAAACATTTTCTAAATTTCTTTGAAAATGCCCTCCAAAATTGATATTTACTGGTAAATTAAAACAACGCAAATATTTATTTTTTTAAGAAAAAACAAGTTTGTGATATGATAAATAATTGATCTTTTTTATTTTATTTTATTTTATTCCAGTAAAATGGCTATATAGTGCAGAGCCAATTCTACCATATAAACATGAACATAATTATAAACATAACCATAAACAAAAATAAAGCAATAAATATAAATATAACAATAAACATAAATATAAACATAAAATAAAATTTTATATTTGCAGCACTTATGGTGGTCTTAGCATATTGCGCCATCGCTCGAACAACGGTGAATGGATCCACCCTGCAGTGGCTTGGAGAATTTCGTTATTAGAGCTTTTCAGGCGTTCCCAGAGGCTCCAGGCTCTTTGGCGAAGTAGGGCAGCGAAGGTGTTTATTCGTCCAGCTGTAAACATTTCAGAGGCACTGCAGTACCAAGGCAATCCGAATAATTGTCTGTATGAATTATTATACGTGACACTTAATTTATTCCATACTGCTTGTGTATAGTTGTTCCATAGTTCCACTGTATATAAAATTAGACAGCGGAGAGACTATCACTCCCTCTCACTTCTGTTCAATGTACTTTATAGTCCTAACGCTCCTATGTACCTGCGTGAAAAATATCAACGCTTATCAGTTCATGGTTTATCTCTTCGTTCTAATTCTCAAGGCACTCTCTTAATACCCATCCACAATTCCTCTTTCTTCTCTAACTCATGTGTCCATGCGGCTCAACTGTAGAATCATCTCCCATCCACCATCAAAGATGTTACAACATTATCTCTGTTTAAATCACGTCTGAAAAAACACCTCCTTTCACTTCCTTAATCTCTCCTTCTTTTCTCTTTCCTCTTATTTCCTGTTTCCCATTGAGTAATAGTTTTGATTTAAGGTAATTTATTTCGTTTATTTCTATTTTTATATATCTTTAGCTTTTTAATCTTTTTTTATATCGAAAATGTTCTATAACTTTAATTATAAAAATAAAACTTTTCTTTTATTGGTTGGTTGGAAGAAATTGCCATTTGGCGATAAGCCCGCCAATGTACAAATAACATTATGTAAAAAAAGTTAAATAAAAAAAATATACATAGACGTCAAATATGAAGTAAAAATGATTTTCTTCATTTCATTACTGCACTGAAAGAAGCGTCTTGCTAGCATAGAGGCACTGACATAGATGGCACTTCTCTGTTTCTAAAATTTATTAAAAATAAAAATAAATCTTACGATTCGGCAATTTTTCAATTATTTTATTTGCTTAGTGGCGCGATAAAAAGGGCGTTTAAAATGGCCAATCGAACGATTTCCTTATTTATCAGACAACAGCCTTAAGGGCGTATCTACGTTCAATTTCTGAGTTACGTAAAGACGTACCCCAAACTTCCTACAACTTTGTCCCCGCTATCGGTTTGGACAAAGTTGAATGTTTATTCAGAAACACAACGGCGCATATGTGCACCGGAAGCAGTTATTCAGGAAAACTGTAATATCCGAACCGGCGTAACTTTAGACTTCTGCCAGGCCGTGCCCAGCAGGGGCGTATCGTCCAAATAAGCTATTATACACAAATTAAATTAAATTAAATAAAAAATTAAAGTGGCCACTTAACCCAGCCAATGACAGGTCATAAGCCCTGTAAACGCTCGAATATCCATAATCCTGAATTTGAAAAAATTCTACCTCATCTCTGTAGGGATATAAATAAAAATATATACCTACTCCCCCTTAGGAGAAATCCAGATTTGTGTATCTACAAATACACGTACCAAAATCATCTTGTATTATACACAGCCTAAATTAAATTAAACTCTAAATAATAATGTTTAACAGTAACCATGTTTATGGGAAAATAAATCAAATAATTTTTAACAATGTTTGAGTGTGTCCAAATGCTTGCAGACTGGCTGGATTTCTTCCCATATTTAAATTTATTGCAACAGAGATGGAAAACATTATTGCGAAGGGATTATGGGAGTCTAGGCATTTACAGGGCTTACGACCTGTCATTTTACATACTTTACACACTGTGTAACATACATTATTCTGCCCATGTTTAAACATTCACATTTCCTCAATTCTTCCATATGTTGACTTTTGTGAAGGAAAGGAGCTGAAACCTTTATTATGTGGGTGAGATTCATCCGGTTTAACCAAATCACCTACTAGGCAACGCCTGAAAACAATTTTTCAATTTTCATACTTCTTTTACCAGGTAGTTAATTCAACAAGGTCCAAATAAGGTATTATGCACAGCCTACAATTATATTTAACTTTCGATAATAATGTTTAACAGTAACTATCTTTATGGGAAATCGAATAATTTTTAACAATGTTCGAATATGTCCAAATGCTTGCAGACTGGCTGGATTTCCTCTCTAGGGAGTTATTCATATTTAAATTTATTGCAACGAAGAGGGAAAACATTATTTAGAAAGGATTATGGGAGTCTAAGCATTTACAGGGCTTATGACCCGTCATTGGCTGGTTTATGTGGCCATTTTACACACTGTGTAACATTCACCAATCTGCCCATGTTTAAACATTCACATTTACTCAACTCTTCCATCTGTTGACTTTTGTGAAGTAAAGGAGCTGAAACCTTCATTATGTGGGTGCGATTCATCCGGCTGAACCAAATCACCTACTAGGCAACGCCTGAAAACCATTTTTCAATTTTCATACTACTTATTTTACTATAATATAATATTTAAGTATGTCCATGGAGGAAATCCAGCCAGTCTGCAAACATTTAGACCTTGTTGAATTAACTACCTGGTAAAAGAATATGTATACAAATTGAAAAATTGTTTTCAGGCGTTGCCTAGTAGGTGAATTGGTTCAGCCGGATGAATCTCACCCGCGTGATAAAGGTTTCAGCTCTTTTACTTCACAAAAGTCAACAGATGGAAGAGTTGAGGAAATGTGGATTTTTAAATATAGGCAGAATGATAATGTTACGCAGTGTGTAACCAGCCGATGACAGATCATAAGCCCTGTAAATGCCTAGACTTCCATATTTCCTTCTTAAAAGTGTTTTCTTTCTCTGTTGCAAAAAATTCTAATAATTGTTATTTATTATGAAACACCACAACTGTTTATATCTTCCTACAAAAAAAACATCTATAAATTGCACACAGCTCGTTCTCAATGAACGATAAAACTAGCTCCATGCCTCAGTTTATTCCGCTATACAAAAAAACTACACTATATTTTACATCTTTAACCAAGTCGCCGTTGTTTAGTACTAAAACAAGCTTGCACATAAAAAAAAATATTTGATGATTCTCTATTTGGAACCTAGTATTCCGATCACTTTTTCCGAAGGGCTATGTTTCTTTGATATGATACCGTTGATATATTAATTATGTCACATAGGAAGTAGGCGTTTTTGGCATAAATAATTTTAAAAGGGATCGGCCAACGCTTAATGTTGACATTTGGATCATAATAGAAATATCAGCCGAATGTTAATGTGGTATTTTTAATTAACTTTTGTACAAGTGTTGTATTAAAATATTGTAAAAGAAAGCTATTTATATTGAAAAGTTAATAACACTTGTTGTTTGAGTTGATTTTTACAAAACCACAGAAAAAATAGCCATTTATAATTATATAACTTATTTATTCAGCCTCGTGGTGTAATGGTCAGCGTGTTTGCCCACCATGTAAAAGGTCTCGCGTTCGATTCCCGACATGGTTGATATGAAATATTTATTTGAAACGGTGTTTTTCACTACAATATTTCAAAGTCTCTGGACTGGTACCTAAAGCGTAAGACTGATCATCTTACCTTCATTTAACAAGAACAAAATAATAACAAGATACGCTGCAATTGGTATACCAATTGCAGTTCCCTATGCACCATTAGGTGCGGAAATGATATATATTACTCTTATGCAGGTACAAATTAATGCTATTTTTTTGTAGATTACCTATAAAAGAAATCACCGCTCGCTACTGAATTCCCCAGTTGGCTGAGAAAAGTTTTGTGGAAGCTAGCCAGTTAGAAGTATTTACCACCAGAGGCGTGCCGTACCGACCCATTTCCAAATCTTATTTCTCAACTTTTGCACCGAAACCAAACTGATTACGTCATTTCGTTGCTTATCAAAAGAGCCGCATTTCCTTTATTCATAAAGTATAAAAATTAAATAATTTTTAAGAAGCGAATTTAGGCAAGAAATAGAGTGCTGGTTTAACGTATGCAGTTATATTTGTATTATTTTATAAAAATAAATTCTTATAAACATGAAGAAGTTCAGAGCTACGGAAAAATAGATATAAAAAATGTTTTCTTAACTCTTGTGTGGCTGTGGTGTAACTCTCTTATTTATTTAACTTTTAAAAGGCTATGGTAAATAATCACTTTGCGCGCGGAGATGTAACATCGCTTTACCACAAGCAAAGGACGGAATTTTCTACAGTTTCAGTTCATTTGAAAAAAAAAAACAATATTTTAACAAATATTGTAGTAAAGATATGTATTTAATTAATATAAATATTGTATTTAGTAGTAACATTGCAAAATTATATTTTTTATCTGAATGAATAAAAAAAATAAAAATTTAGCCCTTTTTCGGAAAAATCCAATTATCCGATTTGGGTCCGTTCCCAATTGATTCGGATAGTTGGAGTTTTACTGTATTTCTAGATTACCTACTTTCCACACAAAGATGCCAAGGCCAGATTA
This sequence comes from Micrasema longulum, assembly GCF_059751315.1. NCBI lineage: Eukaryota > Metazoa > Arthropoda > Insecta > Trichoptera > Brachycentridae > Micrasema > Micrasema longulum. The sequence continues at coordinate 378,292 of NW_028277457.1, forward strand.
CAGTAAGCTCCCTTAAGCTAGGGTTTCCTAGGACAGCGGTGCCCGTATTTTAACGGCCGTAGTGAACGGTGATGCGGTTGACAGCCGTCGTAACGGTGACTAGAAAGTGGTTTCCTATAAAAATGTGTGTTGATAACACCGTTAAAAAATAAAACCACTCTCTATTCACCACTACGACGGCTGTCTACCGCATCACCGTTCACTACGACCGTTAAGATACGGGCACCGCTGTCCTAGGAAACCCTAGCTTTAGGCAGCATATCTTGTTCGGCAACGAGCAATTTTTCCTTGTATGTGGGCACCGCCAAGGAGACTTTAGTCCTGAATGGCAATGAGCGGTATGTGGTTGGCAAACTGCGTAAGAACTTGTATACCCCAAGGGATTTTTTTGTTATCTTAAGCAACCTTGTAATTGAATAAATAATACAAAAAGCACTAGGCAACTTTGGCTCCTGGCCAATATAGACCTACAGTCTCGGTGTAAACTGTCAAATGGTAGTATTAAAGTTACGCAAAACACATTAAGCCACTGCACATTAGTGTACTTCCGGGGAACTTTCCTAACTTTCTGCTGGTCTTGGAACTACTAGAATAATTTTCCAAAATGGTTTACAGCCTTTAAAGGTTCTTTTACTGTGCCAAAAAACACCCTCGTTCAATTTCTATACTTCTTTTTATAACAGTTGGATTGATTAACAATTTTTTCCACGGATGATCGGGAAAACAGACATACAACCTTCAAACATTCTTTTTACATGTGTTTTTTTTATTTCATTGAATTATGCTTAATAAACTCAAAGAATAATAATAAAATCAAAAAATTCAATTTAAATAAAAATTAGAAAACATGCAAGGAATAATAAAAAAATTAAAACATAAATATAAATTAGAAAATATACGATTAATAGTTAAAAAATGAGACATAATTATTATAAATTAGAAAACATATCGATAATAATTAAAATTGAAGCAAAAATACAAATTATAAAATATGGCATTAGTTATGAAAAAAATAAACTGGAAAACATACCGATAATATTAAAAATTGAAGCATAAAGATAAACCCATAATGACCGTTAACAATTTATTTTTTAATGACTGTCTAGATTCCTCAATTTTTTTTTAAAAAAGAAAAAGAAATATAAGCGTTCTTGTTATTTTCCCAAATATTTCAATGTTGGTTACCATTTTTAACGAGTTGTAAATAACTCACTATTAGAAAATAGCAATCAAGTTGGGGTAGAGTGGCGTTTGAACCTCGGACTTCTGATCCGTGAGTCCGCAATACTAGCCACGGAACCACAACCCGGTTAAATATATCTAACTCTCCATCCACTTGGAATAAATGGATCTTAAAGAAACGGGGTGGTATAACATTTCATGTGTAATTAGCAAATGAATGTTAAAGGAGCAAATACATAACTTAAAAATTGAATTATTTTTCCATCTGTCAAATTGTCGAAGAAATCAAAATGGACATTTCGTCAGTGTTGCCAGGGTAGTAATTTTTTTACATCTCAAACAAATAATCAAACAACAATAACAAAATCTTTATTGACCATACAATGTGATAAATGTAAAAAATAAATGTTTATTTTCAAATAAAACAAACGACCTAACCTTGTAATATAGCCCATTATACTATGTTCTACTATGGCGGCCTCCATGGCGAACTGGTCAAGACGCTTGACTCCGCACGGAAGATTCCGGGTTCGATTCCCGGTGAGAACACAAAAATTTAAATGAGATTTTTCTCAAACCTGGGTGTTCTGTGATGTAATTCGCTACTACAATTGGGCCTCCTGGCCTGTTGTGGTACAAAAATAAATTAATTAAAAAATACTGGTAACCCTATATCTATTAAACTTACGCCCCTTCCTTCATCCCCTCCCTCTTTTTTCAACTATTTCTCCCACATCAAACGTTTTCATAACCTAATCAGTACATGTAAGGGTTGCCTACTAAATGCATGGCATGTTGGTTTTATGTTTTTATGAAACAAATATGGTGAAGTTGTATAGTGGGTTTAGCATGTTGGTTTAATTTGTGTCCTGACGAAGAGACGCGAACGGCTCGAAACCGGTAGACACAGGAAAGTCGGTAAGTGGTTATGTACAAATATTTCGTTACATCAAGTAAAACGTTTGATCACAATATTTATGCTTTATATATTAGTAACAGTAAATATTTCACAAATAGAAAATGGAAATCGAGTTGTGGAAGTGCGGGGTTCAAACCTCGGACCACAACTCTACTCGATAGTAATAAATTTAATGATTTGTATATTAAAAATATGAAGCCACGTTAAGTTCGTTAAATTATTGGCCCTGAATAGAAATTCTCAAGTGTTCTGTTGAAGAGAGCACTTGGTAGAAAGGAGCAGGTCAAGTGAGTTATCATCTATTCCACTACATTAGTTAGGCCGAGCTCACTCAAGTGCAAGATTAAGGAGCTAATACTTGCTCCCTTTCGAGGGTCACTCGGGATATAAGGGAAATGAAATATAGTTCAAAACACCGCTTTCCTCAAACATTTTATGCTCAAATTAAGTTTAAACGCTCTTTCAACAAGTACTTAAAATATTGATACCCTTTGACATGATTCTTTATGGATGCCATATTTTATTTTTTTATTTTCGAGATTCGAGTTCCATACATTACGTAAGCCTGAGAGAAATAATATCGACAAAGTCAAGAATGAAGTTCTGCCTTGGTTTAAAAAAGTAGAGCGAAAGAGCAGCGAAATAACCGCTAAAAAAACTTTAATTTTATTTTTATTCTTTATTCGGATAACCAATAGCTACATTTATCGCACATAACAAACAAAACGGATAACAAGAAAGCCAATTGCAGGTTATCACAAGTAGCACCACAGTGATCTTTACATCAATATTTTTACTATACGCGTGATGCCACTAAACTCTTCCTAAACCGATTAACCGGTTTACGTGCGGTTTTTTGCGTAATCATGAGCTTTGCGCTGCGCACGTTTGCAGATATTAAAATCTTCAATCTAACATGGAAAAAAAATTAGGAGCATAAATGTTTCATCGACCTACCAGGGTTGCATTCGACGAGAATGCACCTCGCCTACAATCTGTATTGAATGCCGCAGCGAGACTTATTTTCGGAATCTCTAAGTTCAGTCATATCACTCCACTACTTCGGGAACTACTCTGGCTACGTTTTCCACAGAGGGTCGAATACAAACTCTGTTGGCTTATGTATAAGTCACTGCACAACTCGGCTCCGGAATATCTAAGGGAACTATCCATTCCAGATGAACTAGCTGACAGGCGTCTCACGCTTAGATCAGCTACGTCTACGGCGAGAGGAAAAGTTATTATACCTCTACGCAAACAGCGCACTAAATTTGGTGAACGCGCATTTGCGGTCGCAGGCCCTATGGCATGGAATGCTCTCCCAGCAGAGGTGCGAGGCTGTGAAAGTGAAGTGATGTTTCGGAAAAAACTTAAAACCCACTTGTTCTCTAAATCATTTGAATAAATCCGTACCACGTGACAACAAAATAAATTATTTTAATTAAATTACTAATTTAAAAGCGTCAATTAAATTAACTTAACAAAAGAATCACCACGTAAAGCGCCCTTGAGGTATTTTATTACGAAAATGGCTCTATATAAGTTATCCATAATTAATTAATTAATACTAAAAAAACGGGAAGATGTTTTTTTTGCATGTATTTGAATGTTATCAAACTGCATTTGTTTGAACATATTACAACAGAGATGAAGAACATTTAAGAAAAGGTAATATGGAAGTCTAGGCATCTACAGGGCTTATGACCTGTCAATGGCTGGTTTAAGTGGCCACTTTACACACTGTGTAACATTAACCATTCTGCCTATATTTGTATGGATTTCAATCAGATTATTTAATTAAATTCCTTATAATTTCTACGCATTGTGTTTTTTATAACTGGATTTTTGGTAATATTAAAATAATATTAACTGATATTCGATACGTTTTTGAAAATCAGAATCCTAAATAAATTACAGATATGACGCGTGACAGCTTTTTCAATATGCTTGACCTATTTTGCAGTAGCGACTTTAATTTAGACCTCCGAATGCGCATTCTTTAATGTTACGTCTTCTCAGTACTTTTTTACGGCGGCGGCGTCGAAACGTGGGCACTTACCCAAAACACTTCAAAAAAGATCGAAGCCTTTGGCATGTGGTACTACAGGAGGATATTAAAAATCTCCTGGGAAGACTGAGTCCGAAACGATGACGTTCTCCGACGGATGAAAACAGACAAAAAGGTACTGAAGACAATAAAGACCACATTTCTGACTATCGTAGGCAACTGAAATGGCTCAAAATTAGACAGCGGAGAGACTATCACTCCCTCTCACTTCTGTTCAATGTACTTCATAGTCCTAACGCTCCTATATACCTGCGTGAAAATTTTCAACTCTTATCAGTTCATGGTTTACCTCTTCGTTCTGATTCTCAAGGCACTCTCTTAATACCCATCCACAATACCTCTTTCTTCGTTAACTCATATAGTGTCCATGCGGCTCGGCTGTGGAATCATCTCCTAAGATGTTCCTACATTATCTCTGTTTAAATCACGTCTGAAGAAACATCTCCTTTCTCTTCCTTAATCTCTCCTCCTTTCTTTTTTCCTCTTTCCTCTTTTTTTCCCATTGAGTAATAGTTTTAATTTATGGTAATTTATAAACAAATACGTTTATTTCTATTTTTATGTATCTTTAGCTTTTTAATCTTTTTTTTCTATTGAATATGTTCTGTAACTTGAATTATAAAAATAAATTTTTATTTTATTGGTTGGTTGGAAAAAATTGCCATTTGGCAATAAGCCCGCCAATGTACAAATAACATTATGTACAAAAAGTTAAATAAATAAAGAAAAAAAATTGAGTACTTTGGGCATGTGATGAGAAGCGAAAAACTAAATACTTTACAAGTCATTCTACAGGGAAGGATTGAAGGAAGACGCGGTGCAGGTAGAAGGCGCATATCTTAGCTAAAGATCTTGCGTGACTGGTTCCATTGCAGCCTCAGTCCTTGTTCAGGGCAGCTGCCAACAAAGTGAGAATTGCTACGATGATTTTCAACCGGGGGAGGAAAAGAAGAAGAAGAAAAAATGCCCTCAGACTGTCACCTTAAACGTGGGACTAATTACCTTTTTTTTGTCTAACAAAAGCTGATTTTTTTGCACCATTAAAAAAAAAATTACATGTTTTTTTTAAACTCTAGTGTGGCTGTGATGTCACACTAGTCGTCATAGGATACAAGTCTTGATATATCTCTCTTATTTTTTAAAATTATGAACTCGTTTTTTTGCGATCTTCAAATAGACATTTTTACACCAGATTTGAAAAGTAAAATTTGTATAACTATGCTGGATGTCAGTACAAAAAAATATTTATCCTTGCTACGCGGAGAATGGATGTTCGCTAATTCAGCAACACATCTGTATAAGAGAGAGCACGAAGATAGAACTTATAGCAAGAAAGACAGAAACGCTGTTCTGTGGCGGGTGTTGTGTAAGTAAGATTCAATCAGTTAATGACAGTGATGGGGGACGCACGCGTGTAATATGAGCGGCGTATTTATTTTATTTTATTTTCGAAATCAACAGTTCTACATACACATTTATAGTAAACAAACATATATAGTATATAAACTCAGAACTAATAACAGATTTCCACAAAGTACTCAAAGTTAGTAAAGAAAATATATTACACATCAAATAAATAAATACATATAAGTTTATACATATAAAAATGTAGGTACTCGTAAATATTTTTCGATAATAAAATATTTTATAAATATTTTTTTAAGAACAGTAAGTTATTGTAAATTGGGCGGGATTAGGACAAGGATGTTTGAAGAGAGGATAAGGAGGGAAAGGGATATGTACATTGTACATTGTACATATTTATTATTTTAATGTCTACTAAGTTACATAATGCATTTTTAGTGTAAATTTGAAATCTTACAGTGATGTTTGTGTAATCTTTATCTTTAAATGTTGTATTGTACACTGAAAAAGTCCTACGAAAAAAAACATTTTTAACATACGATATTTTACTTATTGGTACATGAAACAGGTGGTACCGTCTACAAATCCTGGCTGGCACATGTATTATTATTAAACTAAGATTTTTTAATGATTTTAATTTTATTTTGCTATAACAGGGCTAAATTATATGTTTATTCGTAAGTTATATTCATATTAATACTATCCACGACAATTTAAACACTAAACAATACAACGACAAGAAGGATAAAATGTATAAATATATATAAATATATATATGTATGTATGTATGTATGTATGTATGTGTATGTAAGGGTGTTTGTGTATATGTATGAATATTTATGTGGGTATGTGTATGTGTATGTATACGTATGTGTATGTATATTTGCATGTATATGTGTGTATGTGCGTGTGTGTATGTGTATGAATGTTTATAAGAGTGCACACGTGTGTGTGTATGTATACGAGGACATATAAATAAACATATTTGTTAGTCTGCCTTAGCACGGGTCTTTTCCTACTAGGCATTACTCTACAACATATTTTTAAAAAAATTACAAAATAATAAATAAAAAATAAATTATGGATAAGGAATAATTAAACCGTATGTCTCCATATTATTTTTCAATGTTTGAACTTAAGAATATTCCGTCTTTTACTAGTGGTAACAGGATGTTACATCACCGCGCGCAGGAATTATTTTCCACAGTCTTTTGAGAGTTGACAACAATCTGTGCGTACCAGCGCAGTGCCCTATGTAGCACTGGTTGCGGAAACGATTTAGATATTAAATGTCAGTAACACATACTGTGTTATGTATAAGCTGAATGAGTTTATTCATGAAGAAAGAATTTAACACTCATACAAAAGCAATGGTGCTTGTCATTGTGTTGGTAAATAATATAACCAGGTACATTACTATGTATGTGTGAGTGGGCATACATAAATGTCAGTCATATTGGTATTGGTAGTAAGCTGTTACTTGAAGGACGTTCGTAAGCCCCTAGGGTGACCATAAGTCAAAGGTTATTGGGTCGCTGTAACAAAGTATCAATACCTATGTTTTGAATTTCAAGTAAAAAAAAACAAAATGTTACTCGAAAATGTTTTGATTATATTTAAACGTTTGTAGGCGGTTGGATTTACATCTAAGAAAGTTATTAAGACCTAAACTTACAACAGTGAGGAAAAACTACGAGCATTTGTTCATACTCTTTAAGCGCATTAATTCAAATCCGCATATTTACCGCACTCTATTGAGTCGAATCCGCATATTTTCGGGTAAACGTTTTTTGCCTGTATACCCACGGAATATATACTAATCCTCTCTAACATGTACAATAATAAAACTGATACACTAAGACAAGTACTTATTAAATATTATTGCGCTATAAAAAAAGTTATCCTGATGTTATTGAAACACAATACATTATTTACATAAATATGAATATTTCTACCGACATATTGAAACCATTGTAAAAAATTGATATTTGTTTTTTTTTATGAAACATTTAAGTTTGTAAGTGAAAATTCTTGATTGAAGTTCATTGTAATTTATTATTGAAATAAAAGACAAGTGATACTTAAATCCACAATTAATTCCAAATTTGTGGATTAAAGTATCACTCGTCTTTTATTATTTTTAATAAATTGTTTTTATGAGAAAAATAAAATAATCAGTCTCACAGTTGAACGTAGTTATGCAGAAAGCAGCCAGTCCACAATTTGGAGAAAATGAGATATTGATGTTATCGAGTGCAGTAAGGTCAATTCTATGTCCTGCTAAAAACAGCAATACCGCTTTGATACAAAAAAATGATTATATCCCCTTTTGAAAATGGTGTCCATCACAAAAACGGCATTTATTAATTTGCAGAAAACACCCCACAGCACTAGAAAAATCTTAACGAATTTTAAAAATTAATCAAACTGGTCAAACACATAATGAGATTCTTGTTTGTAATATAAAAAAAAACTAATATATTCATTGTTTATCATTTGTTAAAGTCAAAAACATTCCAAATGTTGTGTAGATTTGTTTCTTCACTCATTTCACAAACGTGCTATTATCTTAGTTTCACTTTTCTATGGCTGGCTGCTTTCTGCATAACTACGTTCAGTTGTCTTTTCCGTTCAGTGTTCGGTGAGGCATCTGCAAGAGAGTGACAGAAAAACAATATATAAATACCTGTTTATCGAACCGCTCTTGGACCGGATAACCTTTTAACGTAGAGTCACCGCACTAGTTTCGCTACAAAACTGGTTTGAAATTTTACGTATGTAAACTTTATTATGGTCGTACTTATACCACTATATAATTACGTATATTATATTACGTTTTGTAACATGTATTCAAATCTCTTAATGTTTTGCGGCATTGCGAGATGCAATATTCAGCGAGGAATTTTAAATTAACAGAGCAAAAAGATGCACGCTTATTTTTGTAAACAAGAACTGGATGTAACCCACTAGCGAGTTATTCAGATAAACATATATTACCAAGAAGATGGAAAACATTTTTGTAAAGGGAACATGAATAAGTAGGCACTTCCCTGTCTACTTATTCAGACATTAGTGTCTTATTATTGACAAATTTTGTCAATGATAAAGTTAAGTGCTAAGGAAAATTTAATATATATTTGTTTTACACTTATTTGTTTATAAATTTGTATAAACTACTTTAATTTTTTTATTACACTTCGACCGGTTTCGAGGTTACTACATCATCAAGTGAAAAATGTTTTTGATACCAATAATATATATTTGTTTCTTACACGCGGTAAAAATGAGAGTATTTAATAGTGAAATATAAACAATATTTTGAATTTGTCCAAATTTTTGTAGACAAGGACTGGATTCAACTCCCTGGGGAGTTGTTTATATTAACATATTACAACAGAGATGAAGAACATTTAAGACAAGGTAATATAGAGGTCTAGGCATCAACAGGGCTTATGACCTGTCAATGGCTGGTTTAAGTGGCCACTTCACAAACATCAACAGATGAAAGAATTGAAGGAATATAGATGTTCAAATATAGGCAGAATGGTAAATGTTACACAGTGTGTAAAGTGGCCACTTAAACCAGCCATTGACAGGTCATAAGCCCTGTAGATGCCTAGACTTCTTAATAACCTTCTCTTAAATGTTCTTCGTCTCTGTTGTAATATGTTAAGTGAAATATAACTTTTTTTTTAATTTTTACGGTAATAAAGGTCTATAAAATACCGTCCAGTAAAAAATATTTTTTTTACTTCTAATTAGTAGCATAAAAAATATTTTTAAATTTTTAATTTTTAATTCCCGCAAAAACGGTAATTGCATTGGACACGCCCCTTATATGTCGCGATTCATGTTTATTTGTTCCTGACCATTTATATTTATTTAGAACATTGTCACGACTCTTGACGTCACAACTATCAAAGCCAAACATGTCGCGTTTTTCTAATGATGTATTTAAAAAAAAATCTTTATGAATTTATTTATAAAAATATTTATCCACAATATCTATATTGATTTCGAAAAAACAATTAATTATTCGAAATCCATTTCATATATTTTTATCGGTATTCGTAGTATGCGATATTTCCCTATTGAACAGCAAAGATTCTCTAAAAAGTATGAAAACCAACAATGTTTTGAGTATGTTCAAATGTTTGCAGACAGACCGTAGGGAGTTATTCAGATGTAAATTTGTTGCAACAGAAAGGAAAAATATTTTTAAAAAGAGAATATGGAAGTCTAGACATTTACAGGCCTTATGACCTGTCATAAGCTGGTTTTATTGGCCACTTTACACACACCATACTTCACCATTCTGCCTATGTTAAAACATCCATATTTCCTCAAGTCTTCCATCTGCTGACTTTTGTGAAATTAAAGAGATGAAACCTTTATTGATGTGGGTAAGATTCATTTGACTAAATCATTCCACCTAGTAGGCAACTCTTAAAAACACTTTTTAGTATGTGAAATAATTTAGTCTAATGAATCTCTTCACTACAATAAAGGTTTCAGCTCTTTAACTTCACTAAAATCAACAAATAGAAGAATTGAAGAAATATGGATGTTCAAACATAGGCAAAATGGTGAATGTTATACAGTGTGTAAAGTGGTCACTTAAACCAGCCAATGACAGGTCATAATGCCTGTAATTGCCTGGACTTCTATATTCCCTTATTTAAGGTATTCTCCATCCCTGTGATAATTTATTAATCTTAATGACTCCCGCGAGGGTGACACCCAGTCTTTTGTCTGCAAACATTTGGACAAACTTAAATATTGTAATGATTACAATAATGTTTATTCAAAATCAGACTTGACTTCATACGACACTATTTTTGTCAGCGCAGCTGTCGCTAATTGACCATGTGAACAAACCTTATTGAAAATATTTTTATGTTCTTAAAAATACGAAAACCCACACAATTAGTTAAAAATAACACATTATTTTTAATTATTTTATGTAGGTAGGTAGAAGGCGTCTACTTTCAAAAAGAAGGTACCTACCTCCTGCGTTATTTGTTTTTTTAATAATATTAAATATCCCAACAAGAGATCTAAATTATGTTTGTTATATTTTTTGTAATTTTTCTAGTTTTTAAGTCTAAATCTACCTATATAACTTTAGGACTTTCTATAATCTAACTCCTATTTTAATAAATGTTTCTTTTTAGTTATTTTAATGTCATTCAAATACTTAACTTAATGGTTTATTTATTTTATTGGGTGAACAAACAGTACGTACCCAAGAATTGACCGTTTCTTTGTATATCATACTTGGCGGCCTCCGTGGTGTAGTGGTCAAGACGCTTGACTCACACACGAAAGGTTCCGGGTTCGATTCCCGGTGAGAACACAAAAAATTAAAATGTGTATTTTCTCAAGCCTGGGTGTTCTGTGTTGTAAATCACCACTGTAATTGGGCCTCCTGGCCTGTTGTGGTGCAAAAATAAATAAATAAAAAAAATTTAAAAAAAATTTAAAAAAAGCTAGTGTGTAAAAAGCATTCATGCACTCACTAGAAAAATTTTTTACCCTTAAAACAATCATTCAAATTAAGTTACAAATGTGAAATATAAGAATACATCCTATTTAAAATTATCAACCCACTCTTTGATGCGCCTGAACTACTGAGCTCAATAAAATTAAATATCCTAACTAGACAAAACTTACTCTTTCATACCGATAACCTTATAACTAACTATGGTTTTTATTCCCCTATGCACAGAATTCTCAGGTCTGCTAACAAACATACCAGTCTTGATTTCTTTAATAACAAATTGTCTTCTTTCAAACGATAACAGAATCAAATTCAATTATAACACCACTCTTCCACTTCCACTCCCACCAAGTCTACTATATACCATTGTGTCTTTCTACTTTCCTTTATAAAAAATTTCTATGTATAAATATGTCCCTAAAAATGCTCATTGGGCGTATATATAATTAAATAAATAAATCTTCATACTCATTGCCATATACGAGTCCTTGGAGTTTGGAGACAAAAAACACATCTGATGCTAGTTCTAGAACTCGCAAGATAAAAAAGGCATTAACAGGGCCTAAGACCTATTAATGGCAGGTTAAAGTGGCTAGTAAAGTTATCACTCATACACTAAAATGGCAGATTTAAAAAAAAAACCTTCTGTATTCAAAAATGTTATCAAATCAAATGATCAACAATATTTTGAGTTTGTCCAAATTTTTATAGACATTGACTGGATTCAACTCACTGGGGAGCTGTTTATATTAACAAATTACAAAAGGGATGAAGAACATTTAAAAGAAGGTAATATAGAAGTCTAGGCATCTACAGGACTTATGACCTGTCAATGGTTTAAGTGGCCAGCTCGCACACTGTGTAACATTTACCATTCTGCCCATATTAAAACATTTATATTCCTTAAATTCTTTCATCTGTTGATGTTTGTGAAGTTAAAGAGCATAAACCTTTATTTATGCGGGTGAGATTCATCTAATTGTATTATTTCACCTACATACTAGGCAACGCCTAAATATGTTATTTTTTCAATTTCTATTCTTGTTTATAGACCAGGTGGATTTATCAACAATATTTTGAGTTTGTCCAAATTTTTGTAGACAAGGACTGGATTCCACTTTCAGCTCTTTAACTTCACAAACATCAACAGATGAAAGATATTAAGGAATATAGATGTTCAAATTTGGGCAGAATGGTGAATGTTACACAGTGTGTAAAGTGTCCACTTAAACGTGCCATTGACAGGTCATAAGTCCTGTAGATGCTTCTCTTAAATGTTCTTCATTTCTGTTGTAGTATGATAAATCAAATGATACTTAGTTAAATCGAAATTGCGTGCATTTAACACATTATATTATATTATAACTCAATTATATTAAAAATGCAATCACTTTAAATCATCGTTATTTCACAAACAAAACCATTGAAACAAATGAATACGTAAATGCATGTAATTCTGAGTGTCCTTAAGCCAGCAAAATGTCAATATTAACTGTAGTAAAAACTGTGAATTGACTAATTATATCATTTACCCGATTGTACCAACATAACCTTAAAAATATGTTAAATTTGACATTTAGTTAAATGACATTGCATAATTACACTACTCCTGTAAGTTTTGTCGACGGTAAAACAACTATCTATTTTATTTCCTTTTCCATAAAATATACGATCTGTGTCCAGGGCAGCGATTATGAATATTATCTTCATCGGTACAAATCGAGACGGTATAAAGTGAAATCGATATTTGTGTACGAAAATGTGAATATTTATAAGAAAATTCGAAATATTTTTGTTGGTAACATGTAATTTAACAAGTTGAGAAAAAAAATTCTAAACATATTCTATTTTTCATACAGAAAACTTAATTTTACTTGTAGATAAAATTTAACTTTCCATTGGAATACGCGCCCAGGGCCCTGAGTACAACGAGAAGCTAACAGAGTTATCTTCGACTTTATATTTAAAAAAACCTATATTTGTGTATGAAACTGAGTATATTTGCATGAACATTAAAAGTAAATTCGTCAGTTACCTATAATTTAACATGCTTGGAAAAAAAAACCTAACCATATTCTATTTTTTATACATAAAACGTTATTTTACTAAGGCTACCGGATTACAGCTTTTTTCGTTTGGCAACTAGCAATTTGTCCGTATAATTAGCAAATTCTGCTGGTTTTATCGGGTGTTTTGTATTTTAATAATAAAAATAATATTAATCATGGTTTATTAACAAAAATAACAATTATTTTATCTACTACATCCACACTTAGGTAATAGATTTCTCTGGATCATGTCTAGTCTACCTAATTATGTACAACCTTTTTTAAGACAGACAAAATATTTAATAAGATTACTACCTACTAGTTAATTTATTATACATTTATACAATATTAATTTATACCATTTATTATTACAAAGGTTTTTCAGTAATTTTCCGATTTTTCTCGACCTTAACCCAGTGACCATTTTTTTACAAATTCATTTAATTGAATCCGGGTCATGGTTGCAATGTTTGGGTAGTATATTGAATATTTGGGGGCCCAGAAACCTGAAATTTCTTTGCCCGAGTTCAGAGTTTGTGGTAGACCCCATGACTCATCCTTTAGTTTGACTTCTGGTAGTGAGTGTTCTTTTTGGGATTTGGTAGAATAATTTACTTTCACAAACATTATTATTCTAAAAATTGCCTTATTTTTCTTATTTTTTTATGTTTAGTTGTGCACCACAACGGGCCAGGAGGTCCAATTACAGTGGTGAATTATATCACAGAACACCCAGGCTTGAGAAAAATCACATTTTAATTTTCGTGTTCTCACCGGGAATCGAACCCGGAACCTTCCGTGCGTGAGTCAAGCGTCTTGTCCACTACACCACGGAGGCCGCCTAATGCCTAATGCCTAATGCCGATGATATGAAAATATACGCTAAAATTAAATCTCGAGAAGATTGCCCCATGATTCAAGACGATCTTAATCGTCTAACTGACTATTGTATTTAAAATAAACTGTTTTTGAATATAAATAAATGTATCTGTATTACATTCACAAGGAAAAGAAAAATTCTTAATTTTGATTACAAACTAAACAATAATGTACTAATGAGAAAGCACGAAATTAAAGATCTTGGGATTGTTTTAGACTCAAAACTACTTTTCGAATCGCATATCAATAAAATTACCTCCAAAGCATTGATCATGTTAGGTTTCATAATTCGAATGAGTAAACACTTTGATAATCCAAAGGCCCTTATTTCATTATATTATACATTTGTCAGAAGCCATTTGGAATACGCCTCTCAGATATGGAATCCCCAGTATGCCATATATATAAGTAGAATAGAAAATATTCAAAACAAATTTATAAAGTACCTTAAATACAAAACCGGTATTTCTTATGTATCTACTCTCACTGCCTCCACCTTCCATGGAATCATTTCTCTACAATACCGCAGAGTGTGTGCGGACCAACTACTGCTTTACAAAATTGTGACAGGAATGGTTGACTGTACAAAGCTGCTTGGTTTAATAACAATACATGTGCCAGCCAGGATTTGTAGACGGTACCACCTGTTTCATGTACCAATAAGTAAAACATCGTATGTTAAAAATGCTTTTTTTCGTAGGACTTTATCAATGTACAATACAAAATTTAAAAATATAGATAACACAAACATCACTCTGTCAGATTTTAAATTTACGCTAAAAATGTATTATGTAACTTAGTAGACATTATAATAATAAATATGTACATCTCCCCTCCCCTCCTTATCCTCTCTTCAAGCATTTTTGTCCTTATCCCGCCCAATTTACAGTAACTTAATGTTCTTAAAATATCTTTGATTATTGAGTACATGAAAATAACATTTTTGTACGTATAAATTGTATGTATTTATTTGATATGCAATATATTTTCTTTACTAACTTTGTATACTATGTGGAAATCTGTTATTAGTTCTGAGTTTATACACTATATCTATTTGTTTACTAAAAATATGTATGTAGAACTGTTGATTTCCCAAATAAAATAAAATAAAATATCTAAGATTCCTCAAATAACTTGACTCTATATTTTGTTTTATTATTATTGTTTTTTATGTTATTTTAAACTTTCTTAAAGGCATAAGCCATCAAATAAACCTATAAATAAATGTGCTGCGATGCACATGTAATTTTTTAATAAATCAATAAAAATAAATAATGGACCGGTCAAATTCAAATAAATTCAAATAAACGGAATTCAAATAAACCGTAAAAAACTAAGCAAATTGCATAGGTTTTTATAATATTCAAATGACCACGTATATTAGCGTACCAAAACACGGTCTTGTCAATGTTGAATACATTTATGTTGGCTACAACATGTAAAAGTATTTATCTACTTGCATGTTAATATAATTTGTTGTTCAATAATATCAAGGATACGCGGACGTAAGTCGTTGAGTAAAAAATCAATTATTCTCTTAATTTGTCGTCGGCTTATCAACCTTGAGAACTCAATACAATGTCAGGTTTAGAGGTTTAAAACTATTGTCCGTGTTTAAAGTACAAAATGTGTACAGTTATTTACAAGAAAAATGTATCAAAAGAACACGTTCATATTTTATGTTTTTTAACCATCTTTATATAAATAAAATAAACCAAAGTAGGGAATAAATTGCCGAACACTCCTCTAGGTTTCCTCTCCACATGAGCAAATGCTGAGAAGTACTTAATTGACCCACATTAGAATATCCTTCCTGATTTCAACAGTTTAGCTAAAATTATGTAATACAATAGCAGAAAAATCCTCTTTTTGAAATATAAACCTTGTATATTATAAGCAAGGTAAAAAATAATGCAACTCCCATATAAAATTTAAAAAAAAACATACTATTTAACCTAGATTCAAAATAAATACTGCAAAATATGTGTGAAATAAAATGTTTTTTTTTTTTAAATATTCCTTTCAGTTTTACTGTAAAAATATTCCTTTTCAAATTATGATTTTCAACGGGAACCTATTTTAAGAAATTAACTTTTATTACCAATCTTTTTTGTAGAACTTGATTTAATTGTCTTTTTTATTGCTGTGTATCCTGTGAAAGCCCTTTGGGCGTATACGTTATTAGAATAAAGTGTGTTTGACGAATACTAATGACTTGTTACGCAGGCGACCAAGTCGAGGATAAAGCCTAAAATACTTGAACGCGTCGGCGTTGCAAGCGCGAAACCCGCTCCAAGGAAATGTTCGTGCAGCCCACTTGGGTCGTTGCTCGTTCCTATAACTAGCCGCAGAACCGGACTAAATAATAACCACAATATCATTCAAATCATTAAAAGCATTATCACAAGAAATCGCATTTCAGGTAGAAGTGATTGTACTATTATTTTAGTACTTAATATTTTATTTTATATTATTGGAAAGCAAGCAGGCAAGTATTCAATCATAAGATACATATTAAAAATAAATTTCGCAAAGCCCAACTAGAGACTTCCTCGTAACTGGTAAAATACATTGTGATGTAGATTTAATATAATGTAATGATTTTCATATAGATATGAAAAAAACCCTTAGTAAAACCTAACTTTATTTACAATATTTTGAGTTTGTTCAATTTTTTGTAGACAAGGACTGGATTTAACTCCCTAGGGAGCTGTTAATATTAACATTTTAAAACAGAGATGAAAAACATTTTAGAGAAGGTTATATGGAAGTCAAGACATCTACAGGGCTTTTGACCTGTCATTGGCTGGTTAAAGTGGCTACTTTACACGCTGTGTAACATTCACCGTTCTGCCCATATTTGAACATCTGTATTCCTTCAACTTTTCTACTTGTTGATGTTTTTGGAGTTAAAGAGCTAAATTCATCTGATTGAATTCCTGTAGATGCCTAGACTTCCATATTACCTTTTATTAAATGTTCTTTATCTCTGTTGTAATATGTTAATATTAACAGCTCACCGGGGAGGTCAATTGAGTTCTTGTCTACAAAAATTTGGACAAACTAAAAATATTGTTGAAAATCCACCTGGTCCATAAAAAGTATAAAAAATTACAAATAAAAATTTAGTGTTACTTTTAAATAAAAATTCAAAGTAACACTAAATTATATAACGGATGAAAAAAACAGTTACAAAGATAAAGAAGCAGAACCCTGGATGAGTGTTTTCGACTCAATGGCACTCTCAAGTAAAAATAGTTTTTTAGTGGTTGATACGTTCGTCTATCGTTCCGAGGTGAGAACCTTCTTGTTCTGGACATGAAAAATTGGTGTCAAAGGTATTTTAAACTGCAATATTTCAGTGTTCCTGGACTGGCACATGAAACGTATGACTGATCACCTTACCTTTATGTTACAGATGATCGAACTAAGCTGGGTGCAAAAAGTGGGATAATGATTTGTTACGTATTTTTTTGTTTTACAAAAAAATCTTATTCCGTCTCTGTTTTTCCTCTATACGAGTCTTATAGACTACTGTACAATAATGTACATTCTCATACAACAATCCCACACAAAGGTCACACGGTATGTATGTATGTATAATTTATGCATTCATACACACATAGATACTTGTTAACACTAAAATATTTAACTAGAGCCGCTCTGTACGAAAAAAGTCATTGAATCACTCGACATTTTAAGTATCTTTTTAAAATTTCGATCGAAAAATCTAAACCATTTAAACATGCAGAGACATATGAAAAACTTTATATAACATTTATTCATCCCCGGCTAGAATACTGTACTCCTATTTGCTCACCTTACTATAATGTCAGCATTAATCGACTGGAAAGAGTTCAACAGTTTTTTTTAAAACGGGATGACTACCGGTTAAACCTTATCTTCTCTAACCATGCTGAAAGTATGCAGTACCATGGAATAAACTCTCTTAAAAATCGAAGAATTATGTTAGACCAGTTATTTTTATACAAACTAATAAATGATAAATTTGATTAACCTTATCTACTTGAAAGACTTCCATTCCGTGTGCCATCTAGTCCAACAAGACAAAATTTTCTGTTTTACACGGAAAACGCGTCAATAAACTGTTTGAACAATCCACAATACCAAGAAAATGCCAGCATAGATTTACTCAAGCTGATATTTTTTATTACAATGTATGTAAATTTCGTCGGCCTCGTGGTGTAATGGTCACCGCGTTTGCCTACCAAGCAAGAGGTCTCGGGTTTGATTCCCGACATGGTTAACATATATCATTTATTTAAAAAGGTGTTTCCACACCAAAATATTTTATAGCCCCTGGACTGGTACCTGAAGACTGATCATCTTATCTTCATGTTACAAAAAAAATACATGCTGCGATTGGTGTACCAATGCGGTGCCCTATGCACAATTGGGTGCGGAAAGGGAGTGATGTGATGATGTTAGTTTAAGTCAAAAATCATGGAAATGTCGAGAGATGCAGATATTTCATTATTTTTTTATTTCTTATATTGTACAATTGGTATATTTAATATAATTTAAATTGTTGTATTAAATGTAAACAGCTTTTTTGGTGTGTGCATGAGTGCCTTACACTAATATACAAAGAAATTCACGATATTTTTTTACATACTGTTTGTTTACCCAATAAAATAAATAAATAAAATATAAATATCACATAAACATGTAAGAACAAAAAATAAGTACTTTAAAAGCAATATCTTCAGCCAATCAAAAAACAGACTGCTCAAAATAAAAATTAGTACTAAAAAATACATGTGTAAATAATAACAACTGCGTTTTTTATTTTTTATTTATTATTATTTTCATGTTAATTTATAAACGTCGGAACAAATACAACACACACATTATCGCAAAAAAAATAAACATATTAATTACTTCAAAATGTCTAGCAAAACTAATTGCACGATTAATTTAAAATCAAAGACTTTTTTATTTCCTGAGAACGATGTAGATATTCGACAAATCGGATGAAATGAGTTCGGATAAACAAAGTTTCACTGCATGTATATTAAGCACTCGTGGTCACATTCAGACAATAATTATTACTGTAACATGCATACCAGTTCATTGATAACATGCACGAAATTTAAAATGAGTCAGTGTTGTTCAACGGTACTATTTTACAGTATTTATTGCTTATTAATATTCGAAACCAGCAAATCGTTCTGGTCAAGAATACTAATGCAAACAATGAGAATATTGGTGCACTAAACTTATTGATGACGGACTTTAACATTATTAAGAGGAAACATGCTTGATATAAACGTATTCTTCTATTTTCCCCCTGGAATATGGCACTTAAAGTAAAAAATATGCCATTTTTTTACACACTATATATATTTATCATTGTCATTTGAGGGATTTAGGAAAAAACATAGAAATCTCCACTAAACACGGAAAATTAGTTATTGATGCCAAAATAAACTAAACATTAAAACCTACATATCTAAATATTATTTTTAACTATTCAAAAACCCAAAAAATAGCCCAATTTCATCTGCTGTCCTTGGATATACATATACAAATAAGATAAATAATTTTGAAAAACGGACAAGGTACTGACACAGAATATTATATTCTACCTAGAAAAAGTTCAAAATCGGTTCATTTTTGAGGAACGGAAAACGGGACAGCGAAACATCCCCAAATAAGAGTAGTAGTACAAAGTAGATGCTTACATAAATAATGAACGACTAACTGAAATTGAACATGTTAAATACTTAGGACTAACAATAGACAGACAATTGACATGGACAATTCATATCAACAATTTAATTAGCAAAGTGGCAACTTTATCGAGTCTATTTTTTTAAATCAAAAACTTTGTTCCAATAAAGGAAAAAAAAATAATGTATGAAGCATATGTAAAAACTAAAATATGTTATATGCAACTACTATGGGGAACAGGAAATCAAAATGACATAAACAGACTACAAAGACAGCAAAATAAAATATTAAAGTTAGTATATGACCTTCCCTATCTAACAGCAACTAAAGAACTTTTTGAACAAACTAAACAATTAAATGTAACTGATCTTTTTAAACTAGAATCTTCAAAATTTATTCATAAATTAGCCACTGATGTAATTGTAGACGAAGAATTAAAACTTGAAAAAAACTGTAGTCAACATGAACACAATACGAGAATATCGGAAAAATATCATATACAATCTTTTAAAACGAGAAAAGGACAATCGAGACTTATAAACCATGGACTGAAATTATACAATAAACTACCAGACAAAACTAAACAAAAGACTCAGGCAACCTTTACAAAAGATGTTAAAAATATTATTATTAACAGTAGAATGTGAATTTTAAAAGTGAAAACATTTTGTTAAATGTATGTAACCCGTAAGGGTTTAACAATAAAATTTAAATAAATAAAAAAAAAAATAAAAAAAAAGAGGGTTGCCAGTTATTTTTTATTTGCTTTTTAAAATGGTTGAAACACACTGATTTAGAATATCAACGGCAAATATAAATAGTACCAAAGAAAAAATATAAAACAAAACCCAAATATCCACAGAAAAACAGTCAACTTAAACAAGACAATAATTTGAGTTTGTCCAAATTTTTGTAGACAAGGACTGGATTCAACTCCTTGCGAAGCTGTTTGATTTCTACAAAACGCCAATATCACATAAGCATGAAACGCGCCAAAAAGTGAGAGGAAATTTCATAGAAAGAAGAGCTCTAAATGCGTATGGAGAGAGGACCAGGGCGTACATGCTCCCTCGCATAGTAAAGAGACTCCCGGACGAAATAAAGAATAGTGATATAAATAAAAACAAAGTAAAATTGATTTTAAAAATCTTTTTCCTAAATTCTAAGTTTAATGTGTAAAAAAAAAATAATGGGGAAACCAAACAATTTAAAACGGGGTAAAAAAAAGTGTTTGTTTATTGTTTTTTATATATTTCGTTATCAAAAAAGACTTGATTTAATTGTATTTAATTTTTTTAACTTTTATTTTATTGATATTTTTAAGATTTTTTTTATATTTTATGTAAACAATATTATATTGTGTTACCAAAACGTTTAAAGAGAGAAATCCCTGCAAAAAACTGCTTTTGAAGTTTGCCGGGAATTAAAATATTGTTTAGAAGAATGCTTATGTGAAAAAAAAAATCAATAAAAAAAAATTCTTCCCAGGAAGTTGAATCCAGTCCTTGTCTACAAAAATTTGGACAAACTCAAAATATTGTTGATAAATTCACCTGGTCCATGAAGAAGTATAGAAATTGAAAAAATAAGATTTTCAGGCGTTGCCTAGTATGTAGGTGAAATAATTCAACTAGATGAATCTCATCCGCGAAAATAGAAGTTTTCAGCTCTTTAACTTCACAAACATTAACAGATGAAAGAATTGAAGGAATATAGATGTTCAAATATGGGCAAAATGGTGAATGTTACACAGTGTGTAAAGTGGCCACTTAAACCAGCCAATGACATGTCATAAGCCCTGTAGGTGCCTAGACTTCTATATTACCTTCTCTTAAATGTTCATCATCTCTGTTGTAATATTTAAACCAAAACAAGCATAAAATCATTTTTTCATTATTTTATAAATTGGTTATTTGGCATTTCTTTTCGGTTTCTAAAATCTGTTTATTTAGCGTGTACAATTTGATTATTTTTTTGTTTGAAATTATATATTAAAGAAAAAAAAACCTAACAAGGCCACTGTTATTATTGTTCACCAAGCATTTGATTATGATAATTTGTTTGTGTGCCATTTTCTATCTGATAAGTGTTTAACCGAGAAATTGAATGAAATTACAATAAATTCAAGAAGAAGACTTTCTTTGAAGAAAGTAAAGTAAATAGTGAATAGATAATTGAGTGTGAGTCTACTCATAGAGAACTTACTAATTCGACATTTCTTCAGCATTTTCGTTGAGTATTATACAAATTCGCTATTTTTTACATAGCCGAAGGCGACGATCGTTTGTGGTATCACCGTTTGATTTTGGATTACAAATCTGTAAGTGCAGTCATATCACTCCACTGCTTCGGGAATTACGCTAGTTATATTTCAAGTTTAAAGCGTTTATTTTTGTTCTGAAAAGAATTAAATTGCTTTAAGTAGTACGTAGTATAGTTTTTTCTTATGTTTTATTTTGAAACATGGTTGTTCCCGTAAAAAATGTAAAAATTTGGTTATTTTGTGGTACATATTTCTTTATTTAACTTTATTTACTGTTTTTTTATTTATTTATTTGACGGACTTATGCATTTCATTCTAACGATGGTAAATACAATTTCTTTAAATAAATACAGACACTTATAAAATAAATGAAAACTAAATAAAATTAAAGCTGGGACAAAAAAAAAATACTACCTCAAGACAAGATCCTGTCTATCTTAGTGAATTTTTAAATCTATAAAGACTTCCTCCAAAAAAGTTCAGATCATGTCTCGAGTTTACAATACGACACAATTGGTGCATGCAAGCCATATTTTGTGCTGTGTTGATCGAGGAACAACACATTATTATTTCGCAACCGGCGGATCGGAACAATGAATGCCACTTGTTCCAGTAACGATGGTACATCAATTAAGCCATTCAGCAAATTAAACATAAATATGGAGTCAATGGTATTTCTACGTTTTTGTAGACTTGAGATTTTTAACATTGACTCCATTTCTCCGTAAGTGTAGTCTCCTCTCTCGAGGCCAATCATCAATTTAAAAAAATAAAATAAGAGATTTTTCTAACACGAAAGAGTTTATTGAAACAAGAAAAGTTTGCAGCAGTGTAATAATGTTTTAAAAAAAAAAACAGCTTAAAAATCAAATAGGTGAAGCTTTAAACACATTGTTTTACGTAAATTTCAATTTCTTGAAAATTTAATATGTTTGTTTACCATGTAATTATTTTTTTTGAATATAAAATGTTTTATGTTTATTTTATTATATAAAGATTCTTCTCATCGTTTCTTAGAATCCCTTAAAATATGTATGTGTATATTTATTTTTTTCCTTTTTTAAAAATGTTATTATTTTATTTTATTTTTACATCTAAGCATGTTTTTCATTCTTTATTTTAGTTCTTAACTTTTAATTACTTTTACAAATTTTCTTCATTTTTTTTCATTAATTTAAATGTTTGAACAACTTCTATTTATGTTGATTTTCCTTATCTTTTTTGTACTTTAATTAATAACCTTATATATAATATGGAAACTTCCCTTGTCTATTAGAGTTAAGTCTAACTGTGTAAAATATAAAACTATGTAACTGTACTGTATGTTTCCTAAATAAAAGAAAATGAATAAATAAAAAATAAAAAAATTTAAAAAATTTAAAAAATAAATCATATTTAAATACGGCAGGATAAAATATATCGCACAAGTAGATTTAGATACATATTAGAATTTTTAGAGTCTAGTTTGTGTGAAACAAAACACTGTGGATCTTTAGATCGATAAACGTATTTTTATTATTGTAATAAAAATGCAGTTTCATCAAAAAATGCCAGTAGAAAAACTCTATTTTTTATTCTTGTGTGATATCAGGTGTCCACGCCGTTGGCAATCACCTCTTAAAAGGTCTCTCTGTCTTGCGCTGCCCGGAAAAACTTTTCCAAGCATCTCATTCCGGCCCAGTCTTTAATGTTAGGCAGCCATTACGTTTGCCTTCTGCTAGGTCCGCGTTTTCCCTCAATCTTGCCCATTAGTATAAGTTGGAGGATTTAATACTTGTCTCCGCGCAGGACGTGACCCAGATAGGAGATCTTACGGACCTGTATATATTTAAACCATTGTCCGTTGTAATTAGCTTTCTTCAGGACGCTTACATTGCTGACCAAATCAGTCCACGGTGAATAAACCATTCTTCTGCGAAGCCATATCTCGAATCCTTCTAACCAGCTCGTGCTTATTTTTTTCTTTTTTTATTAAAAAAAAAAAATAAGAAGCAGAACTCTTAAGCTCTGGAACGACCGGTATTTACGTGAAACTAATGGACAGGTAACTAAAATATTTTTTCCCACAATCTTTCATGCTTTTATTTCAAGGAAACGCAGCAAGTTGGCTACGAACTGACTCAAATCCTTACAGGCCACGGATGTTTTATGAGCTATGTTCACCGTTTCAAGCTCTCAAAAATCAAAAGCCGTCCATGTGATGATGAGACACCCCAAGATGTCCCTCATTTGTTGATGCATTGGCCCATTTTCAGCTTAGAGCGAATGCAGCTGGAGGCGCGATGCAGAAGTCTGGATGAGGACCTAGACGATATCGTAATATCATACATGGTAAAAATAGTAAAGGTGATTGTTGAAATAAATAAAAAGAGGACACCAAATGCCGAACGCTCTTAAATTGGAACGGAAAATCTGCTTATGCCTGTCAATCGTCCGGCTTCTCCTGTATGAGTTTCCACCACCAGATCCTCACACGATAGTCAAAAAATTAGAAGGAACATACCTTTTGCAGTTACTATAAGCCTTGTACATAATAAGCAAGGCAAAAATTGGCAACTCCTTTATTAAAAAAAAAATTAAAAAACCGGTTCGTGCTTTCAAAGTTCAGGTTTTTGAGCCATACAACAAAATAGACCAAACATAACACTTTTGTACTAAATTTGGTAAATCTAATTAATCATTTTTTATTAGGACTGAAAAATATATTATGTTTTCGTATTCACGGAGCAGATTGAAACCCCTTTGAAGCCAATGAAAAATGTTCCCAAATTGCTTTCAAATAAATCGATCGCTGTTATATAAACCCAGCATCCCAATTTCAGGTAACATCAATCAGAGATTACGACACCATTTATCTAAGAAGTCGGGTGTAGGGAATAAATTTAATATCAAAGTCAGGAGTAAATATGTCTTGGCTTTGGTCTGGAAATCTTTATGTTTACATAGTAAAAACCCACATAATATGAGAAAAAAGGAGATAAACACAGAAAGATATGACGGCAAAAATTGACATGAAAATAATGATGGTAATAATCTTATTTGATGTTAATTCAAATTTCTGGGAGAAGAATTTAGAAGTCTAGATATTTACTGGGCTTTTGACCTGTCATTGGCTGGTTTAGGTTGCCACTTTATTTATTTATTTAACTTTTTGTACAAAATGTTATTTGTACATTGGCTGGCTTATTGCCAAATGGCAATTTCTTCCAACCAACCAATAAAATAAAAGTTTTATATTTATAATTCAAGTTACAGAACATATTCAATAGAAAAAAAGATTAAAAAGCTAAAGATATATTAAAATAGAAATAAACGTAATAAATTACCTTAAATCAAAACTATTACTCAATAGGAAAAAGGAAAAAAGAGGAAAGAGGAAAAGAGGAAAGATTAATGAAGAGAAAGGAGATGTTTCTTCGGACATGATTTAAACAGAGATAATGTAGTAACATCTTTGATGGTGGATGGGAGATGATTCCACAGTCGAGCCGCATGAACACTATATGAGTTAGAGAAGAAAGAGAAATTGTGGATGGGTATTAAGAGAGCCTTAAGAATTAGAACGAAGAGGTAAACCATGAACTGATAAGCGTTGAAATTTTTCTTGCAGGTATATAGGGGCGTTAGGACTATGAAGTAAATTGAACAGAAGTGAGAAGGAGTGATAGTCTCTCCGCTGTCTAATTTTGAGCCATTTCAGTTGCCTACGATAATCAGAAATGTGGTCATATTTCCTAAGACCAAAAATGTACCTTATGCATGTATGCTGAAGTCGTTCGAGTTTATCTAGTTGCTCACAGCTTAAATCAGTCATGGAAACATCAGCGTAATCTAGAATGGGTAGTAGTAATGCTTGTACAAGGGTGCATTTAGTATTAATGGGTAAGAATTTTTGCAACTTTCTAAGTGAGTGCAGACTGAAAAATATTTTGCGGCTTAATTAATTTATATAAACTCGCCAGCAGAGATGTTCATCCATTTATACTCCTAGATTTTCTACGGATTTCTAGTATTGAATATTGGTACCATTGACATTAGGAGGATTAAGTGAAGATACGTCTTTACACGTTGTACAGTATTTTTTAGAAGAAATTTTGTAGTTGCCTTTCTCAAAAATATTTTCCAACTCTATAGCAACAAATTCAAATTAAAATAACTCCTTAAGGAGGAAATCCAGCCCGTCTACAAACATTTGGATATACTCAAGACATTGTTGATTAAACTAACCGGTACAAGAAGTACGAAAATCGGAAAACTGTTCTCAGGCCTTGCCTAGTAGGTGAATGGGTTCAGCCGGATTAATCTCACCCCCATGATAAAGGTTTCAGCTCTTTTATATCACACAAATTCATCGAATGGGAAAGTTTAAAAAATATGGATATTTAAACATGGTGAATGTTACACAGTGTGTAATTTGATGTAGTTAAATTTATATTCACCCGTGGAGAAAAAATATCAAAGTCAACTTGAACATGATCACAATACTATTATTTAGAAAAAAAAGCGCCACAAAATTCAGTTTTATGTAGTAAAGTAGGGCGGCAAAAAAATGTTATGAAATGGGAAAAAACATTTGTGAAGAAAAAAAAAAACTATCGAAAATCAAAATCAAATAAAAAGATTTAAGATGCGCATTTTGATGGATCTAAAAAAAAAGGCGGACCGAGAAAGGCATGGCACGACCAAACTCAAAAAATAATTAAAGATGGACATGTCAAATTATTAATAATTGGTGTTCGTGAATGAAAAGATGTATGAATGTAGAAGAAGCGAAGAAGTGTAAAAGCGTTCAATCCTCTGTTTTGTCCGACCACGGGGAAACAGCGTGATGACTTTTGTTATTTTTTATTTTTCACAGCTATTTAATGTGATTGTTTTTTTGTTTCTCAAATATGTTCGTCACAGAAGGCGCAGGAGACCCTTATAAATGGGTCAATACAGTGCCCTATGCACCACTAGGTGCGTAAAAGGAATAATGAATGAGATTACCTATTTAACTTTCGGTATAAAATTCAATTTTTATTTAAGACCATCACATGATTCATCCATACTTATATTTTAAATAAAAGTGTAAAATTTAAATATGAACAACTCCTTAGGGAGGAAATCCAGCCAGTCTGCAAGCATTTGGACATACTCAAACATCGTTGAATTACAACCTGGTAGAAGAAGAAGTATAAAAATTGAAAAATTGTTTTCAGGCGTTGCCTAGTAGGTGATTTGGTTCAGCCGGATGAATCTCACCCACGTGATAAAGGTTTCAGCTCTTTTACTTCACAAAAGTCAACAGATGGAACAGTTGAGGAAATGTGGATGTTCAAACATGGGCAGAATGGTGAATGTTACACAGTGTGTAAAATGGCCACTTAAACCAGCCAATGACAGGTCATAAGCCCTGTAAATGCCTAGACTTCCATATCCTTCTCAGTAAAGTATTCCCTCTCTGTTGTAATTAATTTAAAAGTAAAATATAGTTTTTTTATTGTGTTTCCTTTACGCCTCAACGGAGCTACCGATTGACATATGTTTTATTTATTTATTTATTTTATAGAAACAAAAGGTCAATAACACAATAAAGATAAAGTTTAAAGATAAACCAGCGAAGTTTGTAAATATAAATCATACATACAAAATTGTGGTACAACAAAAGGGTGTGTTTGTGTTTTTGTATAAAAATAAGTGGAGAGTTGTGAGAGTGCGTAATTGTGTGGGAGTAAGCAAGTAGTGAGTAAGTATTTTGCATTGAGATAGCCAGAGAGATGAAAAGTAAAATAGGATACATATTTTTCATCAAGAATTATAAAAAGTAAAATAAAAAAGTATGTATTACTAGCTTTTACCCGTGGCGTAGCTAACATGGTAAATTAGTTAGATAATTAATTAGTTTAATCGTTTTCCGTATGAAATGATATAGTTTTTCGGAATAGAAAGTTCGTGTTAATTGCCGGTCTTTAAATTATCGCTACGAAACAAATACGACGATCATTTGGTCCATGGCGACGTTGCATCGTTATTTTGTTCACACATCTAAAATTTTACAAAACCAAAACGAAAAGCAAACCAAACTTACCACAGATAAAAAGCTAGTCATTAAAAAAAAAAAATACTTTTATTACTTTTTTTTATTTTCTTTTATTTAGGAAACATTTTATATTTTACATTTTACACAATTAGATTTAACTCTAATGGACCAGTGAAGTTTCCATATTAAAAAGTAATTATATGTAAGGTTATTAATGAAAGTACAAAAAAGAGAAGGAAAAAAAAACATTTATGGAAGTTGTTTAAAAATAAAATTTAAGTAAAAAAAGTTATTTTAAAGTTTGAAGTTAGTAGTTAGTTGATTGATTTGGTGTTTATTTTGTGGAACTCCATATTTTAACTTATAATATAAGAAATTAAACACTGATTTGAGTCTACTGAACACTTTATTTTATTTTTACAAATATAAAAAATTTTGACATTCGTTTGAAAATGCCCTAACAAGGCGAAACAATTGTCATGAAGTTTTTGTTTTTATATATTTTTTTTATAATTGTAAAAATAAAATAAAGTGTTCAGTAGACTCAAATCAGTGTTTGATTTCTTATATTATAAGTTTGTAGTTAGTATTTACAAATGGAAATAATAATTAAAATGAAGAAAATTGTAAAAGTAATTAAAGTAAAGAATAAAAAACATGCCAGATGTAAAATTAAAATAAAATAGTAATAACATTTAACAAAAAAGGAAAAACATAAATATACACATACATATTTTAAGGGAATCAAAGAAACGATGGAAAGAATCTTCAAGTGAAATATAAGACAAAAAATTTAAGTCAACTTAAAAAACATCTTCACAATTTCAAAAAAAATACAATTATAACGTATCAAAATTTCTATGAGACCAAGGGTTCTGTTTTGAGTTGGGATACAACATTATGGAAAGTGGAAGCACGTACATAATAGAATAAAATATATATATATATATATATATATTATTATATACATATATTTGTAAAGGCATCTGGACAACACGCTTAATAGTATATAAATCTATGCAATGTCAGTAGTCTCCCGCAATGGTCTCTTCCCTTAGATAAAATCTAGACTTGCACACTCTTTCTGAAAATGGCTTTCGTTTTGAAGAACTTAATGTGTTATTGCATTTAGGCTGGCACGATTGGGTTAACGAAGTTAGTCGTAAACTTTATAGCAGTTTACACTCACTTAAAAGATTACAGAATTTCTTACCAATTAATCTTAAGCAAACATTAGTCCAGAGCTTACTTCTTCCACTCCTTGACTATGCGGATGTATGCCATCCAGATGCTAACCCTGAATTACTTGAAAAGTCAGAACGATTGCAGAATATTTGTATTCGTTATATCTTTGATCTTCGCAAATTTGACCACATAACTGAGTATCGCACGCAACTACACTGGCTCAGTATCAGGCATGGAAGAAACATTCACATTCTATCACTTCTTCACAATATTTTAAATAATCCCCCTTCGCCTGTTTATCTGAGAGAGCTTATCCAACCTCTTTCACAACACGGACTATCTCTTCGTTCTAGTAACGAGAGAACCCCTTTAATACCCTGTCATCGCTCTAATTTTCTTGCCTCCTCTTTCACAGTAGTAGCCGCTCGATTGTAGAATAAACTACCCACTAATGTTAGAGACGCCCCTTCTTTATTTACATTTAAGTCAAGATTGAAATGTCACTATCTAAATATTGAAATTGTTCCTTTATCCTTCTTCTTTCCTTCCCATCCCCTCTCCTCTCTTCATAGCATAGTGTTATTTTTTTTAAAATATATTTTTATTTAGGTAATTTTTGTTTTTAATTTTTGCAAAAAAATGTTAGATTCAATAGGTCCATGTATTTATAATTTTCTCAAACTGAACGGTTTGGGTAGGTAGGAAGAAATTGCCTTAAGGAAATATGTATATAATGCCCGCCCTTATATGTATATAAAGTGTCAAATAAATAAATAAATATGTTCATCCAGGACATTGAATACTCTTGGGGCCACAAAAGAGAAATTTCTATAAGCATTTATGTTACAAATTGATTATTTTTGACATCCCAGCTTACCGCCTACTCATTTTGGGATATTTTACATAAACTTATCTTGAAATGCCCACGTGACTTTTGTATTTCGCGAGAGTTTTATCAATTTTTCTAAATGGAAGAGGCAACTCTAACCCCACACTTTCCGTCATAATAAATCATAATTGTGTGTGCAGACCTGCTTTGAAAAACGATCTCCGGCTTCAGGTGAACATGGGTCCTTTTATTGCGATTCTCGTAAAATTTATCAAATATTTTACTCAAGAATGTTTTGAGAATGTTCAAATGTTTATAGATAGGCTGAGTTTTCTCCCTTGGGAGTAATCAAGATTTAAATTTGTTGCAACAGAGAGGAAAAACATTTTTGAGAAGGTAATATAGAAGTCTAGGCATTAACAGGGCTTATGACCTGTCACCGGCTAGTCAAACATCATATGAATACGACAAAAAAAAATTACACGCGGTAAAAATTACAGAATTTAATTATACAGCAAAGATTCTCGAAAATGAATGAAAAAAAATTTTTTTTTTTTTAAATAAAAATTGACTACTTTGAAATGTCACAGGTTCATGTGAACAATAAAAAAATAATTTTAATTTTTTTTTTGTGTTGTGATATATTTCCGGTTTCCGGGCAGCCATTTTTTCAACGTTTAGTGAATTTCGACAGCTTCTGGGTTCTACTTTTACGACTGACTTATTATTAATACTGATCTTCTTCTTGATGCTCAAATTAGTAGAACGATAAGTTCATGCTTCTACCAGCTGAGACAAATTTAATGCATTCGCAAAAATTTGCCAGTTGATGCCGCCCGTCAATTAATAAATGCTCTTGTAGTGTCTAGAGTCGATTATTGTAATGGTATCTATGCAGGTCTACCAATGAACAAATGACTCGCCTACAATCTGTATTAAATGCTGCAGTGAGATTAATTTTTGGAATCTCCAAGTTCAGTCATATCACTCCACTACTTCGGGATGTACACTGGCTACGTTTTCCACAAAGAGCATTTCACACGGAATTCTCCCCCAGAAGAGGTGTGAGGCTGTGATAGTAAAGTGATGTTTCGGAAAAAACTTAGAACCCACTTGTTCTCTAAATCATTTGAAAAAATCCGTAGCATGCGATTACAAAATAAATGTTTTTAATTCAATTACAAATTTAAAAGCTTTAATTAAATTTATTTATCTTTAGAATTACCCCTGTAATTTAAAGCGTAATGTGTAAATTACTATTGTAAAGCCCCTTTGAGGTATTATATTAGAAAAATGGCGCTATATAAGTTATCCATAATAATAATACGAATCATTAGAAATAAATACGTCAATTCTGACGGTATATTTAAGAACCTACCACTTTGTTCTAGGTGTATTATGAAGGGTTAAATGACAGAAAAAATCACCGATGGCAACTTGTGACGTCACAGGCGGAGTAATTACAAAATTAAAAAAATCATAGCAATCATAATACTATTCATTAAAATATTATATTTGTAATGTGATCAGTCTTACGCTTCAGGTATCAGTCCAGGGACTATAAAATATTCCAATGTAAAAACGCCCTTTTAAACAAATGATTCATATCAACCATGCCGGGAATCGAACACGAGGCTGGCTACATTTGACAGTAAGTAAAAAATAAATAGAAAAATAAAAATAAATAAAAACCACAAGACTTCCTTATTGTGTGATGTTTCGCGTTTATTTCCAAAAACAGTTTTGAAACTCTCTTTACGAAGATAATTGGTTAATGTGTTACCGCACGCGCATGATCTATGGCCGACTTTGTACAGTAAATATGTATAGCATAATATGCTTGTCTATGAGAACCGCTCGTTCCAATTACAAAATGTAAATTCCGCGTTCTGAAATTGA
This sequence comes from Micrasema longulum, assembly GCF_059751315.1. Lineage (NCBI taxonomy): Eukaryota > Metazoa > Arthropoda > Insecta > Trichoptera > Brachycentridae > Micrasema > Micrasema longulum. The sequence goes on from NW_028277457.1 coordinate 410,145, forward strand.
AATTCGAATGTTGTAAACATTGTTTCCGAAACTTCTAATGTTGCCAACTGCACTGTCGACATATAATATATTACATCTACGGTCAACTACTGTTCCTTAGTTCTGGATTCCTCTATAATATCTTTACCTCAGCGGGAGTCTACTTTTTGTTTTTAAGTAAAAAAATACATAAATTAAGGGGAATTGGAAGCAAAGATAGCAACCTCCAAAAAAATGTGCGGCAGTCACTTCTCTCTGCCTACCCCTACGGGAAATGGCGTGATAGTAGTGGTAATAACTCGAATATTTTTGGAAGAAGCTAAACTTGCCAGCACCGTAAAAAAATTCTGAAACTAATCAAAATCGGTTCCGTTTTGAGGTGCGGAGAACGGGAGTGCGAGACCTCAGTTTTGTCGATTTTAGTGAGGCATTATCAATCCAACCTAGAGTCGCCTTTTTGCATGGTATAAAGGGAGTCATCTGCGAGAGAGAGACAGAACAGTTATTCAAATACGTGTATTTTTTTGTGTTAAGGTTCACTTGCAGAACCGTGGTAATATTCATGGTTTGGGTGGCGATTTACAAGTTGCGTGGGTATTATTTGAATGAATCGTTGATCTGTGTTAATTCTTGCGGGGTATGAAAAATGCATGTGCGCGATGTTTGCAGATGCGGACATAACAGTATGCGGCCAAACAAACCACAGCAGACAAAAATCCTACCTTTGGGAAGCCAGGAAAGGGGATGAGGGACAGGAATCTGGATGCTAAATCTTCAAATTCTGGCTTCTGGGTAGTGTTTCCTTTTTTCGACAAACACAGCACTATAGTTATGCGGGAAACATATCGGTAAATGTGGCGCCGCGGTGGTCAGAAGATGTAAAGGTGTGCAGATGCGAGCAGATAATTAAAAGGCGAACAGATGCTGGCAGATAAAATACGAAACATGCGCTTGTTGATGGAACAAATTATGCAGAGAGGAAAAACGAGATTGTCAATTTTGGTTGCTATGGAAATGAAAAATTGTTCTGATAGCAACCGTAGCTACCCATATTCCCAGATATTGAAAATTTAAAGCCATTTTTAACGAGTTAAAAAAGTAACTAACTGTTAGAAAATGGGAATCAAGTTGGGGTAGAGTAGGGTTTGAACCACGGACCTCCAATCCGCAAGTACGCAACACTAGCCACGTCGACTAATTGACACTTGACAGGTTGATATGAACTATTTATTGAAAATATTTTTTTTTCACAAAAATATTTCATTGTCCCTGAACTGGAACCTGAAGTGTTAGACTGATCATATTACCTTCACGTTAGAAAAATTATCAAGATACGCTGCCAATGCAGTGTCCCATGCACCGTTAGGGGCGAAAAGGGAATGATGATGATGATGATGACGTGCAATTTGCAACACCGGCCACATCACAGGACCCAGCGGGTTAATGCATGATACAGTAGTAAAACAGACACAATATGTGTGTATTATGTATTCTGTGATTTGTACGCTACCTGACTTTCAAAGTACGTAGGGGATACATTGCAAACACGAATACATATTTGTGTACGGCAGAACTGTTGTGTTATGTTAAGTAGCGCTAGGTTCAGGGTAGACCTTCCCATATCCCGCAGTTAGAGTAATCCATTAGACTGGAGCTCAAACAAAGTATAAAGTTTCAGAAGCGTGTAAACAGCTGTCCTAGCTAACGAACTTGTTTGACAATCATTATCGAAACGAACGCGAAAGCGAATGCGAATGTCAAGTACACAGCTGTTGTAATTATATATATTTTTAAAATTAATTTATTTACACATTTTATCAAATTTACAATTTTATGTTCACTTTGCCCAGCTAACAAGGGTACAAACCCTGTTCCAATCTAGGCAATTACATGTTATTAAATTGTAATTGTTTACAGGTTAATATAAAGCACAGACTAATAAAATATAACCTTACTCGTATACACATTTTGATACATATACATACACACATACACATGCACACATACATATGTATATACATAGATACACACATATATACACATATATATACACACTCATGTACATACACCTATGCGTATACATATACATACATTCATAAAACATAGACAATTTATTTATAATGCGACACTTCATGATTGCCATTCGTTTATATATATTTTTTAATTTTTGTTTATTTTCATATTATACTTTCGATATCCAGTAAGAATTTCCAATCCGCAGCATGCATCAACCTTGCATGCTGTGGATTGGAAATGTCGTAAAAGAGCGAGGTCAACACCTTCCGCAACTTGACAACACTTTGAAAAAAGTTATGGACCTTCTTGCGAACGTAATAGTGTTGTCTCGATGCCAGAACAGTGTTGACCCCTTCAATTAGTATCAGATCCTTATTGGAGTATCTTGTATTATGGTTGTGGTTAAATGAAAATTCTAAACATATCTACTTTTACACATCTAGTAAATGTAATCACTGTAACTCTCCAAAAAAAGAGACTTACTCTTGTTCTTGGAGAGTAACTTACACTGTTGTTTTTGTTTTTTTATAAGAGTTTAGATAATTTTTATACGAGTACATGAAAAAGAAAAAACAATAATACATTCATACTATTTCAAATTTAATGTTGTTTTTACACGAGTTCAAAAAAAATCATTAGATTAACTTTAAATTTATTTGTTGACATATTATTTTTAATAGTTTTTAGTTCATTGGAAAAATTATTTTAATTTTTTACACCTTTGAAAACAAAGCTATTTTGACCATGACTTGTATGGAATTGAGGAATTTCAATATTATGTTGGTATCTGAGTGACTTAATTTAAACTTTATTTTATTTTATTTTATTTGGGAAATCAACAGTTCTACATACATATTTTCAGTAAACAAACAGATATAGTGTATAAACTCAGAACTAATAACAGATTTCCACATAGTATACAAAGTTAGTAAAGAAAATATACTACATATCAAATAAATACATACAATTTATACATATAAAAATATTATTTTTATGTACTCAATAATCAAAGGTTTTTAAAATATTTATTTTAAGAACATTAAGGTACTGTAAATTGGGCGGGATAAGGACAAGAATGCTTGAAGAGAGGATAAGGAGGGGAGGGGAGATGTACATATTTATGATGTAAATATTATTTATTATTTAAACTCGAAACATCGCTAAATATTTTTTCATTTCGCGAAACGAAACATTGCGCACTTGACATTCTTATTTCCGTTCGCCTTCGGCTTTATACATATCATGTTAACGCAAGATCGCATGCCAATGCGTCGGGGCAGAGCTAGGTAGGGGAATCCGCCCCTACCCCGAAAGGTGGGGGCTTCGCCCATCCCTCACCACAACTGCTCAATATTTAAAGTAAGGATGCCGAACCATTTCATTTCAGACCTTTGAGTGCGGTGCTGGATTCGTTTAAATACAAAATTATATTTATTTAAGTGCATACATACAAACGAGAATCGTACATCGCAACAAAAGATGAACTTTAAAAAAAATACTTAGGAAGGTAAAAGAGCCTTTTGCACCATAAAAAAGGTTAAAGATGAGTTTTGATGATTTTTTTCTAAAAAAAGGTCAAGACGGGTTTTATGAAAAAAGTGAGACAAGTAACACATTTTGCCCATTTTGACTATGAGGAAAATTCATTTGACATTTTCAACCTACCTTTCTATAGCAACTTGTTCATTATGTCTCACTTCCAATAAAATATAACAATTATTGCAAAAAAATAATTTTAGCATAAATTTTAAATAATTTATTCGGCCTCGTGGTGTAATGTTCAGCGCGTTTGCCTACCATGCGAGAGGTCTCGGGTTCGATTCCCGACATGGTTGATATGATATATTTATTTAAAAGGGTGTTTTCACACCTGGATATTTCATAGTCCCTTGACTAGTGCCTGAAGCGTAAGACTGATCATCTTACCTTTATGTAACAAAAGTGATCAAGATACGCTGCGATTGGTGTACCAATGCAGTGCCCTATGCACCATTAGGTGTCGAATCGGAATGATGATGATGATAAATAATAATTTGTTTAAGAAAATTTTCATAAGCTGAAAAGGAGATATAATTTAAGCTTTAAAATTGTTTTAAAATATGTTTGATTTGAAGTTATTTTTGAAGTTATGATTTGAAATAAAAGTTTATCAGCGCGTTTGTAATGTAATGATAATCATTTTTTTTTACCTTGCTGACAATATACAAGGTTTATATTTCAAAAAGAGGATTTTTCTCCAATTATATTACTTTATTTTAGCTATACTGTTGGGATCAGGAAGGATATTCTAGTATGGACCAATCAGGAACTTCTCCGCATTTGCTCATGTGGAGAGGAAACTACTTAAAACTTTTCAGGAGAAGCCGGCCTGTTGGCAGCAGTCAACAGGCCTTCCGTTCCACTAGAGGAGTGTTCTGCATTTTGTTCCCTACTTTGGTTTATTTTACCAATTGCCTTCACTTTATTGATCATGTATGATACTACTTTAAGTATTTGTTCAATTTGGTCATGCCATGTTTTTCTCGGTCTTCCTCTATTTCTGCATCCATCAACATTCGCATTGTAAATATTCTTACCCATTCTTTCGCTGTCCATTCGCTCTACATGTCCAAACCAGAGCAGGGCTCCTTTCTTGATTTAGTCGATAGTGCTTATCTCAGCCTTGCATAATGTATGGATCTCAACATTTGTGCATCTATTTATTGTGTATGCAGACAATTGGTAGAATTCCATATTTAATATGGTAATGTATCCAAAATAAAATAAGTTTATTGGATTATGATTTTGGTTTGAGGTTTTTTTGTTTGAAAATGTCCTAACAAGACGAAACGCGTCACAATATACCCTTTGTATGTTTTATAAAAAATAAAGTAGAATTATAATCCAATAAACTTGTTTTATTTTGGATACATTCATCATCATCGTCATCAGCCGTCTCTTGTCCAATGTTGAACATAGGCCTCCCCCTTTAGTGTCCATATTTCCCTATCCTGAGCCAACCGCATCCAACCACTTCCTGCAACTCGTCTTATGTCATCAGACCACCTCGTCTGAGGCCTGCCGACACTTCTTCTACCTGTTCTGGGTCGCCATTCCAGGACTTTTTTGGTCCATCTAGAGTCTGTGATTCTGGCTATATGACCAGCCCAGCTCCATTTCTGGTTGGCAGCCCTATGGACCACATCGGTGATCTTTGTTCTCGCTCTAATCCATGTATTGGTTTTTTCTGTCTCTCAACGAAATACCCAGCATTCTCCTTTCCATGGCTCTCTGTGTCACTGATAATTTGTGTAATTTTTTTTACGGGAACACAAAAGTTTCACAGCCATATGTCAGTACAGGGAGAACACAAGCATTGGATACATTACCAAATTATATTTGTGCATCTATCGTACATATGCAGTTTTACCGCACATTCGCACTAGAGATCACATTTCGGATGGTATAAACTAACTTAGAGTTTTTAGATCGTATGAAACACAAGATATTTATGGATGGGAATATTAGTTGTAATCAATGTATAGGCGCATAACCTTTGAACAATTATGTTGATTTATACTCTGTAAAAATTTCTCCCGCTAGTATATGTAAAGATATCACTTTCTCTTCGTATATAATACAACTAGTTTTACCTATCATTATTAAACATTAAAAATGTACTCACACGTTTAAAATCTAATAAAAAATAATTGCATGCATGAAGCACGGCATTTTCAAAGCAATTGCAGACCTTTTATTTACACATAGGGCCTTACTTATCAACCTGGTATAATATTACGCCCAGGCAAAGTGATAGAATAAGGATGTTATCGTAAAAGTTTTAGTTACACCCGGTATAGAGCTGGGATCGCAACCACGGAAACTTATTACACGCGTAGGTATGCCTGCGTCCAATATACATACGTCCGTGATACAACGCTTGGACAAGCCTGCGATCTGTCATCTGTCACATTTTTCTGTAGTAAAACGGATTGCATTTATATAGAATTTAGAAAACATACTGTATTTTTAGAAATTTTAAAGTGAAATATCTTTTGTAAAAATGATCATCAAATTTTCATTACATTCAGATAAAATTTATTTGGTATTTGTTTTGACGATGATCCTTGTTATGTTTTGAAGTATTTATACATAAAATGTTATGATATTACATATTTATTTATGCTTTTGCGTTGTTTGTCTTCTTTTTTTGTACAGAAGGCTGAGGGAAACATTTTACAAAATGTGAAACAAGATTAGCTATTTAATAAATTTAACATAATAATAACAATAAAAAAAACTCTAATTAATCCAATAAACCTAATTATCATTAACATAATAAACAATAAAAAACTAAAATAATCATAAAAAACAGTTAGTCAATTTTACTTGTAGGTGATGTCACCAGTGTAGAGTTAGTTATTTAGAGTTAGTGTCAGTGGTTAGTAAGTAGGTATACGTTTTGTTTTTGACAGATATGTTTTTTTTATAAAAAGTTAATAAATAAAATGTACTCTTTATATTATTAAGAAACACTTATTCGTTTATTTTCATTTATTTGTATTTCTGTGTTTATTTAACCTTTATAAATATGAAAAAATGGATTATTGAAATAAATAATCCCCAAAACATAATTTATAGTTATATAATAAAATACTACCTCCCTCAATCAACGAAACAAAAATGATTATCTGCCAAATTTCATGGCAAATTTTACAGGTAAAATTGACTAAGTTTTTCAATTTATTTTTTATACAAAAGTGATAATGTTTTTTTCATATGTTTATATTTTACATTAAAGTTGAAAGTACCGTACATATAATATAAAATTACCAACCACCTACTTGAAAATTCTGATCTTTGAGAAGCAATGGAACTCTAGAAAAACACTAAAATGGCTCCCCTGAACATTATCGATTTTTTCACTTAGTCAATTTCTCTTTTATGCCCACGAATATACTTGAACATGTAATTTATAAAACACTTTGTTTTTAGACTATTTGAGTTTACACAACAAATATGTGCGTCTACATCTACATGTGTGTAAGTGTTAACTGATTACCTAAATGTAACAGATAATCAATAAATGATGCATTTGCTGTACCGGTGTAGTGACCATTGCACCACAGAGAGCGGGTAGCGAAATGACAATGATTTTATTTATATTACAAGATATAATCTCGTCGCCATGTGATTTTTAGCTACGTTAAGGATTAAGTCTCACCCGCAGCGGTTAAAATAGACAAACAACAAAAATAAAAATGCCGTCAAAGAGGCTTTTATTTGCAAATTGTCTAGAAATTCATCTCTCCTGTTAGTACCTTTAAATTCACCCCATACTGGTGAAAACCGCCCTACTTTCTCAAAAGTCTTTGATGTCTCTTAGACAGCTTAAAAAGTACTCAGAAATATTACATTCCTGAATCTCTTTGAACCGCTCCGTCTATTTCAAAGACACAGCGAAACAATACGCTAATGAATGATCATTCTCATTTCCAATATTGTTTTAATAAAGGTATTTTACCTGCGGTTAGGATCAAAATAACTTTGATAACAAACGAAAGTCAACAAAATTTTGCGACGCATTTCATTTCTTGTTTATTTTATTTTATCAAACTTAGGAACAGAGTATAATTTATGTATGTTTATGTAGAAATATTTTATTTTTATTTTTGATATAATTTAATTATGTACGTGCTTCCACTTTCCATTATGTTGTATCCCGATTCAACATAGGGCCCTTGGCCTCATAGACTTTGGAATACGTTATTATTGTATTTTTTGTAATATGTGTGTAATATGGATTGCCCTGAACTATTTATTATCTCTCATCAACTTCAGGGTGCCTGGAAGAATGACTAGACAGGTGCCACCGTTTTGTAGCAACAATTCACGGACAGTGTATATTTGTAATGCCGTATTAAATAGACTTCATGAACTCGGAAATAGTTATTCCCACGTATCCGATATATTTAGTGTAGGGTATTGTTCCTATAGAAAAAACCTTTTGAATTTTTTCAAAGATGGTGAATGGTAATTATATTTATTTATTAATTATTGTAATTATTGTATTGTATTATTGTATGAAACAGTACTAATAATTTTCTTGTTGTAATACTGTAGAATGTTTTATTATTTAAATTTTCTACTGAATATGCTAAGGTAATATAAAAGTCCAGGTATCTACAGGGCTTATGACCTGTCAATGGCTAGTTTAAGTGGCCACTTTACACACTGTGTAACATTCACTATTCTGCCCATATCTGAACATCTATATTCCTTCAATTCTTTCATCGGTTGATGTTTGTGAAGTTAAAGATCTGAAACCTTTATTTATGCGGGTGAGATTCATCTAATTAAATTATTTCACCTTCATACTAGGCAACGCCTGAAAATGTTATTTTCTCAATTTCTTTACTTCTTCATTGGCCAGGTGGATTTATCGACAATATTTTGAGTTTGTCCAAATTTTTGTAGACAAGGACTGGATTCAACTCCCTGGGGAGCCGTTTATATTAGATGCCTGGACTTCTATATTACCTTCTCTTAAATGTTCTTCATCTCTGTTGTAATATGTTAATATAAACAGCTCCCCAGGGAGTTGAATCCAGTCCTTGTCTACAAAAAATTTGACAAGCTCAAAATATTGTTCTGTATATGTGTATATAGCGCTTCAGCTGTTAATAAATTATATTAAATCTTTTTTTTTTTAAGCTGTATTTGTAATCGATATAAAACGGTATTGCATGTTTTCAATGCAATGTTCGTTATTTTTTTTTACTATTTCATGAAACTCATTTTAATTAAGGATCTTTTTGATAATTGGTCAAAACCGTTTTTCTTCCATAAGAAATATTTTTTAACGAAATTGTAGAAATCATCGATCTTAGCAACCCTTAAGTTGTACGCACACAATACATTAAGGCCTTTAATATTTATTTAATTCTAATGGGAAAATTGTGTTAGAGCTGGGGCGGTTAGACTCCAAAAGAGTTTTATATCCGGAGGTGGTTCCACCATCAATTACTTCCCAAGACTTTTAAAAAAGAAGTACGTTGTAAGGTTTTTGTGCGTTTTTCTTTTACATTTATATAACGATTTGATAAATTTAGTTTCTTTACTGACATTATATGGTAATTTTAAGGAGAGATAGTAGCTAGTGATAACGCGGGAGTTAAATATTTTATCCGATGCGCAAAAACACATTTTTTGTAGGTAGATGTATCAACAATACCTCAAGCGACGCAAGTCCATCCAGGTTCAATGTTTATCTCAAACTTAATTCAGATAGGCTATGTTTGCGTTCATCAGTAAATAAAACTCGGTTAACTCTGTACAAATTTGTACGAAAATCGCGCAAGACAAAATCAATTTAAATAAATAATGTTTAAGTAAATGATTAAAGGAATATTTATAATTAATTGTTTATTTATTGACCTTATAATATTTTATTGGAAAATAAATGCATTTATTTATTTATATTTATTTATTTAACTTTTTGTATATAACGTTATTTGTACATTAATTAATTAATTATGGATAACTTATATAGCGCCTTTTTCGTAATAAAATACCTCAAGGGCGCTTTACATGGTGATTCTATTGTTAAGTTAATTTAATTGAAGCTTTTAAATTTGTAATTTAATTAAAATAATTTATTTTGTTGTCACGTGCTACGGATTTATTCAAATGATTTAGAGAACAAGTGGGTTTTGATTTTTTTCCGAAACATCACTTCACTTTTACAGCCTCGCACCTCTGCTGGCAGAGCATTCTATGCCATAGGGCCTGCGACCGCAAATGCGCGTTCACCAAATTTAGTGCGCTGTTTGCGTAGAGGTATAATAACTTTTCCTCTCGCCGTAGACGTAGCTGATCTAAGCGTGAGACGCCTGTCAGCTAGTTCATCTGGAATGCATAGTTCCCTTAGATATTCCGGAGCCGAGTTGTGCAGTGACTTATACATAAGCCAACAGAGTTTGTATTCGACCCTTTGTGGAAAACGTAGTACATTGGCGGGCTTATTGCCAAATGGCAATTTCTTTCAACCAACCAATAAAATAAAAGTTTTATTTTTATAATTCAAGTTACAGAACATACTCAAAAGAGAGAAAATATATTAAAAAGCTAAAGATAGATAAAAATAGACATAAACGTATTTGTTTATAAATTACCTTAAATCAAAAATATTACTCAATGGGAAAAAAGAAATAGAGGAAAGAGCGAAAAGGAAAGGAAAAGAGATTAAGGAAGAGAGAGGAGATGTTTCTTTAGACGTGATTTAAACAGAGATAATGTAGCATCATCTTTGATGGTAGATGGGAGATGATTCCACAGTCGAGCCGCATGGACACTATATGAGTTAGAGAAGAAAGAAGAATTGTGGATGGGTATTAAGAGAGTGCCTTGAGAATTAGAACGAAGAGGTAAACCATGAACTGATAAGCGTTGAAATTTTTCACGCAGGTATAGAGGAGCGTTAGGACTATGAAGTACATTGAACAGAAGTGAGAGGGAGTGATAGTCTCTCCGCTGTCTAATTTTGAGCCATTTCAGTTGCCTACGATAATCAGAAATGTGGTCATATTTCCTAAGACCAAAAATGTTCATTATGCATGTATTCTGAAGTTGTTCAAGTTGATCGAGTTGCTCACAGCTTAAATCATCATTAACATCCTTTTAAGACTATTTAGTATAAATTTTTATATTTTGCTCACAGCAAGGGTATTTTTTAGCGTTTTGGGCCATATTGGGGCATAATTATCTTTGTTTTTGTATTACTCGTAGAAATAATAGTTTGTTTACTTTAAAACTTAATTAAAACATTTAAGTTTGTAAGTGAAAATTCTTGATGGAAGTTCATTGTAATTTTTTATATAATTAAAACACGAGTGATACTTTAATCCACAAATTTGGAATATCCAGTGACCGGTTTCATCGCTTTCGCGACATCTTCGAGACTGGTATCTTTATTAAAAAGTTAAATGTATTTATACAGAACAGAGGTGAGGATACATAATTCAAAGTTATATGTAAGTAAATTAAATAAAGTTATTTTTATCTTAAGGATCATTATCGACAAATTTTCTATGGGTTAACTAATGAATGGATATAATGTTATTTTAATGAGTTTAAGTATTTTATTTTATTGTTGGTGTCCCATCCTTCGTGAGTGTGGTTTTGTAAATAATGATTAACCGGTCACTGGATATTCCAAATTTGTGGATTAAAGTATCACTCGTGTTTTATTTATATAATAAACTTAACTAAGTCTTCTTTTTTCTTAGCGAACATATTTTTTTTTTTTAATATTTACCATAATACTAATAATAATACTTTTTTATTGTAAACTATTATGGCTAAGCACGGGAACAGCCTTAATAAATTCATAAATGTGTAAACGAGTGTTATTTTGAATGAATTAATAAATAAATGATATTTTACATACATCACCAAAAAAAATCAATTTCTTTACTAAAAATCCATATCGATCTAAAAACATCAACGCACGGCTATATTTAAAACCTTTAAAATTTTTTGCGGTAACAGAATAAGAATTCATGGAATATCGTTATTTATGTTCAAAACAACCTTTTTTTATTTTAAATTACATTCTTGACGGTGGACAGGTCACTGCTTTGGTCGTCAAATAAATTATAAATACAAACATTTAAAAAGTGTTTTGAGTATGTCCAAATGTTTGCAGACTGGCTGGATTTGCTCCTAAAGGAATTATATATATCGAAATTTGTTGCAACAGAGAGGAAAAACATTTTTGAGAAAGAAATATAGAAGTTGAGGTATTTATGAAGCTTATGACTTATCATTGGCTGGTTTAAGTGGCCATTTTACACACTGGTAACATTCACCATTCTGCCTATGAGTAAATGTCCACATTTCCGCAACTCTTTCATCTGTTTACTTTTGTGAAGTAAAAAAAACTGAATCCTTTATCATGTGGGTGAGATTCATCCGGCCGAATCAATTCACCTTCTAGCCAACGCCTGAAAACATTTTTTAAATTTCTATACATCTTCTTTTACCAGTTTGTTGATTCAACAATGTTTTTAGTATGTCCTAATGTTTGCAGACTTGCTGGATTTCCTCCCTAGAGAGTTATTCAGAACTTAATTTGTTGCAACTGACGTAAAATATTTTCGAGAAGGGAATTTGGAAGTCAAGGCATTTACCGGGCTTACAACCTAGCGTTGGCTGGTTTAAGGGGCCAATTTACATGATGGTATTTAAAAGAGATTGTGAGGTTACTGACTGCATAATAAATGTAAACAACGAATGTCTCGAGCAAGTAGAAGAATTTGTGTATCTGGGAAGCATGTTTTCAAGAGATGGAAGAGCAGAAAAAGATGTTGAAAGAAGAGTGAATGCGGGCAACAAAATGAACGGAGCACTTAACACAATAATATTTAATAAAACAATGTCAATCGAAGCTAAACTGGCAGTCCACAACGGAGTTTTAGTCCCAACACTTATGTTTGAAAGTGAAACATGGAACTGGCAGAACAAGGATGATATCCGAGTGAACGCGTTTGAAATGCGATCTCTTAGACGAATGTGTGGGAAATCAATGTATGACAGGGTTACGAATGATGAAATCAGGCGAGAGTGTAAATCTGAGTCAAGTATAATTGATAAGATTAAGAAAGAGTCTCTGAGATGGTTTAGTCACGTAGAACGAATGGACGACGAAAGAATGGTAAAACAAGTATATATGGCGAAAATGAACGGCAACGTGAAACGAGGACGACCAAGGAAGACGTGGCATGATCAGATAAACCAAAATCTTAAGTCTGGTCATGTCAAAGCAGACTGAACCGAAGGGCATGTATGACAAGATGTATGAATGTGAAAGAAGCTAGGAATGTATGCCAGGATAGACGTGTGTGGCAGTACATTCTCTCTGCCTACCCCTACGGAGAAATGGCGTGATGGTAGTAGTGGTAATTTACATACTGTGTAAAATTCACCATAAATTGATTTCATTCATATATATAAACTCCTGGACCGCGATCACAAACGTTGTCTTCATGGGTACATATCGAGACGGTATAAAGTAATATCAATATTTGTGTACGAAAATGTGTATATGTATTTGTAAGAAAAATTATAGTATTTTCATTGGTAACTTATAATTGAATACTTTTACCAAAAAAATGTATGTTTATTCTGCCTTTTATACAGAAAACTTTATTTTACTTAGTATATAAATTTAAGATAAATCTAACATATCACAACAGAGATGAAGAACATTTCAGAAAAGGTAATATAGAAGTCTAGGCATCTACAGGGCTTATGACCTGTCATTGGCTGGTTTAAGTAGCCACTTTAAACACTGTGTAACATTCATTATTCTGCCCACATTTGAACAACTATATTCTTTCAATTCTTTCATCTGTTGATGTTTGTGAAGTTAAAGAGCTGAATCCTTTATTTATGCGGGTGAGATTTACCTAATTGAATTATTTCACCTACATACTAGGCAACGCCTGAAAATTTATTTTTTTCAATTTCTATACTTCTTCACGGACCAGGTGAATTTATCAACAATATTTTGAGTTTGTCTAAATTTTTGTAGAAAAGGACTGGATTCAACTCCCTGGGGAGCTGATAATACTAACATATTACAAAAGAGATGAAGAACATTTCAGAAAAGGTAATATAGAAGTCTAGGCATCTACAGGGCTTATGACCTGTCATTGGCTGGTTTAAGTGGCCACTTTACACACTGTGTAACATTCACCATTCTGCCTATATTTGAAAAACTATATTCTTTCAATTCTTTCATCTGTTGATGTTTGTGAAGTTAAAGAGCTGAATCCTTTATTTATGCGGGAGAGATTCATCTAATTGAATTATTTCACCTACAAACTAGGCAACGCCTGAAAGTTTTATTTTTTCAACTTCCATACTAAATGGGCAGAATGGTGAATGTTACACAGTGTGTAAAATGGCCACTTAAACCAGCCAATGACAGGTCATAAGCCCTGTAGATGCCTAGACTTATATATTATTTTTTTCTGAAATGTTCTTCATCTCTGTTGTAATATGTTAGTGTTATCAGCTCCCTGGGGAGCAGTTCTTGTCTACAAAAATTTGGACAAACTCAAAATATTGTTGAAGATAAAACATTTAAGTTTGTAAGTGAAAATTCTTGATGGAAGTTCATTGTAATTTATTATATAAATAAAACACGAGTGATACTTTAATCCACAAATTTGGAATATCCGGTGACCGGTTTCATCGCTTTCGCGACATCTTCGAGACTGGTCAGGTTGAAGATAAACGTTAATTTTCCGTTGTAACATGGGCCCTGATCGGTATGGTCATCGATTGGTCTTTCATTTTACGCAATCGTAAGTTGCATTTTATAATTATAAGAAATGTATTGAATTTACAAAGAAATAATGACATATGACAACAAAATAAATTATTTTAATTAAATATCAAATTTAAAAGAATCACTATGTAAAGCGCCCTTGAGGTATTTTGTTACGAAAATGGCGCTATATAAGTTATACATAATAATAATAATAATGGCGTCGTTGTGACTGATTATTCATTAAGTGTGTAATATATACAGTGATTCTTTCGGGAAAACAGTGTGGAATGCCATGTAGTGGTGACGTCATAAGTTCTATTTTATGATTCAAATTCGCCTAAGGCTATTGTTAGACTTATGATACTGAATTTGATTACCTAATGGCTGAAGGCTGATGACAAATTGGAAATAATCCGTGATGTAATAATAAATGTATCAATAAACAGGTCATCTTTGATCAATGAATGGTAAATAAAAATAATGATATCGGCCTACAACGACTGACGTACAATGAAACGACATTTTTATTTCTGCCCCTTAAAGTCGAAAGGCTGGAGTCACATTTTTTGCAAAATTAAGTTATGAATATATTTTTTTTCATACATCAGATTCAATTCATGCTAAAAACATTGGAGTCCTCCGGCCAAAGCCGGCTTTGTAATCGCTACGTATTACCTCAGTAGATAAATGCAGACGATCGTTAAGCATATCGTTTTGGCAATGGTTAAAAGTCATATAAGAATCATGTTCAAACGAGAGTTTTTAGCTTAAATTGGGATTTATTGGGGTTTCTAATCCCTTTGAAGTAGACACTTTTTATCACAGAAGCCCATTTAAAATTGAAATAAGGACTATTTTAAATGTTAATGACGTAAGGAATGCGGAGTCATTTTTAGCGGCCATTCACTGGCTTATTTCGATCATATGATGTCGATATAGCAAGTAGGTAAAACATACCGAGGCAAGATACAGATAATACAGAAGTTAAGTATACCGTCTCGATATAGACCGATGAAGATAACGTTCATAATCGAGGCACTGGTACACGAATAAGCACTAACTCGGTAATGATGTGTATATAGGTACTAGCTATTCTTTTTTATTTTAATTTAAGTGTTATTTGTTTAATTTCTATAAACAAGCGGTGTAAAATACAGTTCTGTGTGTGAACTAAAACCTGAACTCTGAACAAGTATTTTCGAAGGCTACCCTCTGGTAAAAATTCTGAAAAAGAAATCTTAATATAAATCCATAGTGATGCGGTTGGCGCAATGGCCCACCATTTTCCAAAGTGCTGGGATCTTTAAAAGGTCGAATAGCACTACAACGTCGCTACACTTCAGCGCAGCGTAGCGTAGCGCAACAACAGCGGTTTGTTTCATCCAAAACAGTGAAAATAATTTTTCGCGTTACTGCGACGCGCGGCGCAGTGCCGCTTTGGTGCTGTTTGACTTTAAAATTATTTCCCAGCTTTTCCTAATGCGCCTTGGTTTTTTTACATTATAAATAATGTTCTTGATTTTTGAGAGAGGTATATGGAAGTCTAGGCATCTACAAGGCTTATGACTTGTCATTGGCTGATTTAAGTGGCCACTTTACGCACTTTGAAACATTCACATCTTTGTCCATGTTTAAACATCCACATTTCCTCGATTTTTCCATCTGTTGACTCTTGTAAAGTAAAAGAGCTGAAACCTTTATCATATCAGTGTGTAAAGTGAATACTTAAACCAGCCAATGACAGGTCACAAACCCTGTAAATGCCTAGAATTTAATCATCATCATTCCTTATCCGCATCTTATGGTGCATAGGGTACTGCATTGGTGCACCAATCGCAGCATATCTTGATCGTTTTTGTTACATGAAGGTAAGATGATCAGTCTTACGCTTCAAGTACCAGTTTAGGGACTATGAAATATTTTAGTGTGAAAACACCCTTATTAAATAAATATTTCATATTGACCCTGTTGGGAATCGAAGCCGAGACTTCTTGCATGGTAGGCAAATCCATACCCCTTCATAAATGCACATAAATGTTTTCCCTCACTGTTGCAAAAAATCGATCTAAGTAATAACCTAATAGAGTTGTCCGTACGGAGAAAAACCACTATATTATTATTGACCACGAACTTAGCTACAGTTTACAGCGATACAACGGGCCGTAGGTACTTGGGTTGAGAATTGCGAGCGCAAACCGAAACTGTCCATTACACGTTTGTTGTTAAACTAACAACCGCCTTTGGTAAAAAGGTAAAAAAAAATAAAAAAATATGCGGCCTCCGTAGTGTAGTGGTCAAGACGCTTGACTCACGCACGGAAGGTTCCGGGTTCGATTCCCGGTGAGAACACAAAAATTAAAATGGGATTTTTCTCAAGCCTGGGTGTTCTGTGATGTAATTCACCACTGTAATTGGGCCTCCTGGCCTGTTGTGGTGCAAAATAAAAATAAAATAAAAAAAGCAATACAATGTAATTGCTCCAAAAATATTTAATGATTTATTGCCAAATATAAGACTCAAAATGTAAAACCAATTTTAAAATAAAAATAACTGCACATATAAATAGTGTAGCGAGAGATTTTTTTAAAAATATATGTAAATCCAAAAACGTAGTACTTTATATAATTGGTAAACATATTATTTATATTTTTATGTATTTCATTGCTTAATATTTGTTTTATTATATATAATACTATATTATTTATGTTTAAGTAACATGTATTCTTGGCACATATATATGTATACTTTATATTTGTATAATAACGATTTTTAATTTCTTACATTTGATTAGCTAGGCATTTATAATTAAGTAGTATTTCTTTTTTATGTTATTTATTTATTTTGACTTTTTTTTATTTTATTAATTTTTCACGCCCATAAGGCTTTTACAGACATGAAAGTTATAAAAAATATGAGTATATAAACAACATTAAATTTAAAAAATACAATATAAAGCAACAAAAGATAGGTGTTTAGAAGTAAAGTTGGTAAAAAAAAAGAAGATGAGTATATAAACAACATAAATTTAAAAAAATACAGAGCTGTGTTTAGAAGTTAAGTTGGTTTTAAAAAAAAACTAAAAAAATGCAGTTAAAGGTTTAAAGCAGCTAGGTACATAATGTTATAAAATACAATATTAACAGAATATTAAATTTTATTTGATATGGAACATATACATTGATATTTAAAATTTAAAATTACTGTTTTATTAGTATAGACTACTTATGCTCTAAAGTAGAAAATCCCCATTTAAAACAGGCTGTGCCATGTTAGATGGAGAGTATCATAAACAGAGAACACTCCGTTTTCATTTTACATTAATTTGTTTTGTATAGATTCCCTGTTATTAAGTGTGTATATTATTTTTTTGCAATAAATTTATAAATAAAATAAAAAATAAATAAAACCCAAATTAAAACCAAACCAAACATTTGGACGGCTTTTGTTATATGCAATAGAGCTTAAAGGCTTCTCTAGAGAATTATTACTCTGAGGATCTTAATGACTTCCTAGGGAGGAAATCACATTTGGACACACTCAAAACATTGTTGAAAAATAATGTTCCTTCCCTGGGGTATGCAGTCCCGACGGAGACATTAAACATAATTTTGAAACATTACCAAAATACATAGGGCACTGTATTGGTAAGCCAAATGTAACGTAATTCAGTCATCTGTTAAACGAAGTTAAAGTAATAAGTTCTAAGCTGCAAGTGTCCCTTAAAATCAATATTTTACGTCCACCACGTCAGAAATCGAACCCACGACCGCAAAAATGGTAGGCTAACTCGCCAATCATAACAAAACAAGGCGGATTTAACACCACTCAATTTCCTTATTCAGGAATTTTACCTGAGAGCAGCCATCGTGTCGAACAGACTCGTTTAGGGTTCCGGTTCTATTTCACACGCAAAACTGTATTCTGACGTACGAACTGATCATTTAAAACAAAAATCAGACACGAATAACAACTGAACAAATTTCATTTACCCATTTTCAAAATTATATTTTGTAACAAAAAGTTAACGCTGATTCCATTATTAAATATGATTTTTTTCGAAATTATTACTTCACTCCTTTGGTTTCGTGTTAACAGAGTCATAATTGACGCATGTGTCAATATGCTATGATTTTCTTGCATTGCAACAATAAATTATTTACATAATTTGTATTGAGTAATTTTTTTTATGAATTATTTATGACATTGATTCTAGAAAACAGAACGGTAATGATTGATTATTTATTTGCGAAACTTACCTCGTTCTTACGAAATAACTCGCAATATGTCTCACAAATACTTGAATGAATTCGCTCACTTTCCAAACATAGATCTTGTATCGAAACAGCACTGGTGGGAATAATTCACTTGAAAAAACAAACAAAAACACAAGAAAACATTTAAAAAACTAGCACTTCTCTAGACACCGCTTCGAAAAAAGAACGGAAACAATTGAACAACTGCGAAATTCGCAGATTAATCCAAAGAAACGTCAGAAAAAGAACGCGTTTTCAAACTTTCAATTTCGAAATAACATCACAGAATTTTTAAATGTCAAAAGCGTCCGAGCGCGACGGGAGATGTGAAAATACGCGGGTGTGAATGGAACGGCGGGTCGTTCGAACGTACGTGCGAGGGAGATGTTAAATTGTTTCGGCATGCGAGGCAAGCGAGACGGGCGATGTCGTTCGGAAAAAACGCCACGCGCGGCGGCTCTTGCGGTTAAAACAGGCGACTGTCGAGACAGGCGGCCCGTCAAGTACTGCCAGGCTCTATTCGAATTGCGAACACCTTTCATAACGTTTCCACTCTACAAACGAGCGAGGAAATCGGAAAGTCATTCCGGAACGCGTTTCGAAATGCCGTACCAAATCATACGCCGAAAAATTTGCGCATGGAATGAAATGACCCCTTTTACGTAAGCCGCTTTCCTGCGGTGAAATTCGAGAATTTTCAGACGAATCTCTAGCTACTAATATGTCGGGAAGTTTTCTGGTGTTGGAGTGAGAGGCCACTCAAGTTGTTGGAAAGAGAAAGAAAAGCGGAACTAGGAGTAGGGTTGTCACAAATGAATTCAGAGTTTCCCATAAAATAATGTTGGAAAAAAATTTCGTTTTACAGCTTTTCAAATTATAATATACTTTTGGTACACTTATTTCTTTAATTGACTTATAAATTTCTCACTAACATAAATGAAAAAAGATTAATCTCACTCTTTAACTTTATAAAAATCAACGGATTGAAGTATTAAAGAAATATTCCAATTTAAACAAAGGCGGAATGGTGTTAAGTGGCCACCATCAAATAACCTTTCATATGCCCCGTAAATAATTAGATGTCTATATTTTCTATTTGTATTGTAACATTAAAAATAAACAATTTACACCAATAATACCATAAAAAAGCCATAACGTGAATAAAAAATAACTTTTTTTATTTTTAATTTTTTTAAATGTGTCAATTTTTCCAAAAAAACAATTAAAAATATTTTGATTGTGTCCAAATATATATAAAAGAGGACTAATTTAACTCCTTAAGATCTGTCGAAATCTACATAATATCATAACAGAGCTGTCTTTGCGAAGGAAATTATAAAACTAACATCGGATTCTTTTCCCCTCTGCCAAGGATCTTCAGAACTCTCAATAAACTGTACTGTCGATGTGTTCCTACAGCAAGGGCAGGCATTTAAGAAGCAAGCGGTGTTGTCTCTCCTGACTCGCGATGTCACACTTGCCATTTTCGCCTATATTATGGTATATACATACCTTTAATTATACACTTTGTTAATTTAAGTATATTTTAAGATGTTAAGATTAAGTATTACTCATTAATGCCAATCTATTAGGGCTTACTTAAGCCTGTTGATTGGCTTTAAAAAAAACAGAGATGGAAATCATTTTCAAGAAATGAAAAACAGTCAAAATATAGAAAAATTTAATGTCTAAAATCAATGGGTAACGTGGCCACCTTATTTGAACAATGACATGTCTTAAGCCCTATAAATGCCTAGACTTACAAATCTTATTCTCGAAAATGTTCTCCATCTATATTGTACATGCATATTAATATTATGTGATATAAATAATTAATACAAATGATGAAATCTGAGACTGGTATAATTCATAAAATCATAAAAGGTTTACTGAGATAGTTAAGACAATAAGTACGAATGGATGATGAAATAATGGTAAAACATTTATGTATGGCGAGAACGAATGGTTACGTCGGACAAGGACGACCAAGAAAGACGTGGCATGATCAGATAAACAAAAATCTAAGCTCTATTCATGTCAAATTCATGGTAGCCTCCGTGGTGTAGTGGTCGAGACGCTTGATTCACGCACGGAAGGTTCCGGGTTCGATTCCCGGTGAGAACACATAAATTAAAATGTCATTTTTCTCAAGCCTGGGTGTTTTGTGATGTAATTCACCACTGTAAATTGGGTCTCCTGGTCTTTTGTGGTGCAAAAATAAATGAATGCAGACATAACCGAAGCGCAAATATGACAAGCAGTATGAATGTGGAAGAAGTTAAAAATATATTTATTTATTTAACGGACTTATGCAGTCCATTCTAACGATGGTAAATAAAATTTCTTATAAATACAGGCACTAATAAAATAAAATACAACTAAATAAAATTAAAGCTAGGTCAAAAAAATTAAAAATTACTACCTCAAGACAAGATCCGGTCTATCTTAGTGAATTTTTAAATTTATAAAGACTTACCCCAAAAAAGTCCAGATCTTGTCTCGAGTTTACAATGCGACACAATCGGGACATTGGTGCATGCAAGCCATAGTTGGTGCTGTGTTGATCGAGGAACAGTACATTATTATTTAGAAACCAGCGGGTCGGAACATTAGATGCCACTTGTTCCAGCAACGATGGCACATCAATTAAGCCATTCAGTAAATTAAACATAAATATGGAGTCAATGTTACTTCTACGTTTTTTACTATATTAGTTTGAATAGTTTTTATTTCATCGGAGAGATTATAAAGATTTATTATTCCTTTGAAAACAATCCTATTTTGAATATGACTTGTGTGGAATTTAGTAATTCTGATTGACTTATTCATCTCAAATTCGTTTAGTTTGTCTGCGTAAATTTGTACAATATAATTAATTCAGGGGGGAGTCATTTATGCCATTTATATGAGGATATGGGTATTGTGATTTATTATTTCTGCCTACCCCTACTAAGAAATGGCGTGATGGTAGTAATACTAGCCAAATAATTCATAAAATAAAATTATTTTTCGATGAATTATTATTCGTGGTTTTGGCAACCCTGTTTCCCAGGAAGCCTTTAGCTCGGTTTAATTGTTTCAAGAAGGCTGTAGAGCTAAATCTTCCAAAATTTTATTAGTTAGCGTCTTTAAGGAATTTAATAATATCCCGTGATGTGTCTGAAACCATCTCTTGCTACTTCCCCCCTCTCTTTTCAACATTAAATCCTGTTATTGCGATAGTAAAAATCGCCTCCTTGTCTTATATTCGTTTTTTACACCAAATCTCATCTTCATCGTTCCCCATCCCATTCCCCTGATGCACCCAGTGGTGCATAGGGCACTCTAAGATCAGCGCATGTGGATTATTTATTTATTAATTGACTTGGCGTTTATTTGTAGAATTCCATGTTATAAGTCACTAAATTCAAATTTATATAAGGCAGTAAAAATATTTTTTTTTTCGACGGCTTACGCCTTTGACAAAGTATAAAATAATATTGCAAAACAATTGTAATGAAACAAAACACCTGAACACAGTATAGAAAATATAGATACATTAAATAAAATCGGCAGAAAATAAGGAAATAATTTTAAAAAATTAAGTAAGTAATTATAACATAGGTATGCAGCAAATTAACAATAAATAAAGGTATTTTGAGTTTGTCCAAACTTTTGTAGACAAGGACTGGATTCAACTCCCTGGGGAGCTGTTTATATTAACATATTACAACAGAGATGAAGAACATTTAACAAAAGGTAATATAGAAGATAATATTACCTTTTCTTAAATGTTCTTAATCTCTGTTAATATAAACAGCTCCCCAGGGAGTTGAATCCAGTCCTTGTGTACAAAAATTTGGACAAACTCAAAATATTGTCATCATATAATGTTTGATAAGCATGTACATTTGATATACACGCATCAGCTTAATAGCTGCTAGTGTATTATTATTATTAATAATAATAATAATAATGTTCATTATTGTTCATTGTGATTGCTCAAATGGTCAGCACGTTTTTAAGCACATCGATAGTTATTCGTGATTGAGCTACAGGCCAAAAATATACCTAATGCATGTATTCAGAAGTAGTGACGTTTATCGCGTAGTTCTCAGCTACATACACACTATTCGGGCCGACTCTCAACCTTATCTTTACCTACCTACCTCTTCTTTAACACTCCGTGTAACAATAAATCTACGTGTGAGTCCCGGTAACATAATTAAAATTGCAGTACTAATTTTACATCGACCGAGTGAAGTGCTTCGCAAGTCATTCATGAAGCGAGCTGTGCCAGGATCCATTTACACCGCGAGCTCCTTACATACGAGTTGTGCCAGCGTCTTACGACCACTAGCTTCAGCAGCCGGGTTCCAGCGCACGTCACGCGTCATCATCATCAGGTGAGTGGAGTTGCGCAACCTTCCTTCCCCAACAATACAATCCACCATCTAAATTTTCCTCCTCTCAGTACGAGATATTCTTCACACCTCGTCCATTCCTCCTCACACACATATACCATTTTACGTTTATATCAAATTGTTTTTTGGTTTGTAAGGTATATTCCATTCTCATCATTCCTTGTCTCTATGTCCTCGCCCATAGGGCTTTTACAATACAAATTATCTAATGTAAAACATAATCAAGTTTATGAACAAAAATAGGTAGCAGTTATACGAGTACAGAGGTTGAAAAATTAGGTTGATAAAAACATGTTTAAAAAGTTACAGTAAAAGTAATTCAAAAGTTCGTAATTTACTTGTTAAAATGTGAAATTTAATATATCTACAAAAAAGGCGCCTTAGGTATGATTTAATTTTTCTTTTCAAAATTCTCAATAATATTGATTCGCCGTATCTTTTACAAAATATTGGTTTCCGTTGTCCTCTTCGCTATACTAGATTAAATTCCCTTTTTTATGTACCAACTTGTAAAAACAATTATACCTCGAATTCGTTCATTAGACGTACCAGTAGAAATTATAACGGACAGACATTTTTAACTGCACATTGCATTTGTACAGAAAATTTCTTCATGGGGTCGATTATTTGGGATAATTGCTGAATGTGCATCTTGAGTGGTTTATGCCATGTATATGTGCCGCATGTAATGTATATGTGTGTGTATGTTTTATATGTGCGTTCATGTGTGTGCGTGGATGGCTCGGAGTGTACATTCGGTACTTTTATTTATTTTAATTTATTACCTCCATGGAAAACGCAAATGTCAACAATTATTCTTTTCTCACTTAAAATTCTTATTTATTTTTTTGTCACATTTAATGTTTATATCTTTTTAATTTATGAAAACTTAATTGGTTTTTAATACTTATTTTGTATGACTGTATGTTTTCTGAATAAAATAAAATAAAATAAAATTTAAAAAATCTGAAAGAGTAAAAAAATAAAAAAAATTGAAAGCATATCCACATGTTTATATAAACAAATATAGAAAATATATTTCATCACTATAATAATTTAGCAGCAAGGGAGTGACTTATTTAAACATTAGTTTGACTGGTAGCTGATTACATTGTACTTAACATAATTTTTGTTTTAATTAAAGCAGGCAAAGTATTAAATATCGTCGTTGCGCCTGCAAAATCCGTCAAACGTTTTTTTTGCAAATTTCGGTTTTTTCCGCCCTGCCATGTAACAAGAAGAGACGGATCGGCCTATGAAACCCTTTTTTTGATTTTAAAGCTAGTTTAGAAAAATGCAAAATAAGCTATGTGTTTTCACTTGAAAAATGGCTTTCAAAATACTCTATGAAGACTCCGTTCACATATCGCATTTTTAACTAAAGGGGAAAACTTACTATTGCGCCCGTTAATGGCACATAACGGAGTTTGCACCTACTCTTCCCTCAGAACGCTCTTTTTGCCAGTCTTGTTGTGACTTGTGACTCGCAGCACATACAATAAAACATATTTAAGCTATTAAGAATAGTGTAATTAATTAGTTTTTACTTTAACAGCCCGGTAAGTAATATAACAGTTTTTTTTTCGTTCAACTATCTCATATTAAAGACATTACAATAACCTTTTAGAACTTTAAAAATGTATTTTATAATGTTTACCTAAGAATACTTGTGTTTTTATAGTATGATGTGCATTTATACATGAATAAATAACTTTTGCAGATATATTATGTGGTAATAATAACTTTAACTTTTGGCTTAAACCATGGATAGGTGCATATAAAATTGCGGATTTTTTTGTTATCATATAATTAGAAAATAATAATTGGCTGTTAGGTACAATATTTACCTTAAAAAACTCTGGAAGTTACGTTTATTGTTTGTAAATTTTGTTAAGCTATCGAATACAATTTTTCGTCTAGCTCAAACATTTTTTAAACATCAACTGAAATATTATGTACATACCAATCATTAAATGATTTTTAATAGTATTCTTAATTATTTTACATTTTCCTTGATTTTGTTTTAAATGATGTGCCTGATCATAAACTTATAAGTATTTTAATACTTTTTTGTATTTGGGGCATTTATAATTGACAATTATGTATCCATTAGTTTGAAGCTTATAAATGAACTAATAGTTTGTTGTTTTGGTAACAATAGGTAACATACCTGTCTGCACCTAAATTTAGATCCTCTAGAGCTCAGCGATTAGTGAACACGGTTCTGAACGATTATCATCATGCTGAACTCCAAGAAAATCAAGCAAACAGCATTAGTCACACCACAACTGTTGATACACAACAATCACTTATTGATATACCAATCCCCCTTAGCATTAATACTACCAATTTTACTGATTTCCATGATCTCGAAAATATGAATCCGAACGTGTCACATAATTAACACAATAATTAAAAAATTTTGGAGAAAAACTCGGAGAATTCATCTCCGATTGTACTCTCGTCTATGAATAATGATGTCGATGGTACAAAACTTATTCTCAACCCTGAAAAGGGACTGTTTAAAAGCTTCAAATTCAGATGAGAAAAGTAGTGCAGATAAACTGGGAACATGTAATTATAGGTTTATATTGAACCACGAAACGGAACAGTTTGAATGCGCTGATTCTAACTGCAACTCCGGCAATGATCTGTTGACTAAATGAACCAAACACAGAGGATAAGCGAAAAGTGAATAAAATATTAAGAGTCCTGGGAGAAAAAATAAACGGTATTAAAACAGTTAGTGGGCATACAATTTTCGTCAAAAGAGCGCAAAGAAAAATAAGAGAAACATCGTGCAATTATCATGGTTTGAATATAATATCTAATAGATATTTTCTATGCGGGTTAGTTACTGAGCAAGCTCGCCAAAATGTGTTCAAATATTTCTGGAGCTTGTCAACCTTGAGAAGCTAAAAAAACCCATATTTTTGGGCTCGTGAATATCAGAAAAATAATCAAGAGGCGACAACAATCAAATGATATCAGTGCTTTGAAACCCCAAATTAGTTTCTAAAGTAAAAAAGTAAGAGTATGCGGAGATTTTTTTAACACTACTCTGGACATCACGAAAGATACATTTACCCAATGAATATTATCTTAACAGATAGATAACGGTCATTAGACTCAAACAGCTATAATACGAAATAGTCCCAGCACTTTTTAATCCGAGTCTGTGAAACAGTGGTTAGATCCACAGACTAAAGATATAATACTGAAAGTTAGATCTTTCAATTGCCTAAAGTTTTGAGCCATTTTTGCCACTCAACTAGTTCGAGAACATACATGGAGGATAAATTTAAATCGTAATCAGAAATGCATACAGTTTATACGTTCTGGTGTGCAGAGAAAGGCAAAACTCCCCTCCAAATCTTTTCGTGGTTTAAATATCAATATTTAAACCACGCAAAGATCAATGCGACATATTATGTGTATCCTACAAGAGAGAAGAATTAAGAAACGAAGGATATCAACTTCACTCAAGTAAGATAAATGAGGCAAGAGATGCAAAGAAGCTGGCTATTGCATCTTGCACTGACCATCATTTAGTTGCAACAATGGATCTTTAGAGCACACAGCTTTGTCCAAAACGTTTAGTTTCTGCTCAATATTATTACCTTACATAATTTAACAATCTATTTATTTATTTATTAACGGACATTGTCCATGTATACAATTTATAAGGTTTAAATATTACAATAAAAGAATAGTTTAAAACATTTTTAAAAAAAAGAAAGAAGCATTGACAAACATAAGGGACATCGAGACAAGATCTGGACTATTTATTTAGTGCTCGTTTAAATCGTTGTAAACTCAAACCAAAAAAGTCCAGATCTTGATCAATCTATGAAAATAGTACGAAATATGTTTTTTCGTACGTTTGGCGTGAAGGTAATAGAGGTGTTACAGCGAATGAGTTTATTTATTGCATCATAGACTTTATAGAAGGAGAAATTCATAAGGGATTTACAACAATCACTTATCGGACGGCTGCGCTCACCAAAACAAAAATAAAGTCCTCTGCAGTGCTCCGGCAGACGCAGTGCGTTGGTGCAACTTATTTTAGAAAAGGGGCACACGATGATTGAGGTAGATAGCGTCCATTCGACCTTAGAAAAACAGTGTACTCCTCTTCATATTACGTTGACCGCATAAAAGCTAAACCATCCGAACCGTACATTATTAAGCATAAAGATTATAACTTTTCATGGCTTACGACACACTCTCCACTAATTACAGCACAATTCGACCAGGCAAAAAAGTTGGAGATCCTACTGTAACACAGATTAGAGGGTTGCTGTACAACTACGAGGAAATTATTGATAGCTGAACACTACTGCCCCAAAGAAGGAGGCAAGATTTATATGCAATACCGCTACCATTGTACACAGGGCCGAAAAAAATTGACAAGTCTATATTTGAACAATTACAATCTTTAAAATTATATAGGTATGCATCGAGACTATCTATCACTTCTTTAACGATAATCTCAAATACTGATTTTTTAAATTATGGGTACTATCTTTGTATTTCAAAGATCTCAACAGTTTTAAGAAAAATTATGATTTTACTAGTAGGATGTCGTAATTATTGTTTATTAAAATACTGCATTGAGAGGTTAATTTATTTTATCAAAATGTTAACATCATTATTACGGTATTAATTATTACAAATGTATAAGAATAATGTTTGATTTGTAGTTTCTATTTTCTTTTTTACTTTCAACATGTTTATATATTTTTTTTTGTGGCTGCTTTTTTTTGGGTAATTAGTTACTTGAACATGAATAAAACATTTTGTTTGATTATTTATCTATCTATCTGATTCTGCAAATGTTTATTTCTCTTTTACTCTATAACAATTTAGTTAGGTATATCAACTTTTGGCTGGTGAAGATAAAGGTTTGTTCAAAACAGACTATTGGCTTGGTTAAATATGTCTTACGCATAAGTTCAAAATATAATTTAACAATAAAAAAACCAATCATTACCCATTTGTAAAACCCGCTATGTCGAAAATACGCGTTCATTAAAATCCGCTATGTGCTGCCTCTACTACAAAACGGATTTTAAGACTCAAATTAAACCAGCTATGTGCCTTTCAGCCACAAAAATATTCACTAAGGCTTCAATATTAAAATATCATTTTATAAAACATCATTATGCTAAATCCGACGTAAGACTCTAATTTTTTGTTTATTTGCTTTTTAAGAAATACGAGACACCGTTGAGTAAATCAGTTTTTTCCTTCTCCTGAAAAGTTGTGTTTTTTTACATAGCGGATTTTGCAGGCGCAGCGACGATATATCAAAAAGATGTTGAATTTATTGGCATTAAGGTTAAATCGAACTAACGGAGAGAACTGAGCATAATTTGTTTGGAATGATTTAGTATGGAAAGTACATATAAACCTGAAGGTTTTAAAAGGAATTATAAAATTTATTTAATTTACCAAGCATGGACAATCTATAACATTATTCACAATATTGTATAGTCTTACATCAGCTACTATGCGTCTTGTTGAAAGGGAGGATATGTGCAAATTTTCTGATAACAAATTATAATAACAATAATAACACTTGGTTTAATAACAATACATGTGCCAGTCAGGATTTGTAGACGGTACCACCAGTTTCATGTACCAATAAGTAAAACATCGTATGTTAAAAATGCTTTTTTTCGTAGGACTTTTTCAATGTACAATACAAAATTTAAAAATATAGATTACACAAACATCACTCTGTCAGATTTAAAATTTACGCTAAAAATGTATTATGTAACTTAGTAGACATTAAAATAATAAATACGTACATCTCCCCTCCTCTCCTTATTCTCCCTTCAAGCATTTTTGTCCTTATCCCGCCCAATTTACAGTAACTTAATGTTCTTAAAATAAATATTTAAAAAATCTTTGATTACTGAGTACATGAAAATAACATTTTTAAATGTATAAATTGTATGTATTTATTTGATATGTAATATATTTTCTTTACTAACTTTGTATACTATGTGGAAATCTGTTATTAGTTCTGAGTTTATACACTATATCTGTTTGTTTACTAAAAATATGTATGTAGAACTGTTGATTTCCCTAATAAAATAAAATAAAATAAAATATGATATCTCAGAAAGAGGTAGACCCATCTTATAGTTTACATATCGTAGGAACTTTCTCTGGACTCTCTCTAAGTTATCAAAATTTTTTTTATAAATCGGTAATTTAGATAAATCACTAAAAAATCTTTGTTTTAAAAAAAAAAGCACTGTTATTACAAAGGTATCATGTAAAATTTTGTCAAATTAAAAAAAAACTCACTATTATTTTTCGATTTATTGAGTACTTTTAATATGCGAGTATAATTAATTTCACATTCAAGCTAAATTATTAATTGTATTTTTGAAAAACGTGCTAGATTTTAAACATAAATTATCTCAGTTTGAGGTTGGTGTGGCTTAACACATTTTTGCATAACACCATCCATCTAGAATGGGTAAACGAAAACAATTTTTAGTCCAGGGGAAAATATTACTCCGTCTCCGAATATAATTACTACAAAGATCAAACGCCTCGGGTTGTGTTCCATTCGCTTTTCTTAGAGAAATCTTTTATAAATAAGTATCATGTCGTCCCTCAAACAGCCATGTTATTTTCTTCCCATCAAAAAATAATTAGTTCTTACATGTACTAGAATATGTTCCGGAAGGAAGTAGAAATATTTATTAATTTCTGATGAAAGATCGCCTTAGTCCACGTATCAATTTTGATTTTTTTCTTTGCCTGCCAAGGTATTAAAAATGTAGAAATTAATAAAGTTTTTGGTGGTTATAAATTAGCAGTAATGTAGTCAGATCATTTATGTGGAAAATTGATTCCCCCCAAAACGCTAATCAGGAAAGGGTGGTACTCAAAAGTACCTCAGAGATTTTAAGAGTTATCTTCTATCTATTCCTATGTTTGTTCAGCTCTTGTGTTATAAATAAAGCTTCTTATCTTATAAGCTCTATTTAATAATAAAAAAATTCTAGAATTGGTTGTTATACCAAGTTAAATATATTTTAATTTGGAGCTATTTAACGCTGACGGCCTGCGATAACGGTCTCATAAACATAATAAATTTATGCACAATAAGTTTTTCTGGATTATTATGCCACGTGTTGTACTATTTACCGACGTTTCGGATCGCATTACAGCGTCCATCATCAGTGTAGATAGATATCAGGGGCGTGCAGTGGGGTTTTTGATTAGGGAAGCAATTAATATATAAGTAATTGGTACATAATAATATACACTGCCCTTAAAAAATTTAAGACAAACTAAATATTTTATACATATAATTAGAAATAAAAACATTGATTTTACATATCTAGTAATAAATTGTAATAACAAATTAACCATCTTCACTATAATACTATAATAAAAAACTGCAAAGTATTTTGCGGAATCATATTTTATTTTACTAAAATGCAGTGAAACCAAAATAAATATTATCTAGTTAAAAAACATGATTTTTCAACGAAAATTGATTGGTCACTATTTAAACCCAAAAAATCAATATATGTAGTAGATTATAAACTTTTTTCTTATAACAAATCAACATTATATTGATGTTATGTTTGAATTAAATTCTAGATTTAATTTTGTATTCCTACTCTACCACAAAATAATTATTAAACTATTATGTCCAGCGCCAAAATACCAAAAGCCTTGTGAGAATTAAAGTCTGCGCCTGCGCCCGAACTGCGCGATCAGTACGGCGCTGGAACGGAATTTCGAATTTGCTTCCATCGCGATCGTTCTTTAAATCGATACCCATCTAGCCAGTAGCAAGTACTTGCCGATCAGTACGCGCTTGACAGCGCTGGTAAATGGGTGTTCCGGAGGCTACGTTGCTTTTTAACATATTTTTTTAAGGCGATAGTAAAATTCCTTTACAATTTATCGCAATTATATATCAAATTATTATTACATAATTTGTTTATGGTAATCTTAATGTTAGGTATTATTACGGTTAATTAATTTATTGAATATGCTATTTTTTAAACATTATTTGCCAAAATGTAGGGGAACCAATGGTTCCATGCGTTCTATGAACGGACCGCGCATGATAGATATGCAACTTAAATACTCAGGATTTGTACCGTATCACAGTCTTTGCTGTCTGCAGCTTGTCAATTTGAAATCTGTGGCGTTTCAAAATCTACGCTTTTGTGATTTTTTAAAACTGGATAAAAAAACAAATTATTCTAGTATGCTGCGGACTAGTGTATCATACATAATTTTGATTACAAACTAAAAAATAATGTACCAATGAGAAAGCACGAAATTAAAGATTTTGGGATTTTTTTAGACTCTTAAGTACTATTTTAATCATATATTAATAAAATCACCTCCAAAGTATTGAGGAAATTAGGTTTCATAATTCAAATTAATAAACACTTTGATTACACAAAGGCCCTAATTTTATTATATTATACGTTTGTTAGATGTCATTTGGAATACGCATCTTAGATATGAAATCCCCAGTGTGCCATATTTATATATATATATATATATAACAATAATAGAAAACATTCAGAACAAGTTTATAAAATACCTAAAATACAAAACCAGTTTTTCTTGTGTATCAACTCTCGCTGCCTCTACCTAGCATGGAATCACTTCTCTACAATACCGCAGAGTATGTGCGGACCAACTTCTGCTTCCAAAAAATATGACATGAATAGTTGACTGTGCAGAATTACTTAGTTTAATAACAATAAATGTTTCAGTCAGGATTTGTAGACGGTACCACCCGTTTCATGTACCAATAAGTAAAACACTGTATGTTAAAAATGTTTTTTTTCGTGGGACCTTTTCAGTGTACAAAACCAAATTTAAAGACATAGACTACACAAACATCTCACAAACACTCTGTCAGATTTAAAATTGACACTAAAAATGCATTATGTAACTTAATAGACATTTAATCATAAATATTTACATCTCTCTTCCCCTCCTTATCTTCTCTTTATGCATCATTGTCCTAATCCCGGCCAATTTACAAAAACTGTTCTTTTAAAAAAAAATGTATTTTCTTTGATTATTTAAAAATATAAACATGAAAATAACAATACGTTTCTTTTTTGGGTGATACCGTGTGTGTTGAATTTGTTCCGACGTTTTGGCTACTATTGCAGGAGTCATCTTCAGGGTAAACTAAGTGAATGAAAATAACATTTCAATTACATTTTACATTTATACAAACATTGTAAAAGTATTGATAAATAAATAAATATGGAAAAACTTATATATATTATATTTACTTTAATAATTTTGTACGCTTTGTGAAAGTATGTTATTGGTTCTGAGTTTATACACAATATCTGTTTGTTTACTATAAATATGTATGTAGAACTGTTGGTTTCCCAAATAAAAAAATTAATAAATATAAAATACAAAATTTATATTTAAAGCACTAACTTTGTGGTTATTCATTATAGTAAAATAAAAAAAAAACTTTGTTTTTAACCACTAATTTTTATTTTTCACCGACCGGTTTCAAAGCAAACAAGCTTCTTCAATAATAAATAACCAACAATGTTTGAGTATGTCCAAATGCTTGCAGACTGGCTGGATTTTCTCCCTAGGGAGTTGTTCATATTTTAATTTATTTCAACAGAGAGGGAAAACGTTTTTGAGAAGGGAATATGGAAGTCTAGGCATTTACAGGGCTTATGACCTGTCATTGGCTGGTTTAAGTGGCCACTTTACACACTGTGTAACATTCACCATTCTGCCCATCTTTGAACATCCACATTTCCTCAACTCTTACATCTGTTGACATTTGTGAAGTAAAGGAGCTGAAACCTTTATGATGTTGGTGAGATTCATCCGGCTGAACCAAATCACCTACTAGGCAACGCCTGAAAACAATTTTCCAATTTTTATACTTCTTTTTTTACCAGGTAGTAATTCAACAATGTTTGAGTATGTCCAAATGCTTGCAGACTGGCTTGATTTTCTCCCTAGGCTTCCATAGACTTCCATATTCCCTTCTCAAAAACGTTTTCCCTCTCTGTTGAAATAAATTAAAATTAATAACTAAATAAACAACGTTTCTTTTAGTCCTCTCCTGTTCTACTTCGAAAATAATGATATCAAATTACCACCAGTGTAAGGAAAAAACGACTTGATTTATTGGGTCCACGTGTGGTATTTAATGAACATGATAAAAATATAAAAAAGAAATCAATTCATTAGTTACGTAAACCTTGACGAAGAAGCTTGTTTGCTTTGAAACCGGTCGGTGAAAAATAAAAATTAGTGGTTAAAAACAAAGTGGTTTTATTTATTTTATTATAAAATGCAATGTTCGAATTACAGTAGTATTATTAAAATATCTAAAGTTTGGAAGTACAAATTCATATATACATAGTGTGGAAAAAAATCACTGCTCTAGAGCCATAATCCAGGAAGAAAATGCCGGAATACGTTTTTGTACGAAGAAAAATCGTACCATGTTCCTCTTAAGGGGCATCTTCTATGTAAATTAACTGCCATTTTTAAAAGGGGGGTTTCGAACAAAGCTTACAACGCTATCGGCGGTTCCTAAAATATATTTTCAGAACCTATTATCTTCCGAAACACAATCATAATGATGTCTTGTTCAAATTGTGTTTCATTTTTCATTTATTCAACATAAAACAAAAAAGTCAAAACTCTACATCCTTTACCGAGTCCTGAGTCTTCAGGCTATATTCCAGACGTGAACAAGGAAAATTGTTTTTATTTTATAACCTTCGTTCACGACAAGCTTTCTTTTTGGATTTTTTCCTTTTAACAGTACCTGGAAATTTAAATGTTATAAAATATCATTATTAATAAGCAGTACATTATTATTCAATAAAGCTTAGTATATGAAATAAAGAAATAGTGTGATCTTATAATATTAGAAATCAAACACTGATTTGAGTCTACTGAACACTTTATTTTATTTTTACAAATATTAAAACAAAAATTTCGTGACAATTGTTTCGCCTTATCAGGACATTTTCAGACTAATGTGGAGATAAGATGGATTAAATGACTGAGTAGACTCAAATCAGTGTTTAATTTCTTATATTATAAGTTTAAATATGGAGTTCTACAAAATAAACACCAAATCAATTAATAAATAGTGTAAAACCTTTAAGTTTTTAAGTGAAAATTCTTGATAGAAGTTCATTGTAATTTATTATAAAAATAAAAGACGAGTGATGCTTTAATCCACACATTTTGAATATTAAAAAAATAATTGATAATGATCCTTAAGATAAAAATAACTTTATTAAATTTATTTTCATATGATTTTGAATTATTTATCCTTACCTCTGTTTTGTATACATTGAACTCCTTAATAAAGATACCAGTCTCGAAGATGTCGCGAAAGCGATTAATCCGGTCACTAGATATTCAAAATTTGTGTATTAAAGTATCACTTGTCTTTTATTTATATAATAAATAAATAGGGTGATGTTAAAAATAAAAATAGTTGTTATTAACAATCAAACAAAACAAAAAAAAAAAATATGTATCATTTTTATCATCGCCATTTTTTTTTTTAAGTTTTGCAATATTGTAATTACTCCGCCTGTGACGTCATAAGTTGTCGTCGGTGAGTTGTGGTGCCATTTAAAAGTAGAACGGTTTACCTGTCAAAACACACTAAACGTTGGAAAACATGGCTACCTGGAAACCGTAAATCTGTCACAACACATAACGCTTTAATCGATTGGTTATCTTTGACGCTTCAAAGTAATTAATTTTTTTTTGTGCAATTTCGAGAAACTTCGTCTTGCAATTAAATGCTCTAATTTTTACCGCGTGAATGAAAACATTTTTTGTATCCGATTTCCTGTAGCAATGAACTTCCTCATTAATAGATTCTAGACTTTTGTTTAATATGTACTATGTGACGAAAAAAAAAGCTATAAAGGGAGAATCCGAAAAATTTTTAATGCAAAATAATATGCAATATTATTATTATACTTCTATATAAATAACTGTAGAAGTATTTTGTTTTTAACTACCGAAAAATATGAAAAAACTTTTCTTTGCTGCAAAATAAACCAACGGGAACAATTTTAAAATATTAACATTAGTTCACAAATATTAAATTAATGCTTAAGGAAATAAAAATTATTACAGAATATTAATTTAAATGTTTTATGCAATGCGCCCAAATAGCAAAAAGTACATTGTCATGATATCTGACCAAATATATCAAAAATTATAAAACTGTACAGCGATGATTTTATGCTGTTTGTACGGTTGAAGTGCAAATACGAATGGCCAATTTTTATTGAAAGAATTTTTTATTGTATAATATTTTTATTTTGCCAGCACCGGAGACTTAAGAAAAAACATTTCAATATTATAATTTTAAATATTATTTTAAAATTGAATAAAAACAATTAGTCAGCGGTGGGCCTACAGTACGACGTTTATCCCTTGTATAGAAAGGGTGCAAAAGGCTTTGTTTTGAGAAAACTTCCCATTTCATCCCAAATCCTAACTTTGTACTGCAAAATTACCTCAATGTCTTCAACCTTCATAAACACATATACCTGAGAGAGGAAAAGGTTATTGAAATTTCACCAAATCCTCTTTATTTTATTTTTTCACCCTTCCGCTACATACAAATTGTTTTATCTTTAAACAAGAAATAACATTTTTTCTGCGAATTTCTTGTAAAATATTACTCAAAAAAATATAAATTCGCCGTATTTTTTTCTAGTTCGGACAAAAATTTTAAATAAAAAACTGTTGTACTATCTTAAAACCCGTTGCGCTAGCTGAAAAAAAAAACAACAATTAAATCAATAAATAAAAACGAAATAAATGCACTTTACCTAATGCAAAAACTTTAGTCCTTAAAATATATCTTTATTAGAATGACAGCTGTTAAACTAATTTCATTAGTGATGGGAAATTACTGATCACTGATATCGGTTTTATCAGTTATTTCATGCAATTATGAAACTCTGTTTCTGAAAATTGATATGAAAAACGAAAAAACAAGCCTATGATAGTGTGTTCAACACAATTATTCACCAAAAAATGAGACATTTATACTTTTTCATAAACAACATCAAATGAATTATCTTTTTATTCGATCAATTTACATTGATCAATTTGTCAAATCTCTAACTTTTTTGCAAAATGATGTAACCTGTAAGAACGTTGTTAATAATTAGGTTTATTTTAGTTTTCTTTAAGTTTTGAAGCTGATTTTATATATTAATGTTGATTTATGTTTCAAGCATTATATTGAAAAAATAAATTAACACGCCAGATACAAATGATTTTTCGTGTGTCAATATAAAGAACTCATTTGACGTTACTACAAAGTTATGTCGTCACTTTTTCTGACAACTGACATTCTAATTATGTTACATTTTAAGAACTATAAATATCGCCGTTAAAAAGTAATGGGAGGCCTGTTAATGACTGTCAACAGGCCGGCTTCTTCTGAATAGTTTTAAGCGGTTTTATCTTCATAAGAGCGAATGCTGAAAAGTTCCTGATTAGCCCACTATAGAATATCCCTTCTGATCCCAACACTGAAAGAGAAAATTGAAACTTAAAACCAGAAAAAATCCGCTTCAACCCTCCCTCCCCGGTGATGTGTAGCTAGTACACATTGCGTCTAATAACTATAATATCTTTATTAATATAATAAACATTGGATTTAGATTTTCAGTATTCCTCCATTGTCAGAATTCGTTTTTACATAGATCGTGTTCCACTTTTAACAGCTTTTTTAACCATATACCTAGATATTTTATTTTTTTTGCACCACAACAGGCCAGGAGGCCTAATTACAGTGGTGAATTACATCACAGAGCACCCAGGCTTGAGAAAAACCACATTTTAATTTTTGTGTTCTCACCAAAAACTCCCTCAGAGACGTGAAAAATGTCAATGTCCAAAGTAATATTGTTCAACATAGAGATAGCGCTTCCAACGGGCATAACCATTGACAGGCTGGTCCTGTTTATTGGAATGTGAAACAGTCTAAGCTGACGCTGTCTAAGGTAATTATCCGGTACATAAAAGCTAATGCTCCGCATAATTTCAGGGTTGTCAATAATACCGCGCAACAATCGAAAGAAGTGCGTAGTCAAATACACATTACTTCGGGTCTTCAAACTGCTGTAACCAAGCATACCCTGGAGGAACTCTGTGGGATAAAGCCATGGATAATACCTATGAGGGATCATGTAGAGAATTCGAAAAAATCTTCTGAACCCTCTTCACCATAAGAGAGTACTTCAACTCACACGGTCCCCAAATCATCGAGCATTTACATAAATACCCTTCTGTAATTAGCCATAAGACATTTTGTATCACTTTTAATTTCTGTGTTATTTTCACTTTAAAACCGTCAGATCATTTGCCGCTTCCTATATTATTAACAAATCTCTGACGGAGTTCAAAAATATGAATTCCATTAAATCATTTTTTTGCTCACTAGTTCGTCCCCATTCTAGAATGTGCTTCTCCAATTTGGACTCCATTCTATAGGACTCATATTGATTTAGCCTGGACAGTACCTTTTTCAAATAACAGTGACACAGTTGCTCGGATTGAAAAGAGGTAATTATTTCTATGCTGAAATAGAGCGATTTCATTATCTGTCTTCATTGGAGAAACGTAAAACGGAGACGGACCTTATATGCATTTTTAAAATACTCAATGCTGTAAGTGATGTCCCATCTCTGTTGCAATCAATCTCTTTTTATGTTCCGAATCTGTCGCCGGAAATCAAAATTTGCTATTTATCAAATCCTCTATGAGCAACTTTGGTTTTTATACCCCAATGTCCAAAAAGCTTAGATCAGTAACTCGTCACACAACTTAGGAGTTCTAATGGCTAGCGCGTTCGCCTACTATGAGGTCTATACACAATTAGGAGCGGAAATGGAAGGATAATTTATTTATATATACTTTTACATTGTATATATTCTTTTTTCCATACAGAATAATATTCCCTCACTGGGATGTCCCGAGCCGAGGGAAACATTTTACTAATTGTGAAACATGCCTAAGATTAGTTATTTAACAAATTTAACATAAAAATAACAATAAAAAAAGTAATTAATCCAATTAACATAATTATCATTAACATAATAAACTATAAAAAACTAAAATAATCATAAAAAACATAACCAATTTATACAGACCAATAGAACAAATTTCATAAACAGTACACACATTTTACCTATTTGGCTTGATCTACTCATCGATCCGTGTGCAACCCACCTCCACTATTCATTCCTTAATAGCAATTTTATATTGTGAGAACTTACTTATTGTCCTTATGGATAATGGAAGTAAATTGTACACTTTAACCGAGTAGTAGGCCAATCCTCTTTGACCGAAGGTTGTATTTATTTTTTTATTTTTTTGCGGCATCAGGGTGGAGTATCTAGTAACTCTTGTATTTGTAACGGAAGGTAGAGAATAATGTTTACGTGCGTATAGTAACAAAGCTTTTACATAAAGTTGTTTTATAGATTTCACATTAAGATTTTCAAATATACCGAGGGAGCTAGTTCTGGTTGGGACTCTTAAGATAATTTTTATTAAAGCTTTTTGTGCAATTATTATTTTCTTGATCAATTAAAGTGCCGTAAATGTCTCAGGGAGTAAATGCAATGAATAAAATAAAATAAAATAGTAAAATAAATATGTGACCACTTTGTTTTCAACCACTTTAATTTTTTTTTTTCAACCGACCGGTTTCAAAGCTACACAAGCTTCTTTATCAAGGTATACTTAACTAATAAATTCCATCATACTTTATTTTAACTGTGAACAACACAATACACAATGATTAAAATTACATGATAAGACACTGGATTGAAAGTTTTTCATGTTAAACACAAAATTTTAGAATTAGACAACTTTCTTTAATTAGACAATTTTATTTTAGCAGTGTTTACTAAATATTACATTGTTACATATGGAGTTAAAAAGTGAAGTCTTTTTTCCATCTTGTTCTTTTAAAGATGGAACGTGTGAAGTAGATAGATACGATTTTAAAATCTGGACAGGAGTGGACTGAAGGAAATATTAGTTATTTTTTAAAAATTAATCAATGTATTTCATTACTGGTACATGATTTTTTCGTTCTATACAAATCTTATTTTATACATATTGTAAATGTTATAACTGTAACTTCTGTAAAAGAGACTAACTATTGTGCTTGGAGAGTGACTTACTTTGTTATAGTTATTTATTTGTTATAATTATTTATATAATTTTGAATATACGAGTATATGAGAAAAAAAAACTTACACAAAAAATGTGATTGCATCCTGTTTCTTTAAGATCCAAGCAGTATATCCACACTTTAAAAAGACACAACACGGCATAGTTGAATTCAAATCAGGAGTTGCGTACTGAGCGACGCCGACGTCTACAAGTAACTGATGGGTCAAAACGTAAACCTACTCATTTATGAGTAGTTGAGTCGCCTTCTGTTTGATGAGCGTATGCGGTTTATGGACTATTCTTAATTCTATGGTCTGTGCTTTCTATTATCTTGTAAACTATTATCGTGTATTAAAATGTAATTGCCTAGTTTGGAACAAGGTATGTACCCTTGTTAGCTGGTCAAAGTGAACATTAAATTGTATTTACTATTAAATGTTTTAATAAATTACTTCTGGCGACTATGTGCTGCGGATGGCCCCTGAAATAAAAGATAAATCATCGTGTTCTCGACGTTATGGACGTCCACTCGTCCACTGCTGACCGTTTTTTGGTAGTTCATATCAAAACTACGGTACGCAAACCTGATTTTGGGGATGTTCAGGAGCTGGCGCCGATAGGGAGGTCTGGGAGCTTTTTGTGAATACCATATGCTAATCAAATAAGTCATTAATAAAAAATGCGTAGAATAGTTTAAATGATATTAAGGTAGTTTATCTTGTCAAAATAAATCATTAACGCCTTCAAACGTCAAAATTCCCGCTCAAAATATCCACAGACAATGTTGTTCTTCGCTTTTTTATGGCTGTTAGATCTAGTTTCGCGCCGGTCAGTGAAATGTTGCGGAAGGGGCGTGTTGTCGGCAGAATTTTTTCAACATGTTAGGGTTAATCGCTTGAGATTAATTGTAATTAATTAAGGAGTTTCGGGGGTGAGCTTTGTTAATAGCGGCAAAATATAAAGCAATGTTTTAGCCTTAGTTTACGTCGGATAACCCTTTTTGGGATTCCTTACAGGATTAGTCGGCCCCTGTTAAGCACAAACATAGTAACGATTTGTCCCTGCCTACAACATCATATTAGTTGATGTAAGATTAATTAATGGCTAATTCTAACCAGGTAAAATTATACTCTGCCCTTTTTTGTCAATAACATTATGAGAACCATGCGTAATGCTTTTTAAAAAAAAAATAACTATAAAATCAGTAATTATTTATTTTATCTAATCAAATCAGCTATAATGTAACTATTTTATATTTTTAATTAGGTAGGTACTTATAATAAACTTTAAAAAAATAATGAATTTATTATTGATCGCAGCGATCTGTAATTAGTTCGATATTCAATTATTTATAATTTCTAAAAAAACGAACAAGCCGCATGCGAAACCTCTCCCCCGCGCAGTTACGCAAGAACTGAAAAACATGAGGACTGTAGCAAAAATCACTGCTTCTTGCGCTTCGTCTAATTCTGGAAAAGCAAACGTTTTTTAATTCCTTTGAGGTGGACGCTTAGAACTCAACTCCATTTCGACACATGCGCAAATTTATATATTTTGAAGCCCAACGGAAGCAGTTTGATTTAACCAATCTGAGAACTTATTCGCAAGTCTGGCGATGCCCAAATGCAAGAAAAAATTGCTCATTGCCGAAAAACAAAAACTGCCTATAAGAAGTCTTGTAATCCCGGAATGAGAACGGACGCAGCGGCCTCCTATAACGAGAGTCTTGATGATGCGGTGGTGGATCTGGCTTCGAAATACACGTGCTCGCATGCCTTGGGAGAACCTAAACCCAAGTTGTATGTAGGTGAAATAATTCAACTAAATGAATCTCACCCGCATAAATAAAGGTTTCAGCTCTTTAACTTCACAAACATCAACAGTCATCTGGCATCATCAAGATAAAAAGATGAAAGAATTGAAGTAATATAGATGTTCAAATATGGGCAGAATAGTGAATGTTACACAGTGTGTAAAGTGGCCACTTAAACCAGCCGATGATAGGTCATAAGCCCTGTAGATGCCTAGACCTCTACATTACGTTCTCTAAAATGTTCTTCGTCTCTGTTGTAATATGTTAATATTAACAGCTCCCCAGGGAGTTGAATCCAGTCCTTGTCTTCAAAAATTTGGACAAACTCAAAATATTGTTGATAATTCTACCTGGCCCATGAAGAATTATAGAAATTGAACAAATAAAAATTTCAGGCGTTCCCTAGTACGTAGGTGAAATAATTCAATTAAATAAATATCCCCCGCATAAATAAAGGTTTCAGCTCTATTTCACAAACTTCAACAGATAAAAGAATTGAAGGAATATGGATGTTCAAATATGGGCAGAATGGTGAATGTTACACAGCGTGTAAAATGGCCACTTAAACCAGCCAATGACATGGTAAAAGCCCTGTAGATGCCTAGACTTCTATATTGCCTTCTCTAAAGGGTTGTTCATTTCTGTTGTAATATTTTAATATTGCCTCTTTTTAACACCTGTCGGCTCCCGCCGTCCTAAAAGGCCGTCGATGACGAGCTTTCGGCTATTCGAGAGGAGACCAGAGTGCTGGCTGGCGATAGAATCTCCTGGAGGCATCTGCGGATGCCCACATGCTCCAATTAGTACCAGATGTGAAAAAGAAGAAGAAGAAGCTCTGCAATGCTTTGATATTAATTTTCTTTTCGCAAAATGGTTTTCCATCTGTGATGTATACAACATATTAATTAAAACTGCAGAAAATAATTGGTCCCCATGGCTTTATGGCACTGCCGGGGATTATTTTATAGGGGAGGTTCGGGTAACATTAACGGTGACAAAGTCACCCCCTGGGATTAACGAGAGCTTGATTGTCCATTATATTGCAGTTAATGATATTATTCCTGGGACCCAGGATAGGAGATTGGAGACCAGCCAATATTAATCAAAGTGAAATAAACATTGGCAATTTCCTAAGTATGTCAAAATGATATCTCTATAAAAATTTACTTGTGTATGTGTATGTGTGTGTATATGGGTTTAACAGCCAGTTTAGTAATACAGACTACAATTTGTCAAATAAATTAAAAAATATACACATTTTTTAAATTTTTTTTTAAAAGAAATATTTGCGTTCTTATGATTTACCCAAATATTTAATTTTGAGGGCCATTTTCAACGAGTTGTAAATAACTCACTATTAGAAAATGGAATCGAGTTGGGGTAGAGTGGGATTCGAACCACGGACCTTCGGTCCGTGAGTCCGAGACACTAGCCACAGGACCACAACCCAATTTGTTTGTTTATTTATTTATTTATTTATTTTACAGAATCAGTCAACTCTGATATAATAACAAAAAAAGATACGGTTTTAAGACAGACCAGCGAAGTTTCGAAATAAAAATCATTTATATTAAATTGCGGTAAACAAAAGTGTGTGTTTGTGTGTATTTGTATGAAAAAAAGTGTAGGGGTGTGTTTGTGTGTATTTGTGTGAGAGTAAGTGTCAAAACCAAAATCCATATGTATGCATATGCGTGTGCTTTATATAAAAGCTCTTTATGTAAAAGCTTATGTAAAAATTATATAAAAGTAAAAGATCTGTTACTATACGCAAACAAACATTATTCTCTACCTTCCATAACTTCTTTCACAAATACAAGTTACTAGATACTCCACCCTGATGATGCAAAAAAATACAACCTTTGGTCAAAGAGGATTGGCCTACTACTCTGTTAAGGTATACAATCTTATTCCATTATCCATAAGGACAATTAGTAAATACTCAAAATATAAAATTGCTATTAAGAAATGGGTTGCGCACGGATCGATGAGTGGATCAAGCCAAATAGGTTAAATGTGTGTACTGGATATGAAATTTGGTCTACAGGTCTATATAAATTGGTTATGTTTTTAATGATTATTTTAGTTTTTTATTGTTTATTATGTAATGATAATTAGGTTAATTGGATTCATTACTTTTTTATTGTTATTTTTATGTTAAATTTGTTAAATAACTGATCTTAGGCATGTTTCACAATTTGTAAAATG
This sequence comes from Micrasema longulum, assembly GCF_059751315.1. NCBI lineage: Eukaryota > Metazoa > Arthropoda > Insecta > Trichoptera > Brachycentridae > Micrasema > Micrasema longulum. The sequence goes on from NW_028277457.1 coordinate 453,372, forward strand.
TTTCTCTCGGCACGGGACATCCCAGTGAGGGAACATTATTCTGTAAAGAAAAAAGAATATATACAATGTAAAAGTATATATAAATCAATTATCCTCCCATTATGATAATTAGATTATTTAAGTTTTTTTACTATTATTATTATGTTAACTCTGTCAAATAATTAATTTAAGGCATTTTTCACTTTTTGTAAAATGTATTTCTCGACACGGGACACCCCAGGGAAGGGAAATATTAATAAATAAATACATTATTTAATAAATATATTTTAATTTATGTAGGTAATATCTTACTGTATAATGTGGGTACATTTTCTTATTTGAACTTATAATTGTTTATTTTAATATTCCTTATGTTATTCTTACTTTTAATTTCATTTGTAAACTCATGTGTCAGTGATCCCCTGGAATGCATTGATAATAAATGTAAAAGCCCATAGGGCGTATAAAAAATAATAAAATTGTACACCAGTATTAATTTGATTCCTGATAGGACGGACGTGAAAAATGTGTTATTTCTATGTTTTTTGTGGAAATTTCCAGATAAAAATATAAATTAAATTCCTTGAATTAGTTTCACTTTGTTGGATTTGAGTTCTGAGCGCTTTTGCCTAAGAATGTAGTATCTTCGGAACTAGTAAATGAAGAAGTTACAGACAAAAAAAAATAGCCCTATTTATTCAATATTTTATGACAACCATGTTGGGAATCAATCCCAAGACCGCCGATTGACGTGGTTTTAGCAAAGGGATAGCCGAAAAGCTATAAAATGTCAATGGCTAGTTTTCATCTCAAAAAAATATCTCACTCTCTCGAAAAAGTTCTTAGTGAAAAAATGAATTCTTGTTTTTAAAAAATGACGATGCCACGTTGACATAGAATGAAGAATCATCGTTGTATTTGAATACCGATAGTTAGAGGGCCGGCAATCAATACGGGCTACTTTCTTTCCCAAAACAATATATCATTCAATTGGAAATATTTTTGTTGCAAACGCCAAAGCTAATTTATTAGACAAAACGTATTTCTCCCTAATACCACCCAAACGAAGCGGCGGATAAAAACTAGTATTTATATATATGTATATTACTATAAATTCAAAAGTGCGTCTGTTCTTTTTATGTGTTTTCTTCACGTCGCACCGGAAAAAAGAAATAGACGTGTTTTGCATAATGATAGCCGAAAAGCTGACAAGTGTCACGAGCTACTTTTTATTACAAAAAATATCACTCCCTCCGGAAAATTTTCAATGTAAAAATGAATTCTTAGTGGAAAATGAATTAACATTAAAACAAAATAACGTCGCTACGTCGCCATGAGACAAACGGATCTTTGTTTTTTTTACATAGCAATAGTTGGAGGACCGCCAATCGATCAGGCTATTTTTTATCCTGAATAAATATATCATTTTATCGGGAATATTCTTATTGCTAAAGGACATAATTAAGTTATTTCTTTCTAATCCCACACAAGCGAAACTGCTAGTAAAAATATATTAAAAAATCTTTTTCAGCCAGCGTGTTTTAATTATACTCAGATATTTTCAATTTTTCAGCTGCGATTCGCATAAATTGATTTTCCGCGTTTCAGGAAATCCCAATGTGTTTTTTTCAGGTAGCAATTTCCGCCTGAAAATCCATGTTGACTCTTTCCGTTGCTTTGTGGAACGTATTGAGTTTAAAATACTTTTAAAGTCCGCTAATTTGTGCGCGAACGCCTGAAAACAAAATTGAAAAAAAGCCTCTGTGAATTTTGATTTCAGATGAAATATTCTGACAACGTGTTTGCATACATTCTACTCTAACGCACACTCCATTAATTTGCATGTGAGTAGATACTCAAATTACAAAAAAAGCATTGGACCAGCTATTTCACATGAGGCTTAATATTTTTTTATTTATTAAATCTACGATAAAACTGTGTCAGTAACATCTATTTAGACTACATTTATACTTACACAACCAATTACAAAAGAGATACAAAATATTTTCAAAAAGGAATTACACAAATTTAATGCTAGACAGCGACAACACTACCACATTTAAAAAGCAAAGACAAACGTAGGACAGTCAAAAATACTATACAATAGACTTAAACAGGCTTAGGGCCGGTTTTATAAACATCTAATCAAACTTCCGTAAGTGTAACGAACCGTTGGCCGTTCGTTACGATAACTGACGGTTTTGTGTTCTGTAAACAACGGACGGTTGCCGGTAAGCATTTTCATAGAAATTGAAATTTTTCTGTCAATTGTATATGGAAAAACTTTTTATCCAAGCTTTTTCTGTCAAATGCGAACGGTGCGCATTCGCATTGAATGAAAAAATACATCAAATGCAAATAGTCGACAATTTTGAACGTAGTTTTTACACTAAAAAGAACTGTGAATTGAGAGTACTAAGAATTAAAATTGAAATTATTAAAAGTGAGCAGGTACGGTGGATAGTTTTTACTATTATCTGTTATTTTAGTATACATTTATATGAAAAAAACATTTTTAAAATTTAAAAAAATTAACTGCTGAATATATTTATCCATCAGACTAAAGTTGATTTTTTACCACCACGCAGAGTAAAAAACTCAACTAAATTAATTCAACTAAATCCCAAAATAACGACTATCTGCATGTTAATTGGGCGGAGATTCGATCAAATAACAATGTTATAAAACAACTGTCATGTCAAATACGGCAGCGGCGCTGAAGGTAACGGATCGTAATGCATTTAACCGGCCGAAATCGGCCAGTAACCATTTAACCATAGATTTAACGGCTCGTAACGCTACGAACGTTCATAAAACGCAATAATCGGCCGGTATACCAAATATTAGTTAAAAGTGGTATCAAGTTAACGAACGGATGTTTATAAAACCGGCCCTTACAGGTTCAAAAACTATTCTTACTGAAACGAAAGACCTAACCTTGTTCAAATAATTGTCACAACTTCAACATCCTTTATACCTGCAATAACTGTTTGCTTCCCACCTTAGTATCCTTTGATCATCCGCCACAATAAGACCTCGTGTAGTGAATCGCGCGTTCATTTTGTTGAACGTGTGCCGCATCATAGACTTTGTATCCACCAACCGCCAGTGTTATGCTTCAGATTGTAGTCCTGTCCTAGTGTTGGTGCCGCTCGCAATCGACCTGTCAGACCGCAATTCCATCAAGAACGAACCAGGTTAGTGGCATCTACTCCTAATCCATCTCATTCGTTGGGGTTGTGTCCGATTGACACTGCATACCGCATATCGAGGATACAGTCTACTCTACTAAATTATATTGAAGAAGCCCTAGAGCTTCGCCCTCCGCAATTTCTGCATCTGCGTGGGAATTCGTTTTCCCACCACCTTCAATATAGCACATACAAATAGTTTAATCAGTGTATCCTCAACACAAAGACAACTTAAACAAATACAAACAAACACCACTTTCGGCCAAAGGAATTTTGAGAACTATGCTATTAAAATCTATAACTTACTTCTACTGTCTATTAAAACAATTAAAAATGATAAAGAAATTACAACAGGGATGGAGAATACCTTAAATAAGGGAATATGGATGTTAAAGCATTTACAGGGCTTATGACCTGTCATTGGCTGGTTTAAGTGGCCTTTTTACATACTGTGTAACATTCACCATTTTGCCTACGTTTGAACATCCATATTTCTTCAATTGTTCCATTTGTTGATTTTAGTGAAGTTTTAATGAATAATGCCAAAAACGGCCACAATAAACGCCACATGTCATGTGATATAATAAATAATATATATAATATTATATATATGATTGATAATGACACACTGATCAAACAAACAATAATTGCACAAAAAGCTTGAGTAAAAATTATCTTATGAGTCCCAATCAGAACTAGCTATATTCGAGGTATATTCGAAAATCTTAATGTAAAATCTATAAAACAACTTTGTGTAAAAGCTCTGTTACTATACGCACATAAACATTATTCTCTACCTTCCGTAACAAATACAAGAGTTACTAGATACTCACCCTGAAGCTGCAAAAAAAAAATACAACCTTCGGTCAAAGAGGATTGGCCTACTACTCGGTCAAAGTGTACAATCTACTTCCATTATCCATAAGGACAATTAGTAAGTACTCACAGCATAAAATTGCTATTAAGAAATGGAAGTGGAGGTGGGCTGCACACGGATCGATGAGTGGATCAAGCCAAATAGGTAAAACGTGTGTATTGTTAATGAAATTTGGTCTTCAGGACTATATAAGTTGGTTATGTTTTTTTTAATTATTTTAGTTTATATTGTTTATTATGTTTTTGATAATTAGGTTAATTAAATTATTTATGTTTTTTTATTATTATTATTATGTTAACTTTGTGAAATAACTAATTAAAGGCATGTTTTACATTTTGTAAAATGTTTCCCTCGGCACGGGACAACCACCCCAGTGAAGGAACATTATTCTGTATTAAAAATAGAATACAAACAATTTAAAAATATAAATAAATATATAAGTTATAGGTCGACGGTATCATATCAAAGAAAAATAGTCCTTCGGAAATAATATTTGTAATCTGCAAGCCTGTTTTAGTACAAAAACCCCCAACTGGGTTAACAAAATAAAATATACTCGCAGTGTACTTTTTTGTATAGAGGAAAAAACTGAGATAATCGGCTAGTTTCATCACTCACTGAGAACGGGCTGGGCGCACTTTATAGATATTTTTTTGTAGGAAGATATAAATGGTAGCGGCGATTTTCAATTAACAACTATTATTTCACAAAATTTTATTAATTATTTGTCATTAGGGATAATAAAGATCCACCAGTGTCTAAACATTGACAGTGATGTCACTCCTGATTCATCACCATGCAACTGTACTATTTAGGAGACAGTTAAAACTATAAAATACCTTGGTTTAACCTCAGATGATTCTTTGAGATGGGATAATCATATAATAGAAACAACAAGTATTATTTTTTTAAATATATATCGTGGGCATACAAAAGAAATTGACCAAGTGACAAAATCGATAATGTTCAGGGGAGCCACTTTAGTGTTTTTCTAGAGTTCAATTGCTTCTCAAAGATCAGATTTTTCAAGTAGGTGGTTGGAAAGTATAAATTATTTATACGGTGCTTTCAACATTATTATAAAGTATAAACGTATTTCAAAAACATTATCACTTTTAAATAAAATAAAAAATTGAAAAAATTAGTCAATTTTGCCTGTTAAATTTGTTATGAAATTTTGCAGATCATCATTTTTGTTTCGTTCATTGAGGGAGGTAGTATTTTATTTTATTTTATAGCTATAAATTATGTTAAGATATAAAGGTAAAGTAAACACAAAAATACAAAATAAATGAAAAAGAACAAATAATTAAGAAATGTTACGTAATAATCGAAAAAAATAATTTTATTAATTAACTTTTTATAAAAAAAAACCATATCTGTCAAATACAAAACGTATACTAACTTACTAACTGCTAACTAATAGCTACTAACTCTAACTTACTATTTACTGGTAACATCTACCTACAAGTAAAATGTTACTTGGTCAATTCTTTGGATCTTAAATATACTAAATAAAAATTTTATTTTATTAAAATTTTCTAATAAAAGTGACATGTGTGTTGGTCAGTTTTACTTGTCAAAAATCTGTGAGCTTCTATCAAATGATCACATATTTTAAAAACTATTTTTTTTTGGAGTGTCGGATTGACTTGGCATTTTTACCAGTCAAGCATTATGCTAATACAATGTCAAAAAATAAATTATTTCAATTTCGTCATTTTTGCAAATGGTCACGTTTACTTGTATAACCACGATATATTCATAATTCTACGAAACATTGTATCCATCTCATTGATAAAAATTGTGTACTTTGCGCTTGTACAAAGTGTATTGTCGTACGGTATCTTAGCATGGGGAGGTGCGTCATTGTCTTGTCTCGATCCTCTCATCAAGTGTCAAAAGTCTGTTCTTAGAGTAATAAATAAAAAACCATACCACTAGCCTTCAGAGCAACTCTTCAAGGAATTTAATGTTTTGGACGTTAGACAATTGTACGCTAAAACAATAATAATCAATCATCACAATAATAAAATTGACCACGTCTTAACAGCACACAATATATCAAATCGGAGTGCGACGTCACAGAAACACATTGTACCGTGGACGAGAACTTCTTTCAGACAAAGATCTTTTAGCTCTATGGCTCCTAGAATTTAGAATAGGGTTAAATATATTTTATTCACCCAACACAATGTAACTACTATGCAAAAAAATAAAATTACCCAGTGGCTTATTAAGTATTAGATTTTCAGGACTTGCTAAAAAAAAGGAAGATATATTTTGCCTGGCTCGCAAAAGGTACCCTTAAATATAATTTGTGTTTACTTTTTATAATTTCTAATCTCTTGAAATTTTTGTCAGTTTATTATAATTTTTAGAACTTCTAATAAACTAAGATTTCTGAAATACCTACGAGTATATACGTCGTTTGTTCGTCTACTACCGGAGTTTATTTTAAGCCACTAAAGCCAGCTGTTCCCACTCATATAACAATCAAACCCAGGCTCAACAGTAACGTTACACCGTAGAGTGGTAGTTAATTGTTACAGCCTGCCAATTTACTAACCGTTTACGGAACCGACTTCCTGCACCCTCAATCCTTATGACGATTTTACACCGGTCGTCGTTCGAGCTCACACGACTCGGTAAAATAAGGGTGGGTTGATTTTTATCAGTTTTGATAAATTAATTGCTACTCATGTAAAAATCCTGCAAAAAGAAAGTGTGTGAATATTAATCAACCTCTCGGTGTGCTGGTTAGTACTTGACTGGCGTATTTCCTAGTGTATTTTTTCAGTACAAATGACGTGTTAGTGTCTTTATTTAGTGCAAAAAACTTTTATTTCGTAATTATCTTTCTTTGGTGCGAACGACTAGTGTCTTTTTACAGTGCCAAAAATGTGCGTCTTTCTTCGGTGAGAAATATATGTAAGTACTTTTCTTTAGTGCGAAAGACTAGTAAGTATTTATCTTGTTTGCAAAATACTAGTAACTATCTTTTTTTCAGTGCCAAAGACTAGTGAATGTCTTTTTACAGTGCAAAAATCTTGTGTCTTTCTTCAGTGCAAAAAAATAGCAAGTATCTTTCTTTAGTGCGAAAGATTAGTAGGTGTCTTTTTCAGTGCCAAAGTCTAGTGTCTTTTTTCAGTGCCCAAATCTAGTAAGTGAAGTTTTCAGCAATATTTTGAGTTTGTCCAAATTTTTGTAGACAAGGACTGGATTCGACTCCCTGGGGAGCTGTTGTAGTTTTTCAGTGCCAAAGTTCAGTAAGTGTCTTTTTCAGTGCCAAAGACCAGTGAGTGTATTTTAACAATGCAAAAAACGTGTATCTTTCTTCAGTGCAAAAAAATAGCGAGTATCTTTCTTATGTCCGAAAGATTAGTAGGTGTTTTTTTCAGTGCCAAAGTCAAGTGTCTTTTTTCAGAGCCAAAGTCCAGTAAGTGTATTTTTTTTTCAGTGGCAAAGTTTAGTAAGTGTTATTTTTCAGTGCCAAAGTCTAGTTATTCAGTTCTGAAGGTGTCTTTCTTCAGTGCGGAAGATTAGTAAGTATCTCCATTTAGTGCGAAAGACAAGTCGTGTCTTATTTTTAGAGGCAAAAGACTCTTTCTTCGGTGCAAAAGACTAGTAAAAATACTAGGTCTAAGATAAGTAAAAAAACTAATGTCTTTCTTCAGTGCGGAAGATTAGTAGATTAGTAATATCTCCATTTAGTGCGAAAGACAAGTTGTGCCTTATTTTTAGTGCAACAGACTCTTTTTTCGGTGCAAAAGACTAGTAAAAATACTAGGTGCTCATTACTTTAAAAAATAATCTAAATTATACCTCGATAAGGGACCATATGGCATCTCCGAAACCGGTCGGTAAATCAATTAATAATAACTTTATAAAATCTAAAATGTTTACTGAACAAGCCTATAAACGTAAGTTATCTGATAGTATCGGTGAAAACCGGTTGAATGGAGAATAAACCCACCAACCCTTTACGTGACAAGACTTATCAAGATCTAGAGAAAATCTAGATGTTACGAAAGTTGACAAAAAACAACGTTGTCAATTTAGCACTTCCTAAAAATACTGATTACAAAATAAAGCTTATTTATTGTAAAAAAAAGCGAATATTTATTTTAATTTATCGCAAGAAAAACGGAAAACATTTTTGAGAAGGGAATATGGAAGTCTAGGCATTTATAGGGCTTATCACATGTCATTTCATATTTTTTTTAAATATTACATTACATTTCAAATTTTTTGTAATACATTTATTTTTATTTAACACTTTATATACATATACAGTTTATATACATATAAAGGCGGGCATATTGCCTTAAGACAATTTCTTCCTACCTACACTATAAAGAGAGGAGAGGAGATGGGAAGGAAAGAAGGATAAAGGAAAAACTTAAATATTTAGATAGTGACATTTTAATCTTGACTTAAATGTAAATAAAGAAGGGGCGTCTCTAACGTAAGTGGGTAGATTATTCCACAACTGAGCAGCTACTACTGTGAAAGAGGAGGCAAAAAAATTAGAGCATTGAAAGAAGATGCGATGAAAACAATATAATACTATCAACAAATAAATTACACATTGCAAAACATACATTGGCTGGTTTAAGTGGCCACTTTACATACTGTGTAACATTCATCATTCTGCCCACGTTTCCTCAACTTTTCACTCTGCTGACTTTTGCAAAGTAAAATAATTGAAACCATTACATGTAGCTAACTCATTCGGCTGGACCATTTCGAAGGTGTGTCATTTATGTGCTTAGATATGTGTACCGCGGCATACGCGTCCCCATGTTAAATATCGATGCACCTATCCAAAACTTGAAGGAGAGGGGTAGGTAGTGTATCTTCGTAATCGCTCGGGAGAATTTACATTCAACTATCCGTTTTGGCGAAGGTATGACACTCTCAACTTCCCATTGTAATCGCTGGCCTGGTACTTGAAAATTGACTCTTTCGATGACCTGTCCAACCAGGTCATCAAATTAAGGTAAGCCTCGGTAAAATTAGTCAGAAAGAACCTTATAACAATATTTTTTGTATTACACCTCATAAAAATGTATTTTTTTAATAAATAAATAAACACCCTTGTTATACGTCTCACTAAATACAGGAGTACATATTACATTTCTGGGATATTCTAGAATGTTTATTAGTGTCGCTGGGGAAGTGGCGACACTTCATCTTTACCTTGCAATCGCCATTCCCGGGTTCAATCTTTCTTAATGAAAACTACCCCCACTAATTTCTCCCCCCTCCCCTGGCGTTGCCCACCCATTCTTCGGACATTTCTTCAGAAACAGGGCCGCCACATTCGGGCCGTCATATTTTTCTCGGGAAACATTTCTGTAAGATAATTTCCGGGAGTATATATTATAATCCAAATTCCAAATACACTGAAAGAGATCAGTTTGTATGTTTATTTTTATTTTTTTTATTTTATAATATTTGGGAAATCAACGGTTCTACGTACATATTTATAGTAAGCAAACAGATATAGTGTATAAACTCAGAACTAATAACAGATTTCCACTAAGTATACAAAGTTAGTTAAGAAAATATATTGCATATCAAATAAATACATATAAGTTTATGCACATAAAAATATAATTTTTATGTACTCGTAAATACTTTTCAATAATCAAAGAATTTTTTATATTTTTTTTAAGAACAGTAAGTTATTGTAAATTGGGAGGGATTAGGACAAGAATGCTTGAAGAGAGGATAAGGAGGGGAAGGGAGATGTACATATTTATTACTATAATGCCTACTAAGTTACGTAATGCATTTTTAGTTTTAAATTTAAATCTGACAGAGTAATGTTTGTGTAATCTATATCTTTAATTTTTTTACTGTACACTGAAAAAGTCCTACGAAAAAAAGCATTTTTAACATACGATGTTTTACTTATTGGTACATGAAACAGGTGATACCGTCTACAAATCCTGGCTGGCACATGTATTGTTATTAAACTAAGTAGTTCTGTACAGTCAACTATTCCTATCATAATTTTGTAAAGCAGTAGTTGGTCCGCACACACTCTGCGGTATTGTAGAGAAGTGATTCCATGGAAGGTGGAGGCAGTGAGAGTTGGAACATAAGAAATACCGGTTTTGCATTTAAGGTACTTTATAAGTTTGTTTTGAATATTTTATATTCTTATTATATATATATGGCATACTGGGGATTTCATATCTGAGATGCGTATTCTAAATAGCTTTTGACAAACGTATAATATAATAAAATTAGGGCCTTTGGATTATCAAAGTGTTTACTCATTCGAATTATGAAACCTAACATGCTCAATGCTTTGGAGGTAATTTTATTGATATGCGATTCAAAAAGTAGTTTGTTCTTATTACAATACTAGAGTGAGGTCTCATGCACTGTTTTATGCACCCAGAAGACGTACAATGCAAGTCAGAATTCATCCATTAACCCGTCCGTTCTTGTGATTTGACCGGCGCGGCGTTGCATTTTTTTAAAAGTTTTATTTTATATTTTTTAATATTTTATATTAAAAAGTAATGCCTAGTAGGAGGAGACTCGTGCCAAGGCAGACTAACATATTATACGTCTACAATCTTTTGAGTTTGTCCAAATTTTTTGTAGACAAGGACTGGATTCAACTCCCTGAGGAGTTGTTAATACTCGTATTAACATATTACAACAGAGAACCAACCACTTAAACCAGCCAATGACAGGTCATAAGCCCTGTAGATGCCTAGACTTATATATTACCGTTTCTAAAAAGTTCTTCATCTCTGTTGTAATATGTTGACATATTTGTTTATTTATGTATCTCCATATACATACACACAAACATGTGCACCCTTATAAACATACATACATACATACACATCAGTGGCGAATGATGATTTTATTTACAGGTAAGCTATAAAAAAAAATCATATATTTGTACTTACATAGGAGGTACATAATATAATGTAAGTAATACATGCTATAAATTTATATTTTTCCGTGGTTCTGTATGATACAACAACTCTCATCCATAAAATTAACTCAAACGATGTAACTTCTTGATATATTATATCATATAGATATATTATCCATTACTTAAATACTCGTACATAATTCATTAAAAAATAAATAAAAATAGTACTATGAATTCAGTCGATATTAGGTATTCAATTAAAATGTCAACGGGCCGCATTGTTCTACTAATTAATAGTGATAAAAACGGCCGCGTGGAGCGCTATATGTCCTGCAATATGACGCATGAAAGTAATTTTGGTCTTATGTCAAAAGTACCATCTCAAAGAAAAATAGTCCTTAAGAAACAATGTTTGAAATACTGTTTTCCAAATCGAGAATCTTCAAATAATTTGTGTAATCTGCAAGTTTAATATAAAAGAAAAAACCCACACTGGGGTTAATACATTCAAAATATAGTATACTTATTTGTTTAAAAAAAAAGCTGGAATAATCGGCTAGTTTCTTGGCTCACCGCAGGCGCTGGGCGTGCTTTATTAAAATTTATATTTATATTAGGATAAAAATACAAACGGTAGAAATGATTTAAAATAAATGTAAATTATTTATTTATTTTTCTGTAAATAAAGTTAAAATAAAACATTATAATGGTTAGTCAAATATAATATAAGCTGCGCATAATCGCTTCTATACACGGCTCGCCCCTGATACACATACACACTTACATACACATATATACACACATACATACACATCCATATAAAAATAAACATGCATACATACATGTAAACATATATGCACATACATATACATACACACCCTTACATACACATACATATATTTATGAATTTTATCCTCCTTGTCTTTATATTGTTTAGTATTTAAGTTGTCATGAATAATATTACTTACCTTGCAATGTAGTTTAAAAGGCTTTCAGTAAATTTTAATTACATTCAATTAATTGATATCTCGGCTACAACTATAATATTCCCTTTATATTTTTTTTGTAATCGTACGCCTCAACACAAAGAAAAAAATAATGGGTATATTTGATAATTTAAAATGAAATATTTTATCCATCAAGATCTCCGAGAACGACAAAATATCGGGTACCCTGTGACAAATAAATTAAATATTAATTTGAGTGAAAGAGATGTAATATAATTAGATCATTCAGTAGGACAGACGTGTTATTTTAATAAGATGAAAAGAGACAGTGATTATCAGGCGATCATTTCCTAGCCTCAAGTTACTTGTGGTATACTTTAGGTAGCCTCAGATTACCGCACAGTGACTCGAGGGAGTTTTTCACACAGTCTGTGAAGGTTAATAGAGAATTTGCGCGATGAATTTTGAACACAATAATATGTACATATCGACAGCTATCTGCTTTCTATCCATCTTCTTTTTATTCATAATGCTATTTTATCTGATATTCACAGTATACATTACATAATCTAAATAAAAACACAGTTGATTCGTAGTGTCATCCTGTTTTTGAATTTACCAATAAAAGAAAAACGATTTGCTTATGAATGTTGATAAATCGATAATGATGGTTTTTGTAAGGGGTGAAAATATAACTAAAAGTGAGATCAGTGTGAACGGAGATATTCTGAATTAGGTAGAAAAATTTGTGTATCTGGAAAAAAAGTTAGCTAGGGTAGAAAGACCGAGAAAGATATTGAAAGGAGGGTGAGTGCCAGGAACAGGGTGAACGGTGAACTGAAATCTACTTTGGCAAACAAATGTTTATAGCAGGAGGCTAAACTAGCAGTTCACAAGAAAGTTCTAGTTCTGACTCTTATGTATGGGAGTATGGAATTAGAAAAATGATGATAAATGCTATCGAAATGCCGTCCCTCAGGCGAATGTGTAGTAAAATGATGGATAATAGGTGCACAAATATCGAGATCCCTGATCTGAGTAAGGCTGAGATATGCAATATCGACAGAATCAAGAAAGGACACGTAGAACGAATGGAAAGGAAAAGAACGGCTAAAAGGATCTACGATGCGAATTTTGATGGATGCAGAAAATGAGGAAGACCGAGAAAGACATGGCACGATCAAATCCATCATATACTTGAAGATGGACATGTCAAAAGTAGGAATAATCGGCGTGCGTACATAGGAAGATGTAGAGGAATGTAGAGGAAGCGTGGTTTCTATGCAAAAAAAAATGATATTGCGTTCTATAATTTCTGCTTACCCTTACGGGGAAATGAACCGTTTACCGATACACAAACTGAATTTTCGGCAACCCTGTTGTATCGAAACCCTTGAGGTGAGACGTGACAGATATTGCTGCGGTGTTTAATTTCTACCTCGAACAAACAGTGTCCTAAGTGCCATTCTAGGGTCCTCCCCACGCCCTGTGACACCCCTTCTATACACATAGTGTATAGTGCACGAGCTACCCTAGTAGTGGAGAGAAATATAGCGACGAGGGAAAAACGTCTTTCTAATTGAGTGTCGCAATAATTTTACCTGATTCAAGTGTTTTCTTTATAAGGGTAAAACAACGTTTATATATGTTATTTTGTAATACATTTGTGAGACATTTCAATTTATTTTTGAATTGGACAAATTACAACAGGGATGGAGAACATTTTAGAGAAGGTTACAGTTTAGAATTATTGATCGCAAAAATAACTACTTCGCGATCGCGGTTAGAATATCAAAAGCACGTGCACACACGATCAGTTCAGTTGTTATTATGGGGCCGGGACAATATCGGTACCCACGGTAAGCATTGCAACATCTTAACAAGGGCCCAGTATGTGGCAAATAAATTTGAACGCCTCATCCTAATTAATGTGCTACGTACAATATCTTCCCCTCTTTTTGTACTTTTTATTCTATTTTTGTATATTTTATTTTAAAATTTAATTATTTTTTTGACTTCTCTTCCTGGATTCATAATAAATTAATGTGAAATCTGTAATTGGTGTGACTTTTTAAAATTGTTCTTTTGTACCTTGTCTTTTTAAAAAACACTGTATGATTTCCTAAATGAATAAATAAATAATGTCATACTTATTTGCAAAGCTATTTTTCAATGAATAAATTTAAAAAATGAGCGGCCACCATGAATTTGGTGGTTTTACGCTTCAGGCGCGGGTAAAATATTCAATCAATTTTGTAATAACAAATAAATATCGTTGAAGTTCAAAAAAATTCGACTTGATCTCGATTTCCTGTTGGCTGAAATAACACTTGGAAAACCTTTTACAATTAGTTAAATCAAATTTCCAAGCTGAATTTCAAGCTTCAGATGCAGTAGTTAACGCTCTTACCACCACACCAAAAGGCGGATTAATCTCCGCTCTGAGAACTCTTATCTGAGTATAGCCATCGATCGTCATCATAAATAAACCCTTTACCTCTCCCTTCCCGGCGATGTGTAGCTAGTACACATCGCATCTAATGACTTTAATTTCTTCATAAATATAATAAATTATGGGTTAAGATTTTCGGTGAAAATATTTTGTAAAAATAATTCTTGCTTTCTAGCAGGCAATAGTCTGTTACGTGCTAGGAAATTCAGCCCTAAGGGTCCAGCTTTATCGGCCCTACGGGTCGGGTAGATTATTGGCCCTTCGGGCTTTATTTGAATTATTCAAATTTCGGGTGAAATTTTACCCCTTTGAGCCTCACAATTTATTTATTGCTGTTAGGAGCAATCTAAATATAATAATGAACCGGGGTAGGTGGTCCCGTGACTTGTGTCGCGATCCCAGGAATCAGAAGTCCTAGCGTCGCACCACTTGGTTATCATTTTCTAATAAATAAATAGTTGGGTTAATCATAAAAACACAAAAATTTATTCAAAAATTAAATCAAAATATAATAATCAGTCTTGGACATACTCAAAACATTGTTGACTCAGAATAACGTTCAGAACATAAATATATCTGTCACTCAGAATAACGCTTCGAAAACCACACAGTTATGATATATTAAATATCCCAGCAGCCTCTGTGGTGAAGTGGTTAAGACGCTTGACTTACGCATGGAAGGTTCCGAGTTCGATTCTTAGTGAGAGCACAAAAAATAAATGTGATCAAAGCCACTTGTTCTGCCTATTTTATTTTTTTAAATTACACCACAAACCAAAGGTCTTATTTAGATATTATTTTATGAGCAAAATAAAAACGTTAAAATAACTGCTTTTACTAATGCTATCTAGCGGCCGATCTGTGAAACGTTAAAATATGTAATCTAATTTTTTTTATATAATTTTATTAATTGAAAAAAAAAGTTTTATCAGAACTTATCTGAATATTTTATCTCTAATTTGAAATATGTAAAAAAAATAATAAAATTACACCTTTAAGGATCCGATCGATAGGCGTTTCATATAATACAATATTTTTGTCGTCTTCGCCGACTGGAAGTGTGGTTTCTTCTGTAATCCGGCTACTTGGTAGTCAGGTGAGGTGGATGGTCTGAGGTCGGGGGTCCTGCGACTGAGTTTTGCGGGCAGAATGGGCCCGTACAGAGGACAGACAACAATCAATCATTTCTAGAGTAACTAGAGTAATACGAGTAATATATAGATAAGGGAACAGAAAAAGCATTTTATCGAAATTCGGAGATAAACCACCGATACAATAGAACATTTACCAATGTGTCGCATGTTGTGGAGTACGTAGTAAAAGAATAATCCTAAGATATAACTGTCTCACACACTATTTACGTCTCATTCTCGATAATACAGGTATATCCGAGTGAGACAATTTTACGCGTCACATGCACGAGCAACAAAGTTTCTAGTACTTCTTCCAGGCGTCAGTTAGTAGCTATCCGACTTTCCTCAGGCGCGGTTCTTTCACCCACGCTCCGAGCATGGGCTAATGGTTTTTCATGTTTTTAGCAATTATTTTTTTTTTTACTTCAACGACAAAGGAAAATATCTGATTGAGATCCACAAAAAACAAATGCTGTTTGTAAACATTCAAAAATAAACTTTTTTTATGTACAATAAAACACCATCTTACCATTTTTTTGTAAATGCATTCTCCTCAAATGCAACCCTTATAGATCGACGAATCAAACATTTATTCTTCTTACTTCTTTTTTACATATTAGATTGAAGATTTTAATACCTACGAACACGCACACCGCAAATATCAATATTTCAATTTTCATTATATGTCAAGCCATTTAGGGGGAGTTCAGTGACATCACACGTACAGAGGAATTATATATATAAAGATTATATAAAATATTTTTTACACAAAACTAGTTTAAGAGTCCTCTTCACTAGGGAAACCTGTTCTAAGAAGGACTGTTAGCATTAATTCATCAGAGATTTCATTACGACATTAATATCTAAAGATGGAAACTTAACAATCTATCGGGTATAAAATAAATTAAACACTTTGAAGAAAGAAAAAATAAAAGTTTCATTTTATGTGTACGACTTAACTTTGTTTCATATTTTTTATTTATTTATATATACGCCCAATTGGCATTCTTGAGGACATATTTGTACATATTTTTATTTAAAAAAAAAATATTTATTCATTCATACAAATACATACATATTACCAAAAAATACAATAATAACGTATCTTAAAGTTTTAAAAGCAAAGGGCCCTGTGTTGAGTTGGAATACGACAAAATGGAAAGTGAAGATTATTACATAAACATTCATATATATCAAGGGGCATCTGGACAACACTCTTATTAGTATATAAATCTATGCAATATCTCGCAGCAGTCTCCTGCAATGGTCTCTTCCCTTAGACAAAATCCAGACTTGTACACTCCTCCTGAAAATGGCTTTCGTTTCGGAAAACTTAATATGTTCGTCCAAGACATTATTGTAAAAGAAAGTAGAAAGAAACAATGGTACGAGTATATAGTCGACTTGGTGGGAGTGGAAGTGGGAGAGAGGTGTTTATAATTGAATTTGATTCTGTGATCGTATGAAAGAAGACAACTTGTTATCAAAGAAATCAAGACTGGTATGTTTGTTGGCAGACCCAAGAATTCTGGGCATAGGGGAATGAAAACCATAGTTGGTTCTATGGTTATCGGTATGAAAGAGTAAGTTTTGTCTGAGTTTTCTAGTTGGGATATTTGATTAATTAAGCTCTTTAATTAATTAATTTAATCTAATTTTAAATAGGACTAGAAAGTCGGATTTATTTTGACGGTCTTGAAGAGAAGATATATTAAAACTAGTTTCTAACTCATTATCCGTATATTGGTCTCTAGATAAGCCCAACTTCCAGCCTATCGTTTTAAAAATATTATGTTGAACCGATTAAATATTTTTATGTGAACATCATAATTTGGAGACCAGATAACAGAGGAATACTCTAGATGCGGGCCAACTAGGGAACGGTATTGATATTTTTTAAGTCAGTTGTGCTTCTATTAAAAAATCCAAGGAATTTTAAGGATTTTTTCATAACATGATCAATATATGGCTACACTGATAATTAAACGTCAAATTAATACAAACATGTGAAACCAAACAAGACGATTATTATTTAAAACATTGAAAACTGTGAAACAACAAAAAAACCTCGGAATAACAATAACATATGATTTAAAATAGGAATGTCATATATTAAACATAACAAAAATATCCAATTCAATTGTATACTTGATAAAAAAAAGCCTTTTGTCGCCGATAGAGACAGATAAAGACTAAAAACTCTCGGTATCACAACGCTGCAGGAACGGCGAGAAAGGGGTAACCTGATAGAGAAATATAAGATACTCAACAGTCACTATAGCTGCCAAAATTTGGATCCCATGTTCAAGCTTAAACAAAATGCTCATCTCCGAGGCCACAGTCTCAAGCTGGAGAAAACGGGATTCAATCTAAATCCACGGAAACATTTCCTGAGCAATGAGGTTGTTGATAGTTGGAATAAGCTGCCGCAAGAGCTGATCTCAATGTGTGGTCTCAATGGGTTCAAAAATGGACTAGATTTGTTTCGGAAAAGTTAAATTACGCAAACAGCTTACTTTCGTTAAAATCGATTTAAGAATATCAGCTTTAAACTGCTGGCTTAAAATTTGTATCATAATAATAATATAACAACATTATTGTGACCTTAAGCATTAACTAAATTATAATGGACTCAGTATTGATGTAGACATTTTTAACTGCACGTTGCATTTATACAGAAAATTTCTTCGTGGAGTCGATTATTTGAGATAGTTGCTGAATTTGCATCTTGAGTGGTTTATGCTATGTGTATGTGACGCATGTAATGTATATGTTTTTGTATGTTTTATATATGTTTGTAAATATTTTCTGTCACATTTAATGTTTATATCTTTTGCACAATTTATTAAGACTTAATTGGTCTTTTTATGTTGAAAATTGTTGTTTTTAATACTTATTATGTATGACTGTATGTTTTCTGAATAAAATAAAATAAATAAAAAATAAAAAATAAAATTAAAAAAAAACTTAAATTTTGTTGGATTGACAAAATCGTATTGGTTTTTTTCCATTTTTATACAATTTTATAATGTGGAACTAAGAAATGCTAATTATAAAACTGTTTTTTTAACGGCATTTGACATTTAATCATTATATGTAAAGCAACGTGTCGTTGCATGCAAAAAAAAAAACAAAAATTGACCGCTCTCTACCTCGCGAGAAGATTTAATATAGCACTCCACGGCCTGTACTCTAAAGAGAAGTTGAAACTAATCTTCAATTTTATATACAAAGTCAAATTAAGTTTTCTGTATGAAAAATTGAATATGTTTTTAATTATTTTTTCTCAACATGTTTAAATACGGGTTATCGACGAAAATACTTTGAATTTTACATTTTTACATTTATACAGAAACATTTATTTTACTTTTTACGTCTCAAAATGTACCGATGAAGATTTTTCTTCTTCTAGTGCCTAGCCGGGTCCCCCCGACGTTGGCGATCACTACAGCAAAAGCATATGTATTTGTCCTGCGCTAATTTTACATTTCGCAACCAGGACGACTGCTTATTGATGTACTCGCCATAATGATTCCTGGGAAAATATGACCAGAGTGGTTTCCCGTTGCCTTCTCTGGTGGATTTTATGCCGGGGTTACCTTTCCTTAGCTGGTTGGTTTTGGTTTTGAAGCGCCAAAAACTCGCCTTTCATCCTCTCGTTATTTACTGTGATCGCGCCGCGCCATTATGAGTGTGATCTCAATGCCCGGGGTTCGCGACGTGGACGCTAACGAGTTGGACTAGTCAGTAGTGTTGCCGGTGGAATGCAACTGGACGTTCACAGCATTTTATAGAATCACATCCTCCAGCAAAATGTGACTCACTGCGACCCTACCGACAATTTGAACCCTAACCGAACCGATGAAGATACCGTTCATAATTGCGGCCCAGGGGTGGTATTCTGAACGCAAAAGCGCGCCTAAAAAACGCATTTTTAACGCGTATTTACGTTCTAAATACACGCTAAGAGAGCAACCTTTTCACGCGCAATTCCATTCAAAATACCAGTCTAGGTGTTGTAAATATAAACTAAATATATATATATACGCAAAAAAAGTATTCATAAACTGATATGGTGGGTGAAGAGGATAGTCAATTTAATGCAGATTTAATTTGCATGTTTATGATACTAAGTAGTTTATTTGATGTCCCGACTATTCTCCAATAAATATCTCTTAATGTTCCTTCACGTAGACTCAGAAATAATATAATTCTTTTTCTCGATCATCATAAGACTAATTATGGTTTCCATGCGCCTCTACCCAGAATGACTAGATTTGTAAATGAAAATCAAGATCTAAATTATTTCGATTGTAAATTGAGTTTTTTTACAAATAGACTAAAGAAATATTTTTAATAAATTGACTGAATATTTGTAGAATTAACCTGGATTCCATAATGCCTGCCTTATGCATTAACTTGTCTTTGTTGAATTGCTTATAATATTTGTTACTGTATTAATATTGTTTTTCTTTATATGATTTGTTTAAATTGGACATTGACCGTAAATTTGTTAAATAACAATATTAATAAATTTTTATTTTTTATTTTTTTTGTACATTTAAATTATTCATTATTGTGCCATTATATAAATATACAAACTTTATTTTTTACCAATAAAAATAATCATTTGATGGAGATATAAAATTAATTTTGGGTATCACTAAAATTTAAAAAAAAAGTAAATATGTCTATGTCGTTAAATTTCCTGTTATAAGTATCCATAATACGATATTTCGTAGCGTTTCTTGTAAAATTAGTTCTGCATTTAGGTATGTGGAAAAGTTTACAAGGCGTTTGTCTCTGTGGTACCTTAAGATAAAAGCGGGTAACTAATTCATAATTTCAAATATGTTTTTTAATTATTGCTAATCGAAACAAAATTATTAATTTATCTGTTAATTAAATTACATGGTGTATTACCATATTATGAATTAATCTCTCTAATTATTTTATTTCTATTTTATTATCAAAATTAAAAACAAAATTAAATGATTAAAGAAATAAATTAAAATTTATGATACATGATTTTAACTTTGCTACACCATGTGTTATTATCTCTTGACATGGATGAATTTTTATTAGGTATTTTGTGTATTGTCATATATTATAAATTTTAACATATTACAACAGAGATGAAGAACATTTAAGAGAAGGTAATATAGAAGTCTAGGCATCTACAGGGCTTATGACCTGTCAATGGCTGGTTTAAGTGGCCACTTTACACACTGTGTAACATTCACCATTTTGCCTATATTTGAACATCTATATTCCTTTAATTCTTTTATCTGTTGATGTTTGTGAAGTTAAAGGGCTGAAACCTTTATTTGTGCGGGTGAGATTCGTCTAATTGAATTATTTCACCTACAAACTAGGCAACGTCTGAAAATGTTATTTTTTCAATTTCTATACTTCTTCATCGACCAGGTAATTTATCAAAACAATATTTTGAGTTTTTCCAAATTTTTGTAAACAAGGACTGGATTCAACTCCCTGGGGAGCTGTTTATATTAACATATTACAACAGAGATGAAGAACATTTAATAAAAGGTAATATAGAAGTCTAGGCATCTACAGGGCTTTTGACCTGTCAATGGCTGGTTTAAGTGGCCACTTTACACACTGTGTAACATTCACCATTCTGTCATAAGCCCTGTAGATGCCTAGACTTCTATATTACCTTTTTTTAAATGTTCTTCATCTTTGTTGTAATATGTTAATATAAACAGCTCCCCAGGGAGTTGAATCCAGTCCTTGGTCTACAAAAATTTGGACCAACTCAAAATATTGTAATTATAAATGTATTATTTATTTACGGACTTATGCAGTCCATTCTAACAATGATAAATACAATATCTTATAATAAATACAGATACTAATCAAATAAAATACAACTTAATCAAATTAAAGCTAGGACAAAAAAAAATTACCTCCTCAAGACAAGATCCGGTCTATCTTAGTGATTTTTAAAATCTATAAAGACTTACACCAAAAAAGGCCAGATCTCGTCTCGAGTTTACAATACGACACAATCGGGACATTGGTGCATGCAAACCATAGTTTATGCTGTGTTGATCGAGGAACAGCACATTATTATTTAGAAACCGGCGGGTTGGAACATTAGATGCCAAAAGTTCTAGTAACGATGGCACATCAATTAAGCCATTCAGTTAATTAAACATAAATATGTAGTCAATGTTACTTCTACGTTTTTTACTATATTAGTTTGAATAGTTTTTATTTCATCGGGGAGATTATAAAGATTTATTATTCCTTTGAAAACAATCCTTTAGTAACAATCCTTGGGTAACAATCCCCCAATTTAGTATTGAAGTGTCCCGACTTAACACGGAATTTTCTAAAAGCCAGAACACAAAAAAATACACAACTGTGCTATAATAAAATTGTATTTGTCGCAAGAGGCAAAATTAGCAGTTTACAACGGAGTCCTGGTCCCCACCCTGAAGTATGGGAGCGAAGTATGGACTTGAAAAAGCAGGGATGAAAACAAGCTGAATGCTGTCGAAACGCAATCTCTCAGGCGAATGCGTGGTAAAACTATGTTTGATAGATGCACAAATGTCGAGATCCATGCATTATGTAAGGCTGAGAGCATTGTCGACCAAATCAAGAAAGAAGATCTGCGCTGGTTTGGACATGTGGGGCGAATAGACAACGAAAGAACGGCTAAGAATATTCACAATGCGGATGTGGATGGATGCAGAAATGTAGGAAAACCGAAAAAGACATGGCGTGACCAAATCAAACAAATACTTGAAGATAGACATGCCAGAATTTGGAATAATTGGCGCGCGTGCATGAGAAGATGTATGAGAATGTAGAGGAAGCGAGATCTGTATCCAAAGATAGAGTGATGTGGCATTCTATCCTCTCTGCCTACCCTTACGGGGAAACGGCGTGATGGTTTTTTGTTGTTGTTGTATAAAATTGTGTATTGTGCGTATTAAATAAAAATAATATAATAATAATCAAGGAATATTAATTCAATAATTGTTGCCGACGTAAAAGCACATACACCAACTTGGCGGCCCTTCCTGGGGCTTTAATGTAGCATAGGGGGCTTCAGTATGTGTAAGCGATATACCACCTCCTCAATAAAGACTAGTATTTGTCACTTTCGGGGGTGGTCATCGCCATACTGAAGCCCACATATAGATTAGAATTCATGAAAATATTTGTATGCCCATAATGTGTTTTTATGTTGTTCTGTATGAGTGTTGATCGCCGCGCGGTCGGCGGGGAACTGCGGCCGGGTAGCGGGAGGGTGGGGACCTTATACGTGGCGCGAGAGAGACCGATAGAGCCGGCAAATGTGCTCGCTATCTCTCTCGCCGCGTGATTGGTCAACCTAGCACCGCCCGCTATTGGCCTAGCCCGCCGCCGCACGGCAAAAAATGTTGTATATATAGCCCCGCCGGGGAAAAATAAAGTCAGTCATCTCGCCACACTACCAAGGCTTTTTACTCTCCACTTCGTCTCCCTACCTCGCTTCAAACCGGACCTCATCGCCACCTGTATTCGAACACCGCTACCCCCCTGGACTTGGAACTCGGATACTCTTTGGATTGGATTTTGGACCCCGGATAATTTGGACCCTTGGATACTTCCCCGGAACACACCCCGCCGTTCCCACCGACGGAGAGATACCGGCCTTACAACCCGGTTGCCTGACTCAGGATTGCGGCCGCCAGCGCTACTCGCTAGCGACCCCGCAAGGGATCTCTAGGCGACGATACCTCCCCCGGAGCTTATCGTTCGTCGGCCGAGGCCCGCCTACGCCCGGCCACTCTGCGTTTGACACCAGCGCCTATAGAAATACAGTTCTTGTGACGGGCGCGATTGCTACGGACGAAGCAGTGATCCGCCGCGTCTGTTACAATAATAATTCAAGGAATCTTCATGTGTCTAAGTTTCGCTCAACAAAGTTTGGCAGTAGGTCCTTGGAAAATATTGGCCATTCCGAATATAATAAACTGCCTGATGAGCTAAGACACGAAAAACTGAATAAAAAATCCAGAAGTGTCGCAATTAAAAAATATTTCCTAAATCTTTTTGATACTGATAATTATTAATGTAGTTTATATAAGATGGTGTTTTATGTTTCTTATACAATAATGTTTTCTTTTTATTTCGGAAGTATTAATTTGTATGATATTATGTATTGTCAAAAAAATGTTTTTTCTTATGTACGGTCCCAAATGAGTTTCTAATAACTCCTGGGAGTATTATATGCAATTGTTGTATTATGTGTTTTATTAATAATAAAAATAAAAATTTAAAAATGAAATTTTTAAAAAAAAATGGTGATATTTTTATTCTGATTCGACTCTGGGGCCTGCTTCAATTGACAGCTGAGAGTTGTTTCCGTTTTATTTTAGTTTCCGGAAGCGGAAACGAAAAACTCTCGATATAACGAAATAGGCGGGAAACAAAGAGAACAAATAGGCCAGCTGGTAGAGAAGCACGGGTTATATTTACCTTAGTTAAGGATAGAGATGGGAAATGTTTTTACTAGTTTATCAAAAGATAATACAAGGATTGTGTGTTTTAAAAGGACGCGGGATTTGAGGCGATCCAACGCCGTATTGCCGAGATATGTTTTTATATTCGTCGGACCACACCGGCTCGGAAATGAGTGTGGAAAAATTGATATGCTTCGCTTTGCATCGTCAGTTTTTTATTTAAAATTATTACGGCGATAAAATCATTTAAATCGGGTTGTGGTTCCGTTGCTAGTGTTGGGGACTAATTTGTAATATTTATTAAAAATTTGAATTGAAAAGACATTTCTTGGTGAAAATTATTTTTCATTTTATTAATTTTTCACGCCCATAAAGTTTTTACGCTCATGGAAGTTATATAAAAAATGACGATGAGTATGTGTGAGTATTATTATTATCTTAACTCTTTCTGAAATTAATTTATCCAATGGTTAAATTTAATTTTAAAATTTATTATTAACTGATACAGAGTGTTCATTAAACCTGTCACATCCAAAACCACGATGATCAGTATGAAACAGAAGACATACTGGCACATTAAAATATTTTTAAAGAACTAATAAAATTTTTAAACATAAAATATCAATAAAAGTAAATGGTTGCTTACTTCTACAGGGGAGAAACGAAAAGGAGGGAGGGGGAGTGTGAATATTTTAAAAAATATTTTCTTTTTATGTACGGTCCCAAATGATTTTTTTTTTAAACTCCTGGGAGTATAATAAATGGTATTTATGTATTATATGTTTTATTAATAATAAAGATAATAATTCTGGATTCGTAGAATTCTTTCAGTATATAAATAGGACTTTCCTCTCCTGATTTTATTTCCGATTCTCACGAATCCTTTTCTTCGATGAATAAATAAATAAAATTTTAATAAAGGCGCTGAACAAATAACTCGAAGAATAATCGTCCATCAAAGTAACAAATCACTTTGCGAATTTATTTTTGAAGTTTTAAAGATCAAACGCCGAAGACTTTTTAAAAATAAATCCAATCAAATCAGGGGCGCAAGCTGCCTTCAATTCGTTTCAAATAAATATTTTCATTACACATTATTTACTAAAACAGGGTTTACCAAGAAATACCATAGGATTTAAAATTGAAATGAATCACAGTAATTTCAATGGAAAAAGTTGCAGAATAGTTTTATTATAATTTAACCTTTGGTCAAAGAGGATTGACCTACTACTCGGTTGAAGTGTACAATCTACTTCCATTATCCATAAGGACAATCAGTAAATTCTCACAATTTAAAACTGCTATTAAGAAATGGATAGTGGAGATGGGTTGCGCACGGATCGATGAGTGGATCAAGCCAAATGGGTAAAATGTATGCACTGTTTATGAATATTTTTGTTTTTTATTGTTTATTATGTTAATTATAATTAGGTTAATTTGATTAATTACGTTTTTTTTATTGTGATTATTTTTTTTTTGCACCACAACACGCCAGGAGGCCCAATTACAGTGGTGAATTACATTACAGAACAAGCAGGCTTGAGAAAAATCTCATTTTAATTTTCGTGTTCTCACCGGGAATCGAACCCGGAATCTTCCGTGCGTGAGTTAAGCGTCTTGACCACTCCACCACGGAGGCCGCCATTATGTTAACTTTGTTAAATAGCTAATCTTAGGCATGTTTCACATTTTGTAAAATGTTTCTTTCGGCACGGGACACTCCAGTAAGGGAACATCATTCTGTATAAAAAAAAGAATAGAAACAAGGTAAAATTATAAATAAATAAATAAATTTAAACAAAATATTCTTTACATGACCACCACAGATTCTCTTCCGCCAATTGATCCGATCACGCCAATTTTCGACGACTCTATACCAGTAGCGAGCAGTGATTTATTTTATGGGTAATTTACAAAAATGTTCATTCATTTGTACCTGGTAGGTGCACTATTAATAAATAAATATTTTTTGTAACAATTCTCGAAATGCATTCACCTATATCCAGAATACATGGGTATGGAAATAAGTTTAAACAATTTTTTGATATTTTCAAAACAAACTCTGTCAATGAATTTAAATAATTTCTCACTCGTTATTTTTTAGAAAAGTAATGAATTTATTTTAGAATATATTATTTTTTCAACTTTGTTTTCTTGGATGTGTATTTTTGTTTATTTCTTTATTTAAATGTAGTAATTAATTGCCAAATAGCAACTTCTTTCAACCAACAACAACAAACCATCACGCCGTTTCCCCGTAGGGATAAGCAGAGAGGATAGAACGCCATATCACTCTGCCTTTGCATATAGACCTCGCTTCCTCTACATTCATACATCTTCTCATGCACGCACGCCGATTATTCCTACTCCTGACATGTCCATCTTCAAGTATTTGATGGACTTGATCGTTCCGTGTCTTTCTCGGTCTTCCTCGTTTTCTGCATCCATCAATATTCGCATCGTAGATCCTTTTAGCCGTTCTTTCGATGTCCATTCGCTATACATGTCCAAACCAACGCAGCACCCCTTTCTTGATTCTGTCGATAATGCAAGTCCTCAGCCTTACATAGTTCCCTGATCTCGACATTTGTGCACCTATCATACATCGTTTTACCACACATTCGCCGGAGGGATCGTATTTCGAAAGCATTTAACCTACTTTCATCATTATTTTTCCAATTCCATATTTCGCTCCCATACATTAGAGTTGGCACGAATATAATAGAATAGAAAGACATTCAGCAGACTTCTCCATTATGATTGAAATGTCGACACTGAGCACTAATATTTTTTAGATAATTTAAGTTTTCATATAACTCCAAAAATGTTTTATTTATGAAGTATTATTGTTGCCTTATTTATTTATATATACGCCCAATGGGCATGTTTTAGAACATATTTTTACAAAAAAGTTCTTATAAAAGAAAGTAGAAAGACGCAATGGTATATAGTAGACTTGGTGGGAGTGAAATTGAGAGAGGGGTGTTTATAATTTAATTTGATTCAGTGATCGTTTGAAAGAAGATAACTTGTTATCAAAGAAATCAAGACTGGTATGTTTGTTGGCAGACCTAAAAATTCTGGCCATAGGGGAATGAAAACCAGAGTTAGTTCTATGGTTATCGGTATGAAAGAGTAAGTTTTGTCTGAGGTTTCTAGTTGGGATATTTAATTTTATTGAGCTCCGTAGTTCAGGCACATCAAAGAGTGAGTTGAGAATTTTTAACAGGACTAGAAGGTCGAATTTTCTTCGACGGTCTTGAAGAGAAGATATATTCAAGCTAGTTTCTAACTCATTGTACGTATATTCGTCTCTGGATAAGCCCAACCTCCAGCCTATCTTTCTTAAAAATCGATGTTGAACTGATTCAACATTTTTACACATTTAACATCATAATATGGAGACCAGATAACAGAGGAATGCTGTATTATTATTTTTTTATTATTTTTATGTTTATGTTAAATTATTCTTAACTATACTTTGTTATATTTATATTCAAACATAAGATTTTCTCATGTTAATTGTTATCTTTTATTTGTCATCTTAGATATGTAACATTTCTTTTTTTACTTTTTATGGTTTTTTAATATTTTATTTTCACCAAACTGTTTACTTTTAATTATTCAATTATATTTAATATTATGTATTATATTATGAATTGTTCTTTGTTGGGATTATTTCTGTAAAACTTTTTATTGTTAAAGGTTTTTTGAACCGTTGATGTATAAACAAATATAATTTAATAATATATAAGCAATAGAATTATAGATTGCTATTTTTTCTAGGGTTTTTTGAAAATCAACTCCTACAACAATTATTATTAACTTCGTGATATATGTAGCTTTATTCTACAACATTTTAATGCAACACTTGTACAAAAGTTTATTAAAAAATATTACAATGACATTCGGCAGATATCTCCATTACAATTGAAATGTCAATACTGAGCACTGCCCGGTTTCTTTTAAAATAAATAATGCCAAAAACGGCCACTTCGAACGCCACATGTTTTATGTGATACATAATATGTCAACGGCATCCAATCAAAGAAAAATAGTCCTTTGGAAATAATGTTCGAAACAATAGTTTCCAAATAAGGAATTTTCAAATAATGTTTGTAATCTGCAAGCTTGTTTTAGTACTAGAAAACCTAACTGGTTTAAGTTTAAAAAAATTAGTGCACTTTTTTGTATAGAGAAATATGCTGAAGTAATCGGCTAGTTTCATCGTTCACTGAGAACGGGCTGGGCGCTGTGCGCACTTTATAGATATTTTTTAGTGGGAAGCAGAGGAAATTTATAATAAATGACCAATATTTTATTTATTTTCCCATACACATAGTTACTGTGAAACATCGTTATCGATAGTCAAGTATAATGGTAAGCTGTGCATAATCGCTTATTTGGACGATTCGCCCCTTTTCTATATAGCATTTTGGATGGTATGACGGCTATGGTGCGGCAAATGTTGGCTTTGAGCTCATAAAGAGTCCTATAAGCTCAAAGCTTTCTCTTGCGTGCGGCGGTGGCATTGCAAATAGTACTTATTTAATTAATATATCTTGATGATTTTTCTTTGTAGTATTATTATGAATATCTCATAAAGTGTCATTTTCATAATATAATATCCCAAGAACGCTTAACAAAGTGATTATAAAAAGAAATTTATTTAATGTAATTCCCTTTTTCATTTGTAATTTAAGAAAAACGATGTATTTTGACATTACATGCTAAGGATTTATTCAAATAATTTGTAGAACAAGTGGGTTTTAAGTTTTTTCCTATTAATCACTTCACTCTTACAGTTTTGCAACTCTGCTGGGAAAGCATTCCATGCCGTAGGGCCTGCGACCGCAAATGCGCGTTCGCCGAATTTAGTGCGCTGTTTACTTTTTCTCTCGACGTTGATGCAGCTGATCTAAGGGTAAGACGTCTGTCAGCTCATTCACATTGAATGCAAAGTTCTCTCAGATATTCCGGAGCAGAGTTGTGCAGTGACGTCTACATGAGCCAACAGAGTTTTTATTCCACCCTCTGTGGAAAATGTAGCCAGTGTAATTCCCGAAGTAGTGGAGTGATATGACTGAAATTAGAGATTCCAAAAATTAGTACCGCTGCGGCATTCAATACACACTGTAGGCGAGACATTTAATCATCATCATTGTCATCCTAAAGTAAACTGTAACACACGAAAAACATATACATATCATTTATTTAGGCCCATTCAATTATTTTTAATGAAATATTTTGACCATCGGGATCTCCGAAAATGATAAAATATCGAGTAATAAACACGTACAAAACATTCATTTGAGAGTAAGAGATGTAATTTGATTAAATTGCTAAGCAAAACGCACATATAATTTTTATAAGATGAAAAGAAAAAGTGATTATTTTGGTCATTGAAATTTTTCCCGTCTCTGAGGGAGTTTTTCGTTACAAGATTCTCTTACTTTTTATAACATATTATTCCCAAGATATTATATAAACCAACTTGTTATTTCTTTATTTATTTATTAACGGACATTGTCCATTTACTCAATTTATAAAGTTTTAATATAACAACAAAAGAATAGAAAAAAACAATTTTAAAAAAAGAAAAGAAGCATTGACAAACATAAGGGACATCAAGACAAGATCTGGACAATTTATTTGGTGCCGCGTTTAAATCGCTGTAAACTTAAACCAAAAAGTCCGTATCGTATCTTGAGTTAACAATACGACAAAGATGGGTCATAGGAGAATTAATTCCATACTGATTGACGAACCGTACTTCATTGTTTCTCAACCTATGAGTCGGAATATGGAATTTTACTTGTCCCAGTAATGATGAAAAATCTATTATACCATTTAGTACGCCGAACATATATTTGGAATCAATATTAGCTCTACGTTTTTGTAGACTAGAAAAATTTAACATTGACTATAAACCAGTATAAGAATAATTACCTCTCTCTAGTCCAAGCATCCACGCTGCTTTTCGAAGCAAGCGATGTTGGACTGATTCAATGTGATTTATGCGATTGACTTAAAATGGAGACCAGACCACTATTCTAGCAGGCATATTCTAGAAGGGGGCGAACAGTTGAGCAATAAAGAGTTTTGATTGTTATTTTTACATATGTCTAATTTTATTGACATTTTACTTATATTGTTTTTACCATTTTCTAATAGTGAGTTATTTACAACTCGTTGAGAATGGCCCTCAAAATTAAATATTTGGGTAAATCATAAGAACGCAAATATTTCTTTTTCTTAAAAAAAAAAAAAAAAAATTATTTCTTTTGTATGAAACGTATGTTAAAAATGCTTTTTTTCGTAGGATTTTTTCAGTGTACAATTCAAAATTTAAAAGTATGGATTACACAAGCATCACTCAGTCAGATTAAAAATTTACACTAAAAATGCATTACGTAACTTAGTAGACATTATAATAATAAATATGTACATCTCCCTTCCTCTCCTTATCCTCTCTTCAAGCATTCTTGTCCTAATCCCGCCCAATTTACAATAACTTACTGTTCTTAAAAAAATATTTTAAAAATCTTTGATTATTGAAAAATATTTACGAGTACATGATAATAACATTTTTATATGTATGAACTTATATGTATTTATTTAATATGTAATATATTTTCTTACAATATTTGAGTTTTTCCAAATATTCGTAGACAACAGACTGGATTTCACCCCCTCGGGAGTCATTAAGATTAACAAATAACAACAGGGTGCATAAACTTATATGTATTTATTTGATATGTAATATATTTTCCGTACTAACTTTGTATATTTTGTGTAAATCTGTTATAAGTTCTGAGTTTATACACTATATCTGTTGTGTACTATAAATATGTATGTAGAACTGTTGATTTCCTAAATAAAATAAAATAAATTGAATGAGGAAACACTATTTTGTAATGTGCACAAAGATGAATAATAAATTGAAAAATTAACCTGATTAGTAATCTCAGTAAGTGCTCAAGTTCGTATAAAGATACGTAAATATATATTTTTTGAAAAAATATTACTCGCAACCCTGCCAGACACGCGCTATAAAGCAATTTCGCAGTAAAATTCTTATTCCAAGAACCGTAACTTGAAGCGAGATTGAAGAAAAAGTAACTCTTGTTATAAACACTCTTTAATGAGCACTTTTCTGAGAAAAGAGATACCACCCTTTTCAAAAAATGAAAATATTCCTTTCAATTCTTAAATCCCTTTGAATAAGCTTTAAATCAACAAAACACAGTAAGTGACATTGAATGATAACATATTTTTTTTGCAACCGAGAGAAA
Organism: Micrasema longulum; assembly: GCF_059751315.1. Lineage (NCBI taxonomy): Eukaryota > Metazoa > Arthropoda > Insecta > Trichoptera > Brachycentridae > Micrasema > Micrasema longulum. Next base: position 484,636 of record NW_028277457.1, read on the forward strand.
AAATATTTTCGAGAAGGAAATTGGATGTCTAGGCATTAACAGGGCTTATGATCTATGATTGGCTGGTTTGAGTGGCTACTTTACACACTGTGTAACATTCATCATTCTGCCCATGTTTAAACATCCACATTTCCTCAATTCTTCCATCTGTTGACTTTTGTGAAGCAAAATATAAAAAAGTTCTTTGATTATTGAGTACATGAAAATAACATTTTTATATGTATAAATTGTATGTATTTATTTGATATGTAATATATTTTCTTTACTAACTTTTTTTTATTTTCTTTTATTCAGGAAACATACAGTACAGTTACAAAGTTTAATATTTTACACAATTGGACTTAATTCTAATGGACCAGTGAAGTTTCCATATTAAAAAGCAATTAAATGTAAGGTTAATTATGAAAGTATAAAAAAGAGAAGGAAAAAGAAAACATAAATGAAAGTTAAACTTCTTAGATTTTCACGGCCGTTAAGATGCACAATAAGTTTTTCTGGGTTATTATGCCGCGTGTCGTTCGTACTCTCTACCGACGTTTCGGATCGCGTTACAGCGTCCATCATCAGGGTTGATGTTATTTGTGTATGAATATGTGTTACGTTAGGTACTTAGAATTTTTACCGTGTCGTAGTCGTTTTTGTGTGATGTTATGTATTTGGGACTTGTACCGTGTCGTAGTCGTTTAGATTAATGTGTACCATTATGTACTTAGGATCTATACCGTATCACAAATCTGTGTTACATTGCAATCTTTATGCGATTTCTTTATGACTGGGTACCAGGATGTTTTTAATCGCATCCCATCATCTCTGTTTATGTTGTCGGGATGTTTGTAAATCTCAATTGCTTCTTTTACTAGTCGTGTTTGGTGGTTTTTTGGCCTCCCTAAGATTATCGGCTCAAAGGAAAACTTATGCCCCGTTTCTATGTGGTGCTCGGCCAAGGCCGATTTTTCGGGGTAGCCGAGCCTGCATGCACTCATGTGCTCCTTTACTCTCTTTGTTATATTTCTGGCAGTCTGCCCGATGTAAACCTTAGGGCAGTTTTTACAATCCAGTTTGTAAATGCCGTCGGTTTCGAGAGGATCCCGCTAACGTAACACATATTCATACACAAATAACATCAACCCTGATGATGGACGCTGTAACGCGATCCGAAACGTCGGTAGAGAGTACGAACGACACACGGCATAATAACCCAGAAAAACTTATTGTAAATGAAAGTTGTTTAAAAATTAAAATTTAAGTGAAAAAAATATATTTTAAGGTTTGTAGTTTGTAGTGAGTATTAATAAATGGAAATAATATTAAAAATGAAGAAAATTTGTAAGAGTAATTAAGAATTACAAATGGAAATAAAGAATGAAAAACATGCTCAGATGTAAAAATAAAATAAAATAGTAATAACATTTTTTTTAAAAAAGGAAAAACATAAACACATATTTATTTTAAGGGATTCAAAGAAACGATGAGAAGAATCTTTAAGTGAAATATAAGACAGTAAATTTAAATTTAGGTCAATTTAAAAACATCTTCAAAATTGTATACTATGTGGAAATCTGTTATTAGTTCTGAGTTTATACACTATATCTGTTTGTTTACTAAAAATATGTATGTAGAACTATTGATTTCCCAAATAAAATAAAATAAATAATAAATAAATAAATAAAAGAGCAGAAACCTTTATCATGTAGGTGAGATTCATCCAGCTGAACCAATTCACCTACTAGGCAACTCCTGAAACAATTTTTTGTTGCAACAGGCGTTCAATAATCGTTTTAAAAAGATAATAAAAAATTGAAATAACTTAGAATGAAATTACATTTTTTAAGAAGTATGTTTTGGTCATAAATATTTCATTTTCACGGTAGTTTTTTGCAAAATATTTAAGTAAGTTGCGAAACATGTGTAAAAAATATGATAATTTTGTTATTCTGAATACAAATATAACTTCCACCAAACGTAAAAAATGTATCAAAAGCTCAAATAACAACACGCTATTTCTTCAAAGCTTCGATAAGCTCTGTTTACTGAATATTTTATGGAATCTGCTTACCCTGTTTTGCGATTCGTCTGACAAAATCCCACGCAGTGAATTCTAATCCAAACAACACGAAAAGCTTGTTTTTATTTTGCAATATGATTTGTATCGGGGTGACTTTGGAAGGTGAAGATTTGTAAAACACAACTTCAGGCATCTAATATTTCACTTTTAAATCAACACCACCCAGACACGAGGTCTGGGCATTGGAAACCAAATGACGGTTTCAGGGTCCTCCAATTTTAACGTTTACAAATATCAAATGAATTTTATTTTGAGGATCATTTACACATTCAATTTAAAATTTGAGTTTCAGCTGTTCTTCCCTCTTCTTAGTGGTCTTCCGGGCAGACGACAAACGGCCGGGATTTCTTGGGCAATGGTATAAGGGATTTTGGAGTTGTCCATTAATGGAATTATTGACGTAATTTCTTCATATTCTATTTACTATGCACTGGGTATCGCAATTCCGTCTAACTTCTTGACTCTGGATTCTGCCTTATTAGGGTTTCCCTGCGATTGCCTTTAGTACTTTCATCTCTGACGTTCTGATCAGTTATTTGGTTTTTCTATTTAGTTTTCCTATTTAGTTTTTCTACTTGGTTTTTCGTATTTTTTTTCTCTCTATCTATCTTCGCCTGTATTGTATACGCCATGATCGGTCTGACACACGTAGATCCGAATTATGTTTCCAATAATCATGTGTTCATTGTACTATACGACATTTCGTAGGCATTCAGACGTTTACTAACTGAGATGGATGTGTTCTCATCATCACTATGGCTGCATCATCTGCATGGCATGTGATGTTAATGACCTTATCTCTCTTAGTAGATTCACTACTTTTTTTTATTCTTAAAAGCATTTTTTTAATCAATTTATTATGTTTGTGTAAGAAAAGGTTTTTGGCGTATTATTGTTGTTTGTAGTGTCTAGAGTCGATTATTGTAATGGTATCTATGCAGGTCTACCAATGAACAAAATGACTCGCCTACAATCTGTACTGAATGCCGCAGCGAGACTTATTTTCGGAATCTCTAAGTTCAGTCACATCACTCTACTACTTTGGGAACTACACTGGCTACGTTTTCCACAGAGGGTCGAACACAAACTTTGTTGGCTTATGTATAAGTCACTGCACGACTCTGCTCCGGAATATCTAAGGGAACTATGCATTCCAGATGAACTAGCTGACAGGCGTCTCACGCTTAGATCAGCTACGTCTACGGCGAGAAGAAAAGTTATTATACCTCTAAGCAAACAGCGCACTAAATTTAGTGAATGCGCATTTGCTGTCGCAGGCCCTATGGCATGGAATGCTCTCCCAGCAGAGGTGCGAGGCTGTGAAAGTGAAGTGATGTTTCGGAAAAAACTTAAAACCCACTTGTTCTCTAAATCATTTGAATAAATCCGTAGCATGTGACAACAAAATAAATTGTTTTAATTAAATTACACATTTAAAAGCTTCAATTAAATTAATTTAACAATAGAATCACTATGTAAAGCGCCCTTGAGGTATTTTATTACGAAAATGGCGCTTTATCAGTTATCCAGAATAATAATAATAATGATGTTGAGCTATATTTTGTTACAAAGGTGCTAAAATTGCTTTGTTTCTTTGTTGTTCTCAATATGTGTTATTTTTTTATGTTAATTTTATTTATGTCCCGAATTGAGTTGTTGTAACTCCTAAAAATGTAATTCAACGTATTATTCTTGTAAAATACTTTGTGTTATATGAAAAATAAATAACTTAATATTAAGTTTATATTTGAAGCAATAACTTTGTGGTTATTCATTTTAAAAAAATAAATAAAACAACTATGTTTTTAACCACTAATTTTTATTTTCCACCGACCGGTTTCAAAGCAAACAAGCTTCTTCGTCAAGGTTAACGTAACCTTTGAAACCGGTCGGTGGAAAATAAAAACTAGTGGTTAAAAACATAGTTGTTTTATTTAAAATAAGTAACTATCTCTTTGGAGTAAATATAAACCTTGTACATTATAAGCAAGGTGAAAAAATAATGCAACTCACGTATTAAAAAAAAAAAAAAACTAAATAACATGATTTATTTATTGCTTTCACTTCACATTACGGTACTGCAGATAGATACTTAAGTTTAAAAATAATAGTGAAAGTATTTCTGGAAAATTCTCATGAAAACTTTTCCTAAAAATTGTGTTTCTTATTTTTTTAGAGTGAGCAGTGGCTATAAAAATATTCAGATGTGAACAGAAATATTTAAATATATTATTTTATACGAAATATTTAACATTGAAACATGAAAGTTTGTAAGTCAATATTGATTTGTAAAAGGAACTCATTGTAATTTATTATAGAAAAAAAATAGAATAAATTATCTCTTATTTATGATAGAAAAGACGCGTGAGACTTTAATCTACAAATTTGGAATATTTAGTGATCGGTTTCATCGCTTTCGTGATATCTTCGAGATTGGTATTTTTATTTAAAAATTTAATGTATTAATACAAAATAGGTGTAAGAATACAGAATTCAAAATTATATGAGAGTAAATTAAATTAAATTATTTTTGTCTGAAGGATCATTAATAAAGTGTTACAGGTTAACTAATGAGTTGATATAATGATATTTCTAATGAGTTAAAGTGTATATATGTATATATATTTTTTTTAATGTTTACTTTAAAGGGTGTCATCAGACTAGAATACTTCATAGTCCCTGGACTGGTACCTGAAGCGTAAGACTGATCACCTTACCTTCATGTAACAAAAATGATCAAGATACGCTGCGATTGGTGTACCAACGCAGTGCCCTATGCACTATTAGGTGCGGAAAGGGAATGATGATGATGATTAGGAAGGAAGGAAAGAAAGGAAAAAGAAATAAATCAACTATTTCATTCAATGAAAAGATTTAATGATAATGTACTGTGCACATAGAAAAGTCACAAATATTTAGTAACATTTAGTAAAATGTTTGACCACTAAGTAAATGCATTAAATATAAATAATGTTTCACTAAATTTACTATGATCTGATAAAAACTATTTGTCCTATCAAAACCTAATAGTTTTTTCATCACTGATTTTGATATTTTCTCTAGTAACATGGCGAATTTAAGCATTAAGCATTATTTCATTATTATTTTCCATGTGAAAGTATTCCTGTTGGAGTTATTTTATCAAAGTAATTGCAATGTTTGTGTTTTCCTGTGAATTGTCCCGGAAAATATTCAGAGAGAAATCGTATTAAATTATTCGGTTGTGAATTATGAATTTCGTTAAGGGCGGTTTAATTAAATACGGTGGCTGTGAATTGAATAGCACCGTAAATAAAACACACATTTAATTATAACATATTAGAGACGGAAAACACCTGACAAAAGGGGAATGTGGAAGTCTAGGCATTTACAGGGCTCATAACCTGTCATTAGCTGGTTTAAGTGGCCACTTTACACACTATGTAACATTCATTATTCTTCCTATGTTTGAACATCCACATTTCCTCAACTCTACCATCTGTTGACTTTTGTGAAACAAAAGCGCTGAAAACTTTATCAGAGTTGAGGAAATGTGGCTGTTCAAACATGGGCAGAATTTTAAATGGTACACAGTGTGTAAAGTGGCCACTTAAACCAGCCAATGACAGGTCATAAGCCCTGTAAATTCGTAGACTTCCAAATTCCTTTCTCAAAAATGTTTTCCCTATCTGTTGAAATAATTTTAAATATGAATAGGGGAGGAAATCCAGCCAGTCTGCAAGCATTTGGACATACTCAAACATTGTTGATATTTAATTTTTGCTATTATTTAATCATGTACGTGCTTCCACTTTCCATTGCGTTGTATCCCAACTCAGCACAGGGCCTGTGGCCTCATAGGATACGTTTTTATTGTATTTTTTATAATATGTATGTATTTGTATGAATAAAAAATAAATAAAAAAATGAATGTTACACAGTGTGTAATCATCATCATCATCATCATCAGCCGTCTCTTGTCCAATGTTGAACATAGGCCTCCCTGTGAACTGATGCCTATGTTCACAGTGTGTAAAGTAGCTACTTAAATCAGCCAGGTCATAAGCAGTGTATATGCCTTTATTTCCATATTCCCTTCTCAAAAATGTTTTTTATCTCTGCTGCAACTAATTTAGATCGATATTATATTAACTTATTATGAAAATAAGACTTTGTTTTTGTGTTAAACAATTTATATTATTTTACAAGAACACTACAACAGTTTCGGAGGAGCACTCCTCCCATCGACGAGTGCTATAAAACTAATATAGTCAATTTAATTACTAACAATAATTGGTAAAAAAAAATTAAGTACGAAATTAGCAAAAATTTACAAATCTGCTTTCCTTCCATACTCTTTACTTTTATTTGCTTTTTATATATATTGTTAATTTTTCATTTTTCTCTTATTATGTATTTTTGTATAATTTAATTTAGTGCGTACTATTATTTGGCATATGATTTATTGCTCCTTTTTTTACTATAATTGAGTGAATTTCTAGAAAACATAACTCAATTATCATATGCTTTTGTATATTTATATGTATTCTTTTTCTGTTGATTTAAATTATGCTCTTATTTTGTTTTTTTTTTTAATACTACAATATTTTACTATTATTTTGTTGATTTTAATGATACCACTATTTTGTATATTTGATTATGTGTGATTCTTAATTTGTATAATTTATATTTTTAAAATTATTTCTGATTATCTTTTTTGCATTGTATTCTTTGGAATTTGATTATTTACTACACCACCTTTTTTTCTAGATTGTGATTCTATGTCATTATAATTTTATCTAATTAATTTAACTTTGTATTTTTATTGTTATTTATTGTGGCTTGACACGGCCATAGCCTAAAAAGCCTTAATAAGTTCATAAATATTTAATTTTGTAATTTTGAATGAATAAATAAATAAATAAAATAAACACAGAATATTGTTCACAGTACCCTCCTCATCCCACTCACCCTCTTGGACCCGCGTCTGTTAACACTCTCTTAGCCGAGCGATGTCTTCCCACGCATTAAATCTTAGACTTAATTATTGTAACTTCCACTTATGTGCTTAATTTTAAGAAATAAATTCTACTTAATGTCTGTCCCTCATTGATCATGTTTTCATATATGTACTTCAGATAACTATCTATTCATATGCTAACACCTTAGATAAATGGAATAAAACCCCCCTGCTCTAAGTTTCACTGATTAATTTGTTTATTTTTTGTTTAAATTATATGACATTGTAAACAATATTCTGTGTTAACTTTATTAGTTTTATATCACCCGTCGATGGGAGGAGTGCTCTCCCGAAACTGTAGTATTTTTCTTGTAAAATAATAAAAATTGTGTAACATAATGATTTACAATGAAGTTTTACGAATTGAATTCCGATTCAATTAAAAATACAATATTATATTGTTCAGGTGTGAAAAACTGTTAACATTCGACAGAATAAAAACAAAAAATTCAATAATCATCTTCAATAAATCATACGTTTTCAATTTATTTTATTAAAGAATATCCGTAAACATGACAACACCATTCTGCGTTTGAAATAAATTCGAATTTGGGCTATCGACTTTCCGCGCCAATAGTTCCATTCCACATTCAAATTGGCGATTGGAACACGTCAAGTGTTGCCAGGCTCTAAAAGTATTTGGCCATAGAAAAATCCAAGATAAGTTCAATAATCATACACCCCCGGCCCCCTGCTACCGCAGGTCGTTTCACACCCCGCCCCGAATGATTCACTTATCCGAAAATTTTGTTTTTTTACTTAGTTATCGAAATTTTCGCCGCCTGATTTTTGGAGGGGGATTATTTTTGGAAAAGAATTTCAGAATCAAATTTATTTTTTAATAAATGTGCAAACAGACAGTAATGAGATTACTTGGGGGGGCGATGGAATCTGACACAAAAAAGTACCTATTTACTCGGTAGAGAATGACCGAAGTTTCGGGGGTCGGTTTCGGCCGGTTTCGGCCGAAAAACGACTTTTGAAAAATTATAAAATATTAAATTATTTACAAAAGTGGCCTCCATTCCTGATCCATTTCATTTGTTGGAGTTGTGACTGATTGACATTGCATACCTCATATCGAAGATATTAATTTATTGCTATTTCTCGCCCCGCACCCGCGTGGGAATTCGTTTTCCCGCCAATGTGTAAGAAGCGAATTCACAAGTAATGTTATTTATGAATTCGATTATTTATGTCAGATTGTAAAATAAAATTATGTGGACATTTTGTAAGTATTGCCAGGGTAGTCTAATTGAGTCTAATTTTTTACCCAGCTTTCTATTGATAGGCCTTAGTTGAGAAGTGAAAAGGCCATGAAAAAACGAAGAAGAAGAAGAAGATAGGCCTTGGTGTAATATTAAACGGTATTAATTTACTTAAGTACTAAACGATTTTATATTTTTTTTTTACGTTTGTCTTATGAAAGTACCTGTTTTTTTATAGTCCAGTCAGTTAAGTATTTTTTGTGGTAAAAAATAACATTTTTCAAAATTTATTTAATATTTTTTAAAAGTTACAACATGTTAACAAAAAGAAATACATAATTAAGCAAAAATACAAAATCAAAAAAATGAAACGAAATACCACACCAAAAAAGAAGCAACCCTTTGTGCTTGCTGTGGGGTTACAATATTCACAATTTAAATACAAAAGGCACATATAATTCAAAAAATAATTAAAGGTATTTAATTTTTTTTATATATAAATAATTGCATATACATATGCATGCAAATGCGCATGCGTGCGCACGCATATACATATACACGCACACGCAAACTCACTCACACGCACATACACATTCACCTACATACATCCTATAACATGATAAAAAAATTACAAAATAAGGGTTTAAAGTTACTTAACAAAAGAACTTCAAGTACTGTAAAAAAATACATTGATAAAAAAATTAAAAAAACATTTTTCTTTAATTTAAAAATAAAAAACTTAAATATGATTAAAATGTAAACATAACCATAACACAAATTTATCTTATATTTGAGTATATTGTTCACGGTCTGGCAATATTACGGGGCCACTTCACGCATGCGTACAGGTGGGATGTCGGGTAGAGGGGGGACATTTGGACACAGTGCGATGTATACAAACTTGGTTCTACGCGCCTTTTCGTATATTATAATTCTATGGTTGAGGCCTTACTTACAACCTTGGTATGAAGTTAAGCTTACGCATAGTGGAAGAATAACGATGGAAATACCATTTCTATTCTACCACTATAATAAGGATTATATTGCCATCCGTATTCTATCTCTATTCCTAGGAGTTACTTTATACCAAGTTTATGAGTACGTCCCTTGATATCCTAAATAAATCAGATCAATTTTTTTAATGACGTAGAATTAGCTAGAAATATATGTTTGGATAGAGGCATGTGACGTTTTATCATATCTGCCTAGCCTTACTTGAAAACAGCGTGATGATATTGGTAATAATATTTTTCATCCACGTTTCAGAACATAATTAAAGATCAAACGCGCCAACTTGATAAAAGTCAATCTTCTGGAATCCATTTTGAATTAGAATCATTCTTTTGACGTTCATGAGATGACAAGCTGTCGCCACCCTATTAAAATTCGAAATTCGAACCGTGCTAAAACAATTGAGTGTTGCCATAATTTCCCCTTCAAATTCAGCTCACGTCATGTCGGGTGGGTTTGCTCCACATTCAAAATTCACTTTATCGATAGACTATCTTAATACCCAGCGACTATCGTAAATATTATCGAATAAAAGGCCGTTTACACGACGACAAAACAAAACTGTTTTGTCTCGGAACTCGATCATTGTCCACGTGTAAATAGCAGTTTGTAGGACGAAATGTTGTCCCGAGGCATTGCCACCGAGATAGCAGGAGCGAATTGTGTAATTACCATTATATTTGAGTATCCATTGTAATGTTTTACGGTGACTTTATTTACAGAAAAACAAACAAATAATTATTATTTCTTAGAAATTATTGCCAACGTTTGTATTTTTCTTCAAATATACATAAAAATATTAATAAAGCGCGCCCAGCGCCAGCGATGAGCCAAGAAACTAGCCGATTACTCCAGCTTATTTCTTCATACAAATAAGTGTACTATATTTTGAACATATTAAACCCAGTGGTGGGATTTTTCTCCTAGAGTAAACTTGCAGATTACAAAAATTCTTTGAAGATTCTCGATTTGGAAAACAGTATTTCAAACATTATTTCTCAAAGACGATTTCTTATCTATTAGATGATAATTTTGACATATATGACTCCCAACACATGTGGCGCTCGACGCGGCCGTTTTTGACATTATTCATTTCTAGAACAATTCGGCCAGTTGACATTTCAATCTTACTAAGAATACCTAATACTGACTGAATTCATTGCGCTATTTTATATAAACTTTTATATCAGTTTTGTGTTAAATTAATGGATAATATAGCTACACAATATAATATATCATAAAGTTTCGTCGTTTGAGTTTATTTCATAGATGAGAGTTGTTGTATCACATAGAACCACACAAAAAATAGCAATTTATAGTATACTCGTATTTCACTTACATTATAATATTATGTACCTACTTTGTATAAAATTAATAATATGTTTCGTGAACTCGTTCGTCATAAGCGACGTCGTATATTTATTTTCACAGCGCTCACGTGCAAACTGCGGTCGATTTTTCGCATATGACAATTCACTTCTGTTCAGGGCCGAAAATCAGAGTTTATTATATTAAATAATACAATCTGTTGTGTTTGCCAAACAGTAAAATGGGTACATTAAAATTATTTAAATTTATTGCAACAGAGAAGGAAATCATTTTCGAGAAGGAAATATGGAGTCAAGGCATTTGTAGGGCTTATGACCTGTCATTGGCTGGTTTAAGTGGCCACTTTCCACTCTGTGTAACATTCACCATTCTGCCTACATTTGCACAACTCTTGCATCTGTTGATTTTTGTGAAGTAAAAGAGCTGAAACCTTTATTATGTGGGTGAGATTCATCCGACTAAACCATTTCACCTACTAGGGAACGCCTGAAAAAAAAAACAATTTTTTTATACTTCTTCTTTTACCAGGTAGTTAATTTAACAATGTTTTTAGTTTGTCCAAATGCTTGCAGACTGGCTGGATTTTCTCCCTAGGGAGTTGTTTATATTTGAATTTGTTTCCACAGAGAGGGAAAACATTTTTGAGAAGGGAATATAGAGTCTAGGCATTTACAGGGCTTATGACCTGTCATTAGCATTGGCATATGGAGATGGAATGTATGGGTATTGGAGAAAAAATAAATAACTCTTGATTAAGCTGTATGTTGTATGCTGATGATGCAGTTCTGTTAGCAAGCAGCAAGGATGATTTGCAAAAAATAGTCTCTAGAATGTATGATGTATGCCTGGAGAGTGAATTGGCGATAAACAAAAGTAAGTCCAAAGTGATAGTATTTGAAAAGGGAAGTGAGGTTACTGACGGCATAATAAATGTAAACAACGAATGTCTTGAACAAGTAGAAGAATTTGTATATCTGGGAAGTATGTTTTCAAGAGATAGAAGAGTAAAGAAAGACGTTGAAAGGAGAGTGAATGCGGGCAACAAATGAACGGCACAATAGACACAGTAATCGCTAATAAAAGTATGTCAATCGAAGCTAAACTGGCAGTGCACAACGGAGTTGTCCCAACACTTATGTATGGAAGTGAAACATATAACTGGCAGAGGAAGGATGAAAGCCGAGGGAACGCAGTTAAAATGCGATTTCTTAGACAAATGAGTGGGAATTCAATGTATGACAGGGTTACGAATGATGAAATCAGGCGAGAGTGTAAATCTGAGTTAATTATGATTGGTAAGATTATGAAAGGGTCTCTGAGATGGTTTGGTCACGTAGAACAAATTGATGGTGAAAGAATTGTGAAACGAGTATATTTGGCGAAAATGATCGGTAACGTGAGACGAGAACGACCAAGGAAGACGTGGCGTGATCAGATAAACCAAAATCTTAAGTCTGGTAATGTCAAAAGCAGACAGAATCGAAGGGCATGTATGACAAGATGTATGAATGTGGAAGAAGCTAGGAATATATGCCAGGATAGACGTGTGTGATAGTAGTAGTAGTAGTAGAGCTAATTATAAAAAAAAGACTTTTTCCAATGTAATAGCAGGCAAGCCAACGTTCGAGCAGGACAACAACTGTCGGTTCGATAGTATAATACAAAAATCTTCTTTGTTTTACATGAATTATTTTGTATAATACTTTATTTTTTCTTTTCTATATGAACACCTGACTAGGGTAGATGCATCCCATGTCGAGGCATTCATTTACATTATTTATTATTTTCTTCAAATCTAAACTGACAGCCAATGGCAGATTATAATCCCTGTAATTGCCTAGACTTCCATATTTCCTTCTATAAAATGTCTTTGATCTCTGTTGTAATACGTTCATGTCGTTAATTACCGAAAAAATATTTCTATTCGTTTGCTTGTAATAATAATAAATAATTAATATGTTTTTGTTTCTTAATCCCGGGAAATGTAATCAGTGAGTGAATACGGCAAACTCTGTTTGTGTAATATTAACGTTTCGAATAATGGTGGTTACGGGTTTATTAATTAGGGGTAATTTAACATGCAGAGGTGGGTTCGCCCTACATACACATAATACGTACAAAAACAGATTGGGTTTATCGTTTCATTCGATAATCGAATCCAGTTTATTGAATAAGTAGATAATTATTTATATTTTAAAGTAATTTTTTCACAATTTTAAAGTAAAAAAAAAAAATTAGCTTCACATAGATTAAATAACGACTTATCAAACTATGCATCACATTTAAATGAATGAAAACATACTTTTGAAAAATAAAAAAACATAAAAAATTTACATGATAAAGGTCAAAAGTAAGATAGATTGGAAATTTTAGAAATAAATAGGATAAAAAATAATAGCGATAGAATTTTAATATATCAGCAGATAGAATTTAAAAACTCACTCTTAATAGCCCCCTTAGTTAGACCCTGTACATTGTTATAAAACAATAAATATTTTTCAAATAATATAATATTTTCTTAAAGTACACCGCCAACACATGTTTCAATAATTTGTCTCACTCTGTTCCATTGAAATATTGCGTATTGTATTGTTTTCAACTTACTTTTAAATGTACATAAACTTAAGATAATATTTAGTTTTATATAAATTATCCTTACACTGTATAATATTCAAAAGTCTGATGATGCCCATTAGAGGGTGAAAGCGCTAATTGGTCAAAATAAATAATTGGAAGTGTACCAAGTATTTTTTAAATTAATAACTTATATGTAAATCCATCAATAATTGTCAATAAATAATTTTAATGAAATAATATCATCATCGTCATTAATCCCCTTTCCGCACCTAATCGTGTATAGGGCATTGCATTAGTACACCAATCGCAGCTTATCTTGATCATTTTTTGTAACATGAAGGTAAGATGATCAGTCTTACGCTTTCATGCACTTCATTTGATCCGGCCGTTTCATTAATTTCATCATTTCAGTGCTGCGGAGCAGCGTTTATTTAATAATTAAAAATACATATTGCAATTTGTTTCCCAACTAAGTCTAAAGACTTTTCGGTGGGACACATATTTTTTTTGTGACAGGTTTAATTAACATTATTTTATTTATATAATACAAATTTATTAATAACAGGAACTATAAAGTATTTAGAATATATTTATTGATGATTTATGGAAGATCATTGAACAATCTAGGAAAAACGCAATTTAATGTTCGCTCTCCGATGTAATTTGAAATTCGAGGAACTATCTGGGAGCCCTTAGTTTTCAATCTAGTGTTCTGATTGTGGGATTTTTTTAAAAATATTTTTTTTCCGGATCAACAAAGTTATCTACAATCAATTTGTAGTCACAAAGTTGTTTTACCGGCAGAACATTAAAGAATTTAAAATTCATTAGTTTTATTCGTTTCGTTCGTTTCAAGAGTTTCATTAGTTTCATTTGTTTTATTCATTTTATTCGTTTTTTTCTTTTAATTCGTTTCATAAATTTTATTGGTTTCATTATTTTCATTAGTTTTATTCGTTTCATTCGTTTTATTTGTTTCATTTGTTTCATTCGTAGTAGTTAAATTCGTTTCATTCGCTTTATTTGTTTCATTTGTTTCATTCGTAGTAGTTAAATTCGTTTCATTCGCTTTATTTGTTTCATTTGTTTCATTCGTTTCATTAATTAAATTCGTGTCATTAGTTTTTTTTTTTTTCGTTCGTTTCATTCGTTTCATTAATTAAATTATTTTAATTCGTTTTATTGTTTTCAACAATATTTATATACAGAGTAAGTCCAAATACTTGCAGACCGGCTGGATTTCCTCCTAAGGGAGTTATCCATTTAATTTATTTCAACCGAGAGGGAAAACATTTTTGAGAAGGGAATATGGAAGTCTAGGTATTAACGGGGCTTATGATCTGTCATTGGCTGGTTTAAGTGGCAACTTTAAACACCGTGTAACATTCACCATTCTGCCCATGTATGAACATCCACATTTCCTCAATTCTTCCATCTTCACAAAAGTCAACAGATGAAAGAATTGAAGGAATATAGAAGTTCAAATATGGGCAGAATGGTGAATGTTACACAGTGTGTAAAGTGGCCACTTAAACCAGCCAATGACAGGTCATAAGCCGTTTAAATGCCTAGACTTCCATATTCCCTTCTCAAAAATGTTTTCCCTCTTCGTTGAAATAAATTTAAATATTTATTGTTTTCGTTCGTTTCAAAAGTTTAATTAGTTTCATTCGTTTCATAAGTATCAATATTTCATTAGTTTCGTTAGCTTTATTCGTTTCACATGGTTTCATTTGCTTCGTTCGTTTCATTCGTTTCATTAGTCTTATTCGTTTAATTTGTTTTATTCGTTTCATTTGTTTTATTCGTTTCATTCATTTTAAACGCCCTGGCGGGCTTTTACATTTCAAAAAATATACATGAATGTGTTTAAACTTCAAACTGCAAAGTGATGAAAACAAACAAAAATGGAAACTAAATCAGGTAAATAAAACCGCAAAAACAATAATGGGACTTGAACACAGCAAAATGGCTAATGGCCTAATATTCTACCAATAATAACAGTCTTTCTTTCACCCAAACAAAAACAAAGCAACAAAAGTTGTGCATATTCTGTTTAAAACAAAATTTTGCTGTCTCAAAACCGTTCGAAGTGCGCATTCGCGACTTCGGTGCTCGCCCGACGATGTATGGCGGCACGAGCTTTTGAATAAAGGCAGTGATGCGAGATGTGACAGCTAAATAAATCTGTTCTTTATTTACTGAATTAAAGGGAACGCTTATGGGGGTGGTTTGGCCTACTGGTGTAGAAATTTATTTACATTCCAGAATAATTACAACGGCCAATTTTATTCCCGAATTTGCTTTTGCGTATTATCAGGGAGGCAATGGAAAAATATCACCTTTTTTTACAACAATATTTTGAGTTTGTCAAAATTTTTGTAGACAAGGACTGGATTCAACTCCCTAGGAAGCTGTTAGTATTAACAAATTACAACAGAGATGAAGAACATTTTAGGGATGGTAATATAGAAGCCTAGGCATCTACAGGGCTTATGACCTGTCAATGGCTGGTTTAAGTGGCCACTTTACACACTGTGTAACATTCGCCATTTTGCCTATATTTGAACATCTATATTCCTTCAATTCTTTCATCTGTTGATGTTTGTGAAGTTAAAAAGCCTAAACCTTTATTTATGCGGGTGAGATTCATCTAATTGAATTAATTTACCTACAAACTAGGCAACGCCTGAAAATGTTATTTTTTCAATTTCTATACTTCTTCATGGACCAGGCAATTTATCAACAATATTTTAAGTTTGTCCAAATTTTGTAGACAAGGACTGAATGTTACACAGTGTGTAAAGTGGCCACTTAATCCAGCCATTGACAGGTCATAAGCCCTGTAGATGCCTAGGCTTCTATATTACCATCTCTAAAATGTTCTTCATCTCTGTTGTAATTTGTTAAAACCTTTTTTTACATTTTAAAGTAATAAAGGTCTATGAAATACTGTCCAGTAAAAAAAAATTGTTTGCCAGTAATTATTAGTAGCAATGTTTGAGTATGTCCAAATGCTTGCAGACTGGCTGGATTTCCTCCCTAGGGAGTTGTTCATATTGAAATTTATTTCAACAGAGGGAAAACGTTTTTGAAAAGGGAATATGGAAGTCTAGGCATTAACAGAGCTTATGACCTGTCATTGGCTGGTTTAAGTGGCCACTTTACAAATTGTGTAACATTCACCATTCTGCCCATATTTGAACATCCACATTTCCTCAACTCTTCCATCTGTTGACTTTTGTGAAGTAAAAGAGCTGAAACCTTTATCACGTGGGTGAGATTCATCCGGCTGAACCAAATCACCTACTAGGCAACGCCTGAAAACAATTTTCCATTTTGTATACTTCTTCTTTTACCAGGTAGTAATTCAACAATGTTTGAGTATGTCCAAATGCTTGCAGACTGGCTGGATTTCCTCCTAGGATGCCTAGACTTCCATATTCCCTTCTCAAAAACGTTTTTCCTCTGTTGAAATAAATGTAAATTATTTAGATAATTTTAAAATTGAAAATAAAAATAATTTTAAAACTGTAAATTTGAATTCCCGCAAAAACGGTGATTGCATTGGCCACGCCCCTAATACGTCACGATTTTTTGTTCGTGACCGTTGAAATTCGTATAAAATATTCGAATCTTGACGTCACAACTACCGTCCAAGGCCATTTTTACTGAATTTCTTTTTTACATTTATACATGAAAACATTTCTCCACAATATCCATATTGATTTTGAAAATACAATTAATTATTCTTAATCCATTTCATATTTTTTTATTGGTATTCGTTGCATGGGATATTTTCCTATTCTGCCGTCCTAACAAATAGTCTAGTATCTGGCATTTTTTACGACAATTTGTTAAATACAGTTGTCACCGACATTGTCAGACTGGTGTTGGTCACGACGAAACCCGGTCACTGGTAAAAAAAATATAAATAAAACTGGAATAAAACTATAAACGTATTTTTATTATTATAATTAAAATGCAGTTCCACCAAGAAATGTCAGTAGAAAAATTCAAAATATATACTATTACGTTTTCAATAAGTTTACTGAAGATGTTCAGCGGTTTTTTATTAATTATAAGTCAATGGACTATCAAATTATACTTTTTAAAAAAAAATCTATCGCTTTTAAGCGCTATGATTTTTTTCAAATTTTATAATTACTCCGCCTGTGACGTCGTAAATTCTAGTCGCATTGCTGTCGCTCACCTTTTGCGGCGCTTTGTAGCTGCAAGACGTTGATTGATCTAGCTACCGCACCGTCTGTCACCTCAAAATTTAAATAATAAATTGAGCTAGAATACCAACCATCCATGCGCTCTGAACCTACAAGACGTGTTTAATATATAAAATAAGAAATATTAGAATAATGTAATTATTACGTACACATTTTTTTTGTATTTACAGTTAAGGGCTCAATTATTCGAAATCCTTGTTTTATGAATATAAAATAAAGCGATATTCAAAGGTCGTTAGGGGATGAGATTATAAAATAATTTGGGGAATTTCGGAACATTTTTTCCGAACCCGTTTCGATTTCCTACTTATTCCTTCATGAATTCATTATAATTGGGATGGCCACTAACGAGGAAAATCGATTTTAATATTTAAATACTTTTTGAGTAGCGATGCGCATAACATATTGTTAAATAACCGAGAATTGTATACTTATAATTAGAAATCAAATACTGATTTGAGTCTACTGAACACTTTATTTTATTTTTACAAATATAAACATGTAAAAATAAAAACTTCGTAACAATTGTTTCGCCTTTTTAGGGCATTTTCAAACGAATGTGAAGATTATTTGGATTGAATGTCCTTATTTAGTTATATAATTCAAGGTACTTAAGTAGAAAATAAAAATAATCTTATGAACTATAGCATGTACATTAATCATAATTGTCATAAAGTCCATTATGTAGTATTTTTGACTGTCCTGTGTTTGTCTTTGCTTTTTCAATATGATAGTGTTGTTGTTGTCTGGTGTTATATTTGTGTATGTCAGCATTTTTGACTAATATTATGTCGTTGTCTTTATGTTTCCCAGTGTTATTTTGTGCACAATTTTTAAGGCCTCAATTTTAGTCAAGTAGTTTATGTCAAACTGGTGTGTTATTTTGTACAGTTCAGTCGTAGAGGTCAGGTAGGGTAGGTTGTATGTTAGTTTAAGAATTTTATTTTGTTGTCTTTGTATTCTTGTTATGTCTGTCTTGTTACCAGTTCCCCAGAAGGTGATCATGTAACTCAATTTACTTTTGACATAGGCTTCGTACATCATATTTTTTTCCTTTCTTGGTATAAAATCTTTAATTTTGTAAAAGAGGCTATGTAGTGATGCCATTTCTTTACTGAGTCCGTCTATGTGTTTTGTTCATTTTAATTGTCTGTCCATTGTGAGTCCTAGGTAAGTCACATGTTCTAGTTCTTTAAGAGTTTCGTTGTTTATTTTTATGTTCATGTTATGGTTCTTCTTTTGTGTTTCGAAATGTATTATATTGCATTTCTTGGCATTTAGTGTTAAAAAGTTTTTGTTTGTCCATTCTAATAGTTTTTGCACGTCATTGTTGATGGTTTTAGTCGTTTCAATGTCATTTTTGTTTTCATATAAAATTCCTAAGTCGTCCGCATAGATTGTTTTTTTTATCTGTTCATTGAGTAATTCTAAGTCAGGTTTATTTTATCAACAAATGGAAGAGTTGAGGAAATGTGGATGTTTAAACGTGGCCAGAATGGTGAATGTTACACAGTGTGTAAAGTGGCCACTGAAACCAGCCAATGACAGGTCGTAAGCCCTGTAAATGCCTAGACTTCCATATTCCCTTCTCAAAATGTTTTCCCTCTTTGTTGAAATAAATTTCAATAATGAACATGCTCAAGTTATCGCAGTCTTAAGTCAACGCGTGTGTAATCTCTAAGTCAACGCTCGTGTCGGTTTGTTTTTTGTTTTCCTCGTAAATAAATACAGTTCACTGGCGAAAAATCGACGTTTACTATTAAAAAAAAATACAATTTATTGCATTTGCAAAATACTAAGGAGTATCTAATACAAAAAAGTGACGATTAAATAAATTACAATTACTAATGAAGACTGCTTTTCTTGACATTTGGATTGCCAACCGCCGCGCCGGCTAAATGCAATAAATACCACGGTAAATAATAAATAAATAAATAAAAATAGCAGTTTTGGAATATTTTCCATAGTTACACCGGTGAAATTCAAATATGTGATTGCGCAGCAGGATTAAACGTCGTGAAACGTGAATATTTTGACATTAAATATTAGGTGTTCACGGATGTCCCATTGTGATCGCAAATACGACAAACAACCACGGTGAAAAATTCTAATCTCGTCGCTTATTAGCACGTCGATAGTCATTTGTGATTGAGATACAGGTTTTTAATGAGCCTGGCTACTGAGCGGAAGGCGAGAGTTCTTATTTCGCTAAATCTCCCCCTATATATTACATTGTAAATACCACATTTTTATCAGATCTGTTAAAGACATTTTAAATTTATCTCCTGCTTGACTTTTAACTTTCAATTTAATTTTTTATTTTATCTTTCAATTTTAACATTTTAATTCTTAATTTTAACTTTTAATTTGGACTTTTAAATTAATTTTAATTTGAACTTTTGATTTTAATTTTTTTACTTTTGATTTTAATTTTAAGTTTTGATTTCAACTCTTAATTTATACTTACTTACATCTACTACCTGCATCTAATAATTTATTCTTGGTTGTGAATTTTTACAAATAAATTTAAATTTTCATGGAAGCAGAGAGAGAGAGGGAGGAAAGTAGAGTAGCTATACAATGTCTTCTCCTTTTTATGTACTTTTTATTTAATATTCTTATTTTTACTTTTTTAGAATTTATATTATTTTTCCCCTCTCCTCCTGCATTCATAATAAATTAGTGTGAAATCTGTAATTGGTCTTACTCTTTTTAATTGTTCTTTTGTACCTTGTTTTATATAAAGACTGTATGATTTCATTGATAAATAAATAAATATATAACTGGTTACTATTAAAACTGATTTTTTTAATAATCAACCGGTTAAAGGCATAAATAATATTCTAAGATAAATAATACTTGTTATGTTTGAATAGGGGGTTTCTGTGGTGTTAAGTTGACACACACCGAAGGTTCGGATTTCGATTCCTGATGAGAACGTAAAAATTAAAATGTGATTTATTTTAAGCCTGGGTATTTCTGTGCTGTAATCTACCGCTGCAATTCACTGATTTGGCCTCCAGGTCTATTTTGGTGCAAAATTAATAAAATAATGAGAATATCGGTAATGGGTCATGTTTGCCTAGCACAATTAAACTTGAGAATAAGTACCTACGCATTTAAACAGCGCTTAGACCGAAAAGTTGAAGGAACAAATTCGGTATAAAAAGACTCTCTGTGCTTATTATGAGTTGCTTTGTACCTTCGCTAGTGCAAAGTATTGCAGAGTTTTGGGAACTTTTTAATGGGCCTTTTTTGATACACCTAGTTTAACATGATTTGGCACTCCCTGCTTCCATTATACGAACACCCCCCTACCGACAAGTGCCCTCAAACTTCGGGCCGAGAAATTAAAATGTATCGTACATTATAAATAACGAGCTGAACCCGGCAATGCTTTGCATTTGCTAGATTTTAGCTTGGTATTGACTCGTTAATAAAATATATTAAATTAACATAATCGAAAGTTTAATATTAATTAAGAAGTTTAAGTTTTTCTTTTTATGTTATTGTTTTATTAGTATAGGACTACTTATTTATTTGTTTATTTTGTTCATTAACGCCTTAAAGGCATTTAAAAAAAATAAAATACATGCTAACATACTAAATAATACAGAAAAAAATATGTGAAATTAGTTGGAAAGGATATAATAAAAAGTTTTGCAAAGTAAAAAAAAAAAAAACAATAATAACAAAGGTATGCAAGAAAGAACAGTGAGCACCTGTCATTGGCTGGTTTAAGTGACCACTTTACACACTATGTAACATTCACCATTCTACCCATATTAGAATATCTGCATTTCTTCAATTCTTTCATCTGTTGATGTATGTGAAGTTAATAAGAAGTGTCTAGTATGTAGGTAAAATAATTTGATTAGATGAATCTCACCCGCATAAATAAAGGTTTCAGCTGTTTAACTTCACAAACATCGACAGATTTAAAAATGAAGGAATATAGATGTTCAAATATGGGCAGAATGGTGAATGTTACACAGTGTGTAAAGTGGCCACTTAAACCAGCCAATAACAGGTCATAAGCCCTGTAGATGCCTAGACGTATATATTTCCTTCTCCAAATGTTATTTATATCTGTTGAAATATTGACAGCTCCCAGCAACCCAATCACAAATAACAATCGACGTGCTTAAAAATATGCCAAGCATTTGAGCGATCACAATTTACAATTATGAACATGCTTAAGTTATCGCAGTCATAAGTCAACGCGTGTGTAATCTCTAAGTCAACACTCGTGTCGGTTTCTTTTTTGATTTCCTCGTAAATAAATACAGTTCATTGTCGAAAAATCACCGTTTGCTATAAAAAAATACAATATATTGCATTTGCAAAATAATAAGGCGTATCTAAGACTAAAAAGTGAAAAAATTTTACAATTACTATGGCGACTACTTTTCTTGCATTTGGCTTGCCAACCGCTGGCTTAATGCAATAAATAGCGTGATAAATAATAAATAAATAAAAATAGCCGTTTTGGAATATTTTTCATATTTACACCGGTAAAATTCAAATATGTGATTGCGCAGCAGGATTATACGTCGCGAAACGTAAATATTTTTACATTTAATATTAGGTGTTCACGGATGTTCCATTGTGATCACGAATACGATATACAACCATGGTGAGAAATCGCTATCACGTCGCTTATTAGCACTTCGATAGTTATTTGTGATTGAGCTACTGGGGGTTGAATCCAGTACATGTCGACAAAACATTGCCGATCAAAATAATATTTAAATTGTATGCTTTTTTAAGCGGTATGTTGACTATCCCTGGTTATTAGGACGAGTGGAGGCCTCTACTCCACTCTACCAACATCTGCATACATAATTGAAAGCTAACTGAAAGTATTTTCAGGTTGCTGAAAATCCTGAATGATACGCTGTTGAAACACCTGACTTTTCACAAATTAAAATTGATAGATTTTTGTCGAGCTCATTTTAATTATATTTGTTTCACCTGAAAAAGATTCTTCTTTTAGAAAATTTCCCATAAACAAGGTTTTATTTTATTAAAACAAACCATAAAACATCTTTCTTCCAAGAAATCCATAAATTAGGAAAAGTAATAAACCTTTGCGACCTTCGGCATTCACGGACCAACGAATCCGGTAAAATTTACATTCATACATAATATATTATTCGAAAACATTGAATCTACGCCCAAAGATAATATTTGTACCTTAAAGTTGAAAGGGTGGAAGTCACATTTTTAGCAAAATGATTTATGAATGTCATTTTGTTTATATATTCAGATTCTATTAATGCTAAAAATACTAGAGTCTCCGGTATACCACTACTGAAATAACTTTTCCAAAACACCAGTAGTGCAGTAATAATACTCTCACTTTCAACAAAATTCAACGGTTTGCTGGTAATAAAGCTGTGGATACCGAATCAATTCCACAATTTTTATAACAAACCACCTCTGACGCAGCGAGGGATTTTGCACAACATTAAGTTTTATTGACATAATCAGCCATGAAGGTCCTTCCTAAACACAGGAATTTCCTAGCTAGTCGGGACCTGAAACAAATAAACTCTGTACATTTTAAAACTGTGAAATACTAAATAAATAAATAAATACTTACGGCTGTAGTCTGGTAAAACGAACGCCTTATTAGGAAAACATACGAATTTGCCATTTTAAAACGAATGTTTTTTTTAATCGCGCAATAATAAAAACATAAATTAGCTAAAAACAATATTTTTTAAAGGTACTAGTGTTTAAAAGAATACTAAAAAGTTTTATGTAACTAAAATATAATTACTTTTAAACCGGCAGATAACGCCATTTCAAATTAAGACTAAACTTAGGTATCTGGATCTCAATAAAGACTAAGTATCAAACGAAAATTTCATGCAATAATTCAAAGATAATAAATTGAACATGAAATTGGCCAGAGGCAAATTTTATTATTTTGATTTTTAAAAGAAATACAAGCATTTATAATCACTTACATTTTTGTGACATTTTTCATTATATCTACGTAAACTTATGCCTTCGGTAATACATTAAAAAAATTAAATTTAGTGAAATATTTTTAGTTGGAACCTTTTTTTTATTATCTCTTTTCTTATATATTACAACAGAGATGAAGAACATTTAAGAGAAGGTAATATAGAAGTCTAGGCATCTACAGGGCTTATGAATGGCTGGTTTAAGTGGCCACTTTACACACTGTGTAACATTCACCACTCTGCCCATAAATATGGGCATATTCAAATGAACATCTACATTCCTTCGATTCTTTCATCTATTGATGTTTGCGAAGTTAAGGAGCTGAAACCTTTATTTATACGGGTGAGACTCATCTAATTGAATTATTTCACCTACATACTAGGCAACGCCTGAAAATGTTATTTTTTCAATTTCTATACTTCTTCATGGACCAGGTGGATTAATCAACAATATTTTGAGTTTGTCCAAATATTTGTAGACAAGGACTGGATTCAACTCTCTGGGGAGCTGTTTATATTAATATATTACGACAGAGATGAAGAACATTTAAGAGTAGGTAATATAGAAGGTAATACTTCTATATTACCTTCTCGATGCAAAATATTCGTAGGTATTACGGTTCGTGCTCAAACTTACAGTTTTTGTCTAGATACTATGTAGGCTCATGTTGCATCATAGCCATACAAGAAATAACCCCTTGAGAGTAGAATCCAGCGTTGTCTACAAACATTTGGACAAAACAAAAATATTATCTCATCTTTAGAAAAGCAAAATAAGGCACTGTAATCGCTAATGTAGTAAATATATTATCCACCTAAATTCGGAGTGCCCCGATATAATCCATTGAGAATAAACTTTATACATAAATACGTAGAGATCGAAATCCCTTACACAATATTTTATAATCACTAGGATTACGCTGTCTAATATGAACGATTTGGGGAAGCCATATTAGTCTCTAAGGACTTATAATTCGGTAGCAACCTGCCTCAAGGTTTACAGCTCATTAATTACATATTAGAGTTACGAGGAATGTGAAAATCGAGATATTTATCGATTACGTTGGGGAGGTATTGGATAATGGGTAATAAAATGTTTTTTTTTTAAATTAAGCTAGTGCTAGTATACAGTACTATACAGAAACTAAACAGAAACATGTTTTTCAAAAAAAAAAGAAATTGAATTAGTTAGTTACTTATTTTATTTTTAACAAATTACAACAGGGACGGAGAACATTTTAGAGAGGGTAATATAGAAGTTTTTTTTTTTTTTAAATATGTATAATAAAGTCTAGTAGGAGAAGACCCGTGCTAAAGCAGACTAACATATATGTTTATTTATAGATCTCCATATAAATACACACACAAGTGTGCACCCTTATTAACAAACATACACACATACACATACACACACACATACACACCCTTATACACATACATACACACATACACATACCTATATACATACATATATGTATACATACATATACATATACCGACATAAATATTCATATATATTTACACACACATATACATAAACACCCATACTTACACATACATACATTTGTATATAAAATAAGTCTAGGCATTTACAGGACTTTTGACCTGTCATTGGCTGGTTTAAGTGGCCATTTGAAACACTGTGTAACGTTCACCATTTTGCCCATATTTGAACATCTATAGGCAACACCTGAAGTCAATTTTCCAATTTCTATTATAGGGCTTATGACTTGTCATTGGCTGGTTTAAGTGGCTACTTCACTCACTGTCTAACATTCACCATTTTGCCCATGTTTGATAATCCATATTTCTTAAATTCTTCCACCTGTTGATTTTAGTGAAGTTAAAGAGCTGAGACCTTTATTGTTGTGACCACTTAAACCAGCCAATGATAGGTCAAAAGCCTTATAAATGCCTAGACTTCCATATTTTCTTTTTTTTAATGTTCTTCATTCCTGTTTCAATTTGTTGATTTTAATGACTCCCTAGTGGGTGAAATCTAGTCTTTCGTCTTCAAACATTTAGATCAACTCAAATTATTGTAACTTATTTTATTTCCTAAAATTAAAATATACAAAAACACGTTTCTCAACAAAAACATGATTTTTCAATTAGTTACTCATTTCATTACATAAAATAAAAATATGCAGTAACACGTTTTAAGAGAAAAAAAATTATTTCCTTTTTTTAATAGGTACTTTTAATAAAAATATGCAGAAACACGCATCAAAAACCTTATATTTTTTGATTATTTGGTTACTTATTTTATTCAATAAAATACAAATAAACAGATACACGTTTTTCAACAAACATCTTATGTTTTTTAATTATTTGGGTACTTGTTTTATGTAGTTTGTAAGTATTGCCTGCTAGTTATAAAATATTTTGATTGCCCTAAGGTAGAGTAAGTTGTATATTAGTTTAATAATTTTATTTGGTTGTCTTTGTAGTTTTGTTATGCTTGTCTTGTTGCCAGTTCCCCAAAAGGCAATTATGTAGCTCAATTTGCTTTTAACGTAAGCTTCGTACAACACGATTTTTTCCTTTTTTGGTTCGAGGTCTAATTTTGTAGGAATGGCTATGTAGTAATGCAATTACTTCAATGAGTGCGTATATATGTTTCGTGGACAGAAACATGGGCAAAGGGAGAGTGTTACATAGTGTGTAAAGCGGCCCCATAAACCAGACAATTATAAGTTATAAGCCCAGTATATACCTGAACTTTCATATTCCCTTCTCAAAAAGGTTTTTTCTCCATATTGTAATAAAATTTTAAAGTAAGAACTTTTATTGTGAAAAATGCCTCGTTATCTATTTTTATTACACTGGCAGCACTGTTGTTGCTGTCAACTGTCATTTCATACTAACATTATTTTCACTTCTAGCCTCAAATTGCCACAATATTTATAATCCAACTATTTTATATTTTGAAAATGTCGGAAGATAATAATGATGAATTAGTGGGTTGTGAGCTGGGGACGTGCGATTATTGGGACAAAGTTTACCAAACTGAATAATCAACTACAAACGGCACGGAGACGTTGGAGAAGTTTGGTTTGGCGAAGACAGCCTCATGAGGATAGCGAGATGGTTTCTGAAGACGTCCTTAGTTGACAAAAAAGACCCCATTATTGATTTAGGTTAGTGATATTTGACAATATTTTGGATTTGCCCAAATGCTTGTAGACAAAGACTGGATTTCACCCCCTAGGGAATTTTTAAATAGGTACATAGAGTGGTACAAGTACAAGTACAAGTTGTATTTTTTTCTCATATTTGGGTTTTCTACATTGTTAAAGGCAGGTTTTTTACAAATTTACATGTACTATTTTACCTAATAGTATCTTCGAATTACAAGATGTAAACCAATTTCCTTATTAAAATATATAAATTTTTCCTAATTTTTATATCTTTACCCATTTACTGTCTGGAAGACCTTTTAGGGTGGAACTGCATACTTAACTCATTTTGTTTTTCATTTTCTCAAGTAAAGTGACATTTATCTCTTTACCTCAATGCCACAGATATTTAATTTAATTTTTATTTATTTCACATAAAACTTATATTTTACCTCACTGAGCATAACCATGTCGAGGCATTCATTTACATTATTTTTTTATATGTTCTAGTACATAATAAATAATATAATATAATAAATTACACTGTATTGATATAAGCATAAAATATAAATAGCGAACATGCAACAATAATTCCGAGTTCAAATATATGTACTACTGTTTTGGTGGGGTGACCATTTCAAGGCAGTTCTCGGGACCCAAATCCAGAAGCCATTTTTAACAAATAATTTGAATTTCTGTTTATTTGTATTAATTTTTAAATGAAGTGGTAGAGTGTTGTAAATTTTGGGAGCAAGATACATTCTTCGACTCCTTTGACATGAGTCTCTTTCGTGTATTTTTTTTCCTTTTTTATAATATGTACGTATTGAATATATTTTTGTAATGTATATGTTATATTTAAAATAAATAAATTGAATTGAATTAAATTGAAATGTGACTGGTGACATTATTATTATGGATAACTTATATAGCGCCATTTTCGTAATAAAATACCTCAAGGGCGCTTTACATACTGATTTTATTGTTAAATTAATTTAATTGAAGCTTTTAAATTTGTAATCTAATTAAAATATTATACACATATACACTATACTAGACATATTACAATAGAGATGGAGAATTTTTTGGAGAAGGAAATATGTAACACTCAGCGTAACATTCACCATTTTCCCTATGTTCTATCCTCCATATTTCTTCAGTTCTTCCACCTGTTAATTTTTGTGAAGATTAAGAGCTGAAACTTGTGATGTTTTTTATTTATTTGTACTTTTACAATTTATGTATTACTTTTTTTACATTAAAGATAATTCGTCGACAGTTCATGTCAGAACTATGGGGCGGGAAAATTAAAGCACGACAGGTGGAGCCGACAGAGAAACTTGGAGGCTGAATGTGGCCACCATATGTTTCAGGAGCGGACATGGAATAATGAGGATGATTATGTTAAAAGTCATTTTTAAAATTCCAGGATGTGGAAACGGAATGAGTTTGGTAGAACTCTCGAAAGAAGGCTTTACGAATCTTCTGGGAGTAGATTACTCGGAGCTTGCCATACAGTTAGCATCTAGAGTGGCTAAAGAACACAACTTTGATATTACATATGAGGTAAGTTTCTTTTGTTTAACTCATAGTGTAGTAGAAACATATCACCACCGTAGTTATTATGTTATATACAGGTGGGGCGAATGAAATGCCTGGGTTTTGAAAATCCAATGCTCGGCCTATAGAGGGGTAGAGAGTTAGCTGGGATCTCAACATGACCGTTACATAGTACCGTTTTCAGTTGATGCCATGATTTGGACGGATGAGCACCGGGGCTACGCTGTGCGCACTTTTGTAGAAAACAGGCATTCGGTATCGCCACACAGAGAGCACTCCACCTGCACTTCAACATTCCGCGTTCTCTTTCGATACCTGACGGCAAAGCAATCAAATGTTGGGTTCGTGCATCGGAAGAAACTGGATCCACAGTAAGTTAACTGGAAGACCCAGAACTGTAATAACATCCGAAAATGTACAGTTAGTGAGGGCAGCAGTCGAATAGTCACCGAGGTGTTCCGCTTGGAAGCATGCATTTGGTCTTTAAGGAGGATTCTGCAAGAAAAATTTATATTCAATCCCTACAAGATCACGATTGTTCAAGAATTGATACTCCTTGATCATGTAAACCGCGTGTGTATCGTCTTTATGGTACTGGAACTAGACAGTCTCGTGAATCAAAGAATAGAAAAACATTTTTTATTAGAATTTCCTTTATTTTCCGCTTATTTACAAGTATAACAGTAACAAACAGGGCGTAGATGTCAACTTGCGAAGAAAAGGCATATAAAAATAGAAGAAACGATGTCCGTATGCACAGACAGAAATACGGCATTCTATCTTCTCCACCGGCCCCCGCGGGGGAACGGCGTTAGTAACACTCTCCACTGGCCTAACTAGCAGTTGCCAGGGATGGAGCAACCTACATTTTACATTGAAGATGTATAAATGTAGAGGAAGCAAAGTATGTATGTAAAGACAGAGTGATTTGGCGTTCTATCCTCTCTGCTTACCCCCACGGAAACGGCGTGATAGTTTGTATTGTTTTTTGGTGTTGTTTGTGTTTATTTTTCTAATATACTTTTCTTTTTAGGTTTTTGATATTCTCAATCAGGAGATCAGCAAATATGAAGGGAAATTCAAAGTGGTTCATGACAAAGGGACTTACGACGCTGTCAGCTTAAACCCTGAAGATCCTAAGGCCAAACGATTAATGTACATAGATAAAACATTCAATCTTTTGACAGAAAAGGGAATATTTGTCATCACTTCATGTAATTGGACGCAGCACGAATTAGTGGAACATTTCAAACATAAATTTAATTTGAAGGAAGTGTTGCCAACACCACAATTTAAATTTGGCGGAAAAGTGGGGAACGTTGTTACATCTGTGATATTTGAGAAAATATAAAATACTTTTTTTTATTCACACTTGTTTTTTTTGTATGTCCTAATCTTTCAAAACCAGTACTGAATTTATTAATATTGAGAGATGGACAATGTCTTTGGCTAGTAAAAAAATGGTTTAGAAGTTTTTAGGGGCTTGTGACCTGTCGTCAGCTGGTCACTTTCGACACAATGACTCATTTGCGCTTCCAACAGGGAATCTAACATCAACAAAGGATTCAAGCTTTTTACTTCGCTCAAAAATCAACAGATGGAGAAATTGAATTAATGTGGATGTTTAAATATTGGCAGAATAGTAAAATACTGCCAATGATAGATTATCATCATCTTTTCTCTACCCGCATCCAGTTGTGCATAAGGCTCTGCATCGGTACAACAAATGCGGAGTATCTGGATCAATATTATTTTTTTCACGTAAAACCTTTTATTTTATTTTATTACATGGGAAGGTAAGATGATCAGTCTTAAGCTTCAGACTCCTTTAGAGTCCAGGGACAATGAAATATTGCATATTTCACATCCTTCCTACCAGGAATTGAACACAAACATTTTAGCATGTGTCATAATATTTCATGTAAAGTAATTTTATTTTTTATAATTTTTGGCTAAGTTTTATAGCCAATAAATAAAAAACACACAAACCACCACGCCAATTCTCTGTAGGAGTAGGCAGAGAGGGTAGAACGCCACATCACATGTCTCTGCATACAGACCTAGCTTCCTTTACATTCATACATTTTCTCATGCATTTTTTACATTTCCATCTTCAAGTATTTGATGGAATCGATCGCGTCATGTCTTTCTCAGTCTTCCTCGCTTTCCGCATCCATCAACATTCGCATCGTAGATCCTTTTAGCCGCTCTTTTGCTGTCCATCCGCTCTACATGTCCAAACCAACCCAGCACCCCTTTCTTGATTCTGTCAATAATGCATGTCTCAGCCTTATGTAGTTCACGGATCTCGACATTTGTGCACCTATCATATTACCACACATTCGCCTGAGAGATCACATTTCGACGGCATTTAACCTACTTTCGTCATCATTTTTCCGATTCCATACTTTGCTCCCATACATTAGAGTTGGCACAAGAACTCCATTGTGAACTGCTAGTTTTGCCTCTTGAGACCAACATTTGTTTGCCAAGGTAGATTTCAGTGCACCATTCACCCTGTTCCTGGCACTCATCCTCCTTTCAATATCATTCTCAGTCATTCCATCCCTAGTAAATATACCTTCCTGATACACAAATTCTTCTACCTGATTCAAAATATCTCCGTTCACACTAATCTCACATATAGTTATATGTTCATCCCTTTCAATAACCATTACTTTCAATTCATCAACATTCATTAGCAAATTGCTTTTCTTGCATTCATCGTAGACTTTTGTTACCAAGAATTATTGCAGATCTCCTTTGCTGCTAACAAAAAGCACGGCATCATCAGCATACAATAAAAAACTGGATTAAAACTATTTTTATGTGCTTTATATATTTTTTCATAATTAAAACTTATGTAATAAATAAAATAAATAATAACAGTTTACACCAAAATATTAGGGTTATAATCCTGTAGCCATAGCAACTGATATTCAATACAAAACAATCTGTTTACGCTGTGTTTATCAGTTATGATATTTTCTATTTACAATCTACTGTGCCTTATTTCATTAACAAATTGTCAAGTGAAAATACTGATTATTACTTCTACCTATGTCTGAATCTGTGAATGATGAAATTTTTGTTGGATGGCTTCAAAAAGATGCAGAAATAGCACAAAAGAGAAACGCTAAATTGCTTAAAGTACATAACTTATTTATTAATTTACTAAAATGATAAGAACTGTGCGCTGTATATTATTCGCATTAAAATTATGCAAGGCTGAGGCAAAAGGTATTGACAAAATCAAGGCAAAAGTGCTGTGTTGGTTTGCACATGTGCCAATGACAGTAAAATTACATCTAAAAATATAAATACTCATGTTGATAGATGCAGAAAACATGGAAAACTGAGAAAGACATAGCATGACTGAATCCAAGAAATACTTGATGATGGACATGTCAAAGGTGGGATTAATTGGTGTGCATGCAAGAGATGTATGAATGTAGAGTAAGCAAGGTCTGTATGCAAAGACAAAGTAAAGTAGCATTTTTACCTCTCTATCTACTCCAATAGGGAAACCTTGTGATGATTTGTTTGTTTGTAATTTGGTAATAGAGGCGTTTTGTTGTTTAGTTTACTTAGATCCAACTCGGCTTATGTCAATTCTATATTTGTGTAAATGTGTTTATTTTTTATGTGTCAGTATTCCTGTACCAGTTTTTTACTTTTCATCAATTAATGGACCATTTTCCATTTATAAAAGTAAACCAGAGACATTTCACTGGAATCTTATACATATGTTCATTTACTAGTACAGATACACAGCTTATAGTGACACAACCAGGAACGACCTATGGCTGTGAACTTGCCCTGACTCGCTAGAAAACGCGTGTTGAGTCGGGGCACAATGTTAGTTCTATGTTTTTTTAGACTGGAAATATTAAAAACTGAGTCCATATCAGCATATGCATAGTCCTCTTTCTCACAGCCAAACGCTCACACTACTTTTCTAAGCTCGCGATGTTAGACCAATTCAATGTGATTTATTTGGCTCACATAAAAGGGTAATCAAACCAGGTAGGCATATTCAAATAGAGGGTGAAGAGTTACATATATCTCATACTCTGCAAATCGCATTATATAAACAGATAGAAATAAACGATACATAAATATACAAACATTAAGTGTAAGAAAGATATGTAAATACAGTAGAACTCCATTTATTTAAATTTCGGTCATCCGGATTGCCGAATTCCAGATCATTTTCAGAAAATAAAAAATAAAGAGAAATATGAGAAGTTTGTAATTTTAATTTAATTGTGTAATTAATTTTGCTGAACATGTTAATGTAAGTTTTTGATGTGATTCCAATTCGCTGTATTATTTCAAAAGAATCTGGCACTCATAGATAATTGTAGTTTTACTGTACAGAAATATTTTCTTAGTTCATATTTCGGTGTAATGCATTGCCATTGCTATGACCCTGACAGTCAATGCCATTATCTATGTGCTTTATTTATTTTACAGAAACATACAGTCAACAATGATTAAATTACATAGGTTGAAAGACAGACCACCGAAGTTTTTAAAATAATAATCATAAATTATTACATTATAGTACACTATATATATGTAAGAGGGTGTATTTGTGGTATGAGAGTAAGTGTTCGGGAATGAGTCGTAATTTATTTTTAAATAAATTAAGGGGCTTGTTAAATATATCAATAGATGAAAAATTATAATTTTATTTGAACATGAACGGTAGAGGATAGAGTAATGTGCATTGTTAGTGCTACAGACTGGAAGATGAAATAAATATTTATATTGTATCACGCGAAAAGGGACATTAAAAATAATTTTGGAGAGTAGGTTGGAAGAGTCCATTTTACTAGCATAAAGCTGATTAACTGTAGCCAAGAGGCCGATAAAATGAGGTCCGCAAGGCTGAATTTTATGGCAGACAAACTCAATTAAGTCCTGCTGCATTGAAAGCATGCAATTTGCAATGTTGTGTAGCAGTAATAATAACTAATATTTATTTGTAATTTCTAGGATTTGGAAATGTCAAAAGCAAAACTCTTTTCTCGGTCTATTTATAGCCCAACTGAACAAGTTAGGTCTGTGGCAATCCAAAATTATAAAATGGAACCATCATTGATGCCGATAAAGTAATTTAAAATAAAAATACAATGCATATTGATGTGCAGAGGATATGCTTTATCAAATACATATAATAGAGTTTGAACTTAGTTTCCTGCTTACAAAAAAGAAACAGAATATTAAAATGTACCAATAAATCAAATAAAACTTATTACAGCGCCCCAATATTTTATTATGTCTTTTATTTTTGTCCCAAAATGGAGATAGCATAATGTTGAAAATTGATAATATCTAAACAATAATAATAAGATTCATAGTTTATTAATAAAAAAAAAACAATATCTTTATCTACTACATACATACTTAGGTAATAGATTTCTCTGGATTATGTTTAGTCTGCCCAATTAGGTACAACCTGTTTTAAGGCAGACATTTTTATGCAAAAATAAACGACTACATTACTACTTGTTAGTTAATTTATTATACAGTTTTACAATATTTAATTATACCATTTATTATTTAAGAATTAAATTGAGTACATTTTCTGATTTTTCTCTACCTAAATCCAGTAACCAATTTTCCATAACTGACTAAGAGGTTTTTTTTTCTGATGTATAAAACCACAATTTATAATGAAAAATACACAATATAATATTTCTCGTTTCTGTTAACTAATGGTGCATGGGCATATAACAACAGGTCTCGATCATTTTTCATTATTTTTATTCAAAAATTGTATTTAAAGTTCAATCAAGCACCTGTGGAACATTAAAAAAAATTATTAAGACCTGATTGTATTTCAACGGAGAGGGAAAACATTTTTAAAAATGGAATATGGAAGTCTAGGCATTTACAGGACTTATGACTTGTCATTAATTATGGCCATTTTTCATACTACGTAACATTCGCCACTCTGTCTATGTTTAAATTTCCACATTTCTTCAACTCTTCCATCTTTTGACTTTTGTGAAAATCCTTTTTGTATATTAGGTATTCTATTTTATTAAAATGGCGTTCTTTTCTCTTTACCTACACCTAAAAATTTATTGAAATAAAAAAAACAACTGAAACCTGATACCAGCATAATAACTTATTCTTGATTTCCCAAAATCAGACAATCGAATCTCTCTAGTGAAAAATATGATTTAGAAGTAGATTATTTGTAATATAAAACGTAAATACAGACGTTCATACTTAAACATAGAAAATAAATATTAAAAATAACTTCTGTACCTGAAGAAATATAAAGCATTTAAATTACTTTTGTTGTATTTTACTGACACATTTATCAACACACCGCTGCGGGCATTGCGGAGGTGATAGAAGAGTAGAATAAACGCAAAATAGCAGCAGAAATGTTTGTACAAAAAAGTTATTATTTTTTAAACTCTTTTGTTACTTTCATCCCCGGTCTCCCCTATTAAGCTAAAGCGACTGTGTTTCACTATGGAAACACATTTCTCTATTTTTTTAAGTGTTCTATGCTTTACTACGAACGGGGCTGCCAACTTTACCAATTTTGGGAACAATGTTATTTAGTTTCTTATTAAAAATTAAAGAAATGGGTTTATCTACAGTTAATTTCTGTTTTATATGTTCAGTTGATTATTGTTTTAAAATCGCTAGCATTAGAATATCATCTAATTCGGTAGATTGCTCCCAAAATCGGCAGAGTTGGCAACACTGACTATGAAAAAAAATATTATTTTATCTATGGCTTTCAGAATAACAATCTGTAGTCTATGGAACACAGATTAATAAAATACGTAAACAGGAGACGTTGTGAAGAAGTTAACGGATTTTTCATTTTACCAGACCTTGTACTATATAATCTGTGCCAAACATAGCGTTTCTTCAGTTTATAATAGTTTATATTTTTAATCCGCTTTGTCAGTTTTATCCTTTTAGTTTTATTTCGCGTGGTTTTCGTTCTAAATACGTTTGAGACACCTGATTTTAAATATCGTTTTTTAAATTTCTCGCTTTCAAATTGTTCAAACTCGTCCGTCGTTGATCGTTATTATATCTGTAGTCTGTGATCGTTATTCGAATAATATTGCCGAGCCTTGAAGCTTGAAGCCTTGGATCTCCGCCTGTCTAAAGTCATTACTTATACACACTGGGATCGCGATGGAGCGAAATATCGAAGATTCTCCGCCGGTGTCGCCAAAGCCTCGTCGACGGTCTTCGTTTTTCGAGCGGAGAACATCGACAGGTGAGTTTTAATAATGGTTTTGTCAATCGAAAATAATATTTGCATTGCTCTTCCGCGCCGATTTACTTTTTCTTTAAACCCGAATAACGTGTTTTAAATTTTAGTCATGCCTTTTCCTCAACCCGTCGACGATACGACGATAAACGACGATGAAAAATTAGACGATACGAAGCAAAAGGAGGTTGAACTGTAAGCACACTTTGATTTTTACACATTTATATTTTAATGAGGGCCTTATAAACCTGGTATAAAATTTCGCCTAGGCATATTCTTCTTCTTAGTTTTTCATTGGCTTTTTTCACCCCTAACTATGGTGTTCTAGCTGTCAAGTTTGAGATAGTTTATTAAAATATTTACACATGTGTTAGTACTATACATACAAGTTAGTGTGTTAGTATTTAATATTACATACACTTTACATAATATATAACTTATTTACAACTTAATACCATTTATAGCTACATATTTACATAAAATTTTTAATATATATTTATTGGGTGGGGACAAAAGAGTTAAAATATTAGTAGGGAATGGGGCGCTGATTTCGGAGAGGTTAGATAGGAACTCCGGATAACAATTGTTTATGGGGCATCCAAAGAAAATATGATTTAGATCTTCCTCCTCAAGCTGACATTCGCACATGGCAGAGTCCCGGACATGGATTCTAAACAAATGAGAACCATTACAACAATGTCCAATGTGCATTTTCTGCATATAGAAGATGTCTCAAATTTGTTCAGAATCACTTTGGAGAACCAAGGCTTTTCTGTTACATTTGGTTTCAATTGGAAAAGGTGTCTTCCCTTGGCTTGGGAGAAGGCTACCCAATATTCTTGCCATGTGCGAAGTTGCTTCTCCTTTGTCATAACGAGGAGATCACCTAGTGGTAGGAAATTACTATAGGCAGGATCCTCGGAATGGACCGCCTCTTTTGCCAACTCGTCCACCCTCTCGTTACTGAGAATACCACAATGGCTAGGGATCCACGACATAAAAATGCTTTTATTGGATGCCTCTGATAAAGAAAGAAGAAATAGAGTTTCCACGCAGAGTTCGTCCTCGGGATAAGAGGATGGGGGAGATTGGATTTATTGTAAGGCACTCAGAGAATCCGACAGGATAAGAAACTTGCTATATTGTGAGATTAAAGCTTAGGCATATTGATAGAATAATAATGGTATAGTAAGAATTCTTACTTATAAACCTCATATAAAGTTATGCCCGGTATAGAGCTGTAGTTCAATCACAAATAACTATCGACGTGCTTAAAAACATGCTAAGCATTTGAGCGATCACAATGAACATGCTTAAGTTATCGCAGTCGTAAGTCAACGCTTGTGTCGGTTTGTTTTTTGTTTTCCTCGTAAATAAATACAGTTCACTGGCGAAAAATCGGCGTTTACTATAAAAAATAATACAACATATTGCATTTGCAAAATAGTAAGGAGTATCTAATATAAAAAAGTGAAAATTAAATTACAATCAATTACTATGGGGACTGCTTTTCTTGACATTTGGCTTGCCAACCGCTGACTAAATGCAATAAATAGCACGATAAATAATAAATAAATCAATAAAAATACCCGCTTTGGAATATTTTCCCTATTTAGAATTAAATCCAATAAAAGTGTTTTATTTTGGATACATTGCAAATTTTAATTATAATATATTATGTTAATTGACTATTTAAAATTTCTAGATACATGGAACGATTGAATAAAGAAAAATCTTCCTGGGAAGACCTCTCGAGATCTCGTAAGGCTGTTCTTCGGGATGCGAAGTAAGTTCTCCACCCTATTTCCTTATTTTAATAAAAATTTATTCTACATATCGACGCTAGGAAGGAAAAAGCTACCTAATAATCTGTCATTGGCTGGTCATCACCCAAATGCACAGCGGTTAGTTTAGGTTTTATAATCACTAAAAAAAAAATTTTTTCTTGAAAATGATATAATTTTCAATATTTCACCTGAACAAATGTTTTTCAAAAAGAGTTCTTATTTTTCCAGCACAAGTTATTTACAACATTTCAGGAATGGTCTGAAAATTTAAATATTTATGTAAATAATGAGTATGTATTTACAATGTTACTTATATTAACATATTACAACAGAGATGAAGAACATTTAAGGGAAGGTAATATAGAAGTCTAGGCATCTACAGGGCTTATGACCCATCAATGGCTGGTTTAAGTGGCCACTTTACACACTGTGTAACGTTCACCATTCTGCCTATATTTGAACATCTATATTCCTTCAATTCTTTCATCTGTTGATGTCTGTGAAGTTAAAGAGCTGAAACCTTTATATTTTTTGGACAAACTCAAAATATTGAAAAATTTAATGCAAAAAAATTTGGACAAACTCAAAATATTGTTGATGTTACTTATAAATAAATAAATAAATTTGCAACGCCAGTTAAATCACAGAAACGGGTTGCTTAAATAAATTTACTTTGTTTTTTTTTTATTAATCGATATTTGTTTCTACCCTTTCTCGAGAATTGAATTCAGAGCTAGCTCAAACAGTGAGTGTGAAATAAATAGATTTCATAGGGTTACGTATGGTAGCCTTAACCACTACTTACTTCTATCTGAGAGTAAACTCTCATTTTCAGGTTTTGGTTCTGTTTCTGGCACAGAACTCAATTCTTCAATAAAATTATTTTAGTTATAGTAAACTGAAGTCTTTTTTCAGGAAATGGAAATGCAATTCGGTGGATTCGGCACAATGCAATCTCCCGGAGGAAGATGCCGCATTCCTGGCGTCCAGACCGGCGCTGGAGAGGATAGCGGAAGGCGTGCACTCCCTCGCCTGCGCCACGCAGGACGTCCTGGCTCTGCGCCGACGCTTGCAGGACGCGTGGCTCCGCAGTGTCCGGGCTCGCCTGGAGTCGGCCGTTCCCGTCGTGGAGAGCATCTTGAACAAAAGCAGTATCTGTTGAACCGTTTGCCATCTAATTGAGATTTCAAAGTGACGCTTATTATCGTAAATGGACTCCATTTTAGAGAAGGAAATATGGTAGTCTAGGTATTCACAAGGCTTATGATCTGTCATCATTCACCATTGTGCTTGTGTTCGAGCATCCATATTTCTTCATTCTTCCGTCTGTCGATTTTAGTCAAGTTAAAGAGTCGAAACTTTATTGAGGCGGATGAGATTTGTCTGACTGAATAATTTCACCTATATATATTGGACATTTGGACAAACTCTAATAATGTCGATTAACTCATTCACGGCGGTGCTCACATACGTCTGTGAGTGCCTATGACAGCATTACTACGCGGTTCTCACAGCATTTGTGAGTAATTTATTATCAAAAAGGTTCGCTCTTAAGCTTAAGTATTCATCAAGTCAATATATTTATGGTAAATGACAAAATCAGTGTTTAAACTAATAGATAAAATAAGTGTTTAAACTAACATATAAAATATGTTAATTCTGAACGCCGGGAAAGGGTTAAATCCAAGAAGTGTTAAAATTGAAAAATGTTTCAATCATCCCCCTTTTTGCAATGTATCAGTAACGCAAATGTAGATCTATCCGTTCAGACTTTTCATATTTTTTTGAAAACAAAGTTTTTTCTACACAACACATAATGAATTGACCCTGAAGATGGCTCTTGCAACAGTAACCAAAATATATTTATCTATTATTAAATTCATCATATCTGGTTCGGCGATTTATTTATTTATCATATTATACAGGTTGTTCATTAAACCCTGTCACATCCGAAACCACGATGATCAGTATGAGCAAGAAGACATATGAATACCAGAAACTTAAAAGGCTCTATGTGCCATGGACAAAAAAGGAAAGCAGACGGGAAATTAAAAATACACATAATAATTCAAAGAAAACATTATTTTATTTTTATGCCAAATCAACAAAAGAGCATATTTTAATGTAGTTTAGTAAAAAATATATAAAAAAGACATATTAAACTAAGTATAAAATCAAAAAAACAAATAATTTAAAAGAAAGTCTCATGTACCGTTGTTAGTTTCTTTTAAAAGGGCCAAAGTGCCCTGCTCTCTAAAGCAATAAAGGTGTTAGTGCCTTAGTGAGAATAAAGAAATAGGTACATCCACTGTTTCATCTATCTATAATAGTGATGTGACGACGATGAAAATTCCCATGGTATTTATAATTCAGTATAATTACTATTTAGCACCCAACATCGTGTATATCTAAAATTCTATTATAAAACTGTTTATGTTCTTCCGTGTGCAAGTAAGGTATTAGATTTTTGAGATCTTTTTTCTTATCTTCTGTTATTTTGCTCTTGCAATTCAGCATGGGTAAGAAATAATTATCTAAATCCGATAACTTTTTGTTCTTCTTCAATAATCTTACAATTTTCCAGGGCTCCATAGAGTTGTGGGTCTCTTTCATTTTGACAACGAAAGGATTATCACTTACGAATTTCAAGCGATGAGCCTTCGATATCTGCATTGTGGTAGTATTCAAAAATGTTTCGGCAGCCAATTTAAAATCCATGAAATCATGTGATGTCATTGAAATAACATTAAAAGGCTGCTTGTCACGAGTATTTTTCATCATATCAACAAGATCTGCAGGAACAATGGAATGTGTTACTCGTTTCCTTTTTTCGATTAAAGCAAAGTCCCTGTCGCAGCTAAGGAATGAATGCCCGCTCATTAAAAATTTATGCTCTATCGATGTAAAAACTTTTTTATACACAAGATATGCCCATAAAAATATCATCATTTTATTTTTATTTTGTCCACTACAATTGTCACTCCACATGATGAGATTCTCCTTTCTTATAAAATTATTAGAAAACATTTTGTAAATGCAGGATGCTATCGCATTTCCCCCTCTTCCTGTAATAGCTTCATGCCACATAAGCATATACCCATCACCGGTATTTTCGATATGCACACCCAAATTGAAATTTGATAATTGTCGCGAATAGTACATGGGCCCATGAGTTAAAGTTGGTGTCAGCAAAACTTGTTGCAAGTCCATGGCGGCAGTGCATATATTACTACTCGGCATCTGTGATTTTTTTATATCAAGTGACATCTGTTTTGTTGCTTTTTCTGCTTTTCGATGGTGTAATTCAAGTTGATTCTTCAGTATTGTTTTATTAGATGGATCGGCATTTATTTTAGCAACATAGAGGTCGCACGTTGCACATGTATCAGTTCGTTTCTGGCCAAATTTTAAATTCGGAAACTCCTTTCCAAAAATTTTAGAGTAGAACTTATATGTGACTTTTGACTCCGGAAAAGATATCTTAAATGCTTTAAACAAACGATGTATATTTAAATCTGGACTTAAGTATTCTTTCTCTGATCTCGCTCGACCATAATGACTTACAAGTCTGGGAAACATATTTACATGTTGTTTAATTTCATCCTCATCTTCGTCTGAATATTTTCGTTTTTTCTTATTGATGTTTCCTCTTGATTCCAAGTAGGTTGTATGTCCTTGTTTCTTTTTATCGAGTAGTACTTGAATCTTTTTTGGAGAAAGGGAAAAAATGTTCATGAACGTTGCTTTGCACACACCGACAACATTTCCCTTGCCATCTGGAAGCATATAATATGCGGTGCATTGTCGCCTACTTAGAGCAGGAGATTCATAGGTTCCATGCCTTCTTCTTTTAATTTCTGTCAAATGGATTAATCCCATCAGAAAAGAAGATTGCTTTTCATTGTTTTTTAACGCATAGAATTCCGTGAACAATGACATCTTTTGTTCGAAAGGTATTTCTTTGCAGTTATAGCTGCATTTGCAGATACACTAAAATAAAAAATGAAGTGAATGAAAGCAACATAGATAATATAGGTACGCAACCGTGGGCGTATCTTAGGGACTTAGGGTCAATATCTATCACTCAGTAGAAACTAAACTAGAGGAACTAAATGTGGTGGAGTGTAATAATGATATAGTAATTTCTCCCGGTTGCAATCATTAGGGCGTAACTTATTTTCTGATATGCCGTTAACATAGTTATTTACACATTAATAATAATATTTACGAAAATATCCATGAAAATATAATTATTAAGGTTTAATTATCTTTAAACGAATTTATAATAAAAAATATATTTTTAAATTCTTTTTTTTGCTCTCCTAAAAACAAGTAAAAATAAAGTTTCACCCAAATACCTCTGACCGGGAGATTTAAAAAATTGAATTCAATACAAATACTCCATTTAAACTATGTCATGGTTGGCAGAAAATTACAGGTTGGCACATCCCTAGCGCATGATGAGTGACATTTTATCTAGTAGAGACAACCGGTGAAGATTTAAAACAATGTACAAACCTCTTGATTTGGGGGTCGTTTTGCAGGAATCAACTTTCTATTGGATGTAAAATATTCTTGTCCAGAATCTTTTAGCTTCTTTCGGGCCACTTGGGCACTTTTTTCCCCCTTTTTACGTCTTTTAACGCCACCACTATTCACAGAGACCGGTTCATTGTCAACCATTTTGATACAAATAGCATATGACTGGCGATGGCACTTAACACCTTTTAAAGGAAAACAGATGTTGGTACTTACAACCAACGCCATCTTTAGAATTTTTTATAAAATATTATTTGTACTACAATGGCATTTATACCCTTCTGTAGGACATTGGCCTTGGCACATACTATCCGTTTCTTAAATAAAATCATTTTCGTTATTTATGGCACTTACACCCTTTTAAGTTTCTGGTATTCATATTGTCACATTAAAATTATTTTTAACGTCGATAAACAAAATTCTTTATAAATATTAGACGCGTTTGTCCGAAAAATGAATTTTCTAACCTGCAATCCTCCCGTCACAAAACCAGTCGCCACCGGCTAGGCCACAACGCTAGAGCCTGACAGGGATACCTAGGCTCCAAGTTTACCTCATAAAACTCAGAAATATTTTGACAAAATATTTTAAATCAAAAGCCTTCTTTGCAGTATGAATTTAATACAGTAAAACCGTGATATAGCGAAAAATGAAGTATATAAAAAAAAAACTAAATTTATTCCCTAAAACCAATTTTTCATACAAAACTGCATTTATATAACGTAATCCCGTTAATATGTATAGCAAAATCATTTTTGTCGCGTACAAAAAAATGCCAATACATGTAAATTTATAACAAAATATATTTTTTTTAAAGATGAAAATATTATTTCGCACTTTCAAAGCGGCGCCGCCACTGCATCTGCCATATGCAAACGGTTTTATGGCCTTTTCGGTGGCACGCGGCGGTCTGTCAGCACCCAGAACTGTCAAAGTGCGTGTCCAGTGTGTGGGCGTGCGTGAAGGAAAACCTCCGAACCTCTTTAAATACTGCTGGGCACGTCAGTCTGTCTGTTTTGTTTTTTGAAGCCGCGCAACATTTCTTTGCGACGGTGCGTAACATATAAGTTATTCCAATGGTCTGGTGTAACTCTTTCAATACCTTCTTGCATAAGTGTTCTCACATCACTTACATTAAATGTGGTATTGTTAACTTTTACGTGGTGTTTTACCATCGACCACACCAATTCAATTGGGTTTAATTTGCAATAATGGGGGGGCATTGTAGCACAGTTTTATTTTCTTCGCTCGCAGTGACATCTACCACATACTTGTCACAGGTCCCCCTGTACGACCTGACAACCCGCGACAACTTCGCTTTGATCATTGTTGTGTCAACATTAATTTCTCCTTTGTCTTCGAGCCATTTAATAATGTCACATTTTTTCCACTGCTTATTTGGAAGCTTGTCCAATTTGACTGAGTGATATGGGGCATTATCCATAACGATGCAGCAATTTTTTATCCAGTGACGGCAAAATACTTTTAAACCATTCCAAAAATGTTTTACCGTTCATTTTTGGAATTTCGTTTCGTCGTGATAGTCTGCAGATTTTTTCTTTTATTCGAAAATTAACAAACCGTTCGGAACAAATCCTGCGCCACTTCCAATATGTAACACTATTAACCGTTTTCCCTTACCCGTTGGATTAGGGGGGCCCACGGAAAGGCCGCGTGCGAAAGCTTCTTGTTTCGATGTAACAGTAGTATGAACTCAATTTATTTTTGATACATCTCCGGCATTTATCCGAGTCTCATCGATAGTATATCGTACGACCTTCCCTACGGTATCTCTCGATAGCTTAAGAGCAGTTTAAGAATAATCTCTATGCCGAAGAATTAGGTTATTAGAATTAGAATCATTTTCAGAATGACCTTAGGAGCATTTAAGTCCTGTCAATTCTGAATCATTCCCGCTAACTGCCCGGCCCGAAAGCTGTCACTTGTAATAGGCTCGACGACGCGAGGTCTGCCCTCGCGCCGGTTGCCTGTGCTGGAGCTTTCTTCTCTGTCCTCCGGAGGTTGACGGTTGGGGCTCCCGCCCGGGGTCAGCCCTCTGAGCACGAAAGGGCTTATCTTTCGGGACCGCAACCGTGCATTTTCCAGAAACTTGCTTCGGAAAAGCGAATTCTCCATCTCGGTTACCAGAATGGGACGAGACCAGTTGACTGGTCGAGATGGAAGGCATCCTGAAGCACTTGCTGACTCCCCCGAGCCTCTGCAGCTCAGAAGAGAAAGCTGCTTCCTCGAACAGGAAGGACGCACTGGGGGGAATTTTAGCGAGGGGCTGGACATCATGCTTATTTTTCACGAGATTGAGAAAGGGGTTACGCTGCGTTTCTATTACCTCAGCCCTCTTACCACAGGCCATCTGCAAAAGGTCCTCAGAGACGCGATTACAGAGATTCTGACCCCCAGAGAGATCTGAGATCTTCATCTGCAGAGTCTCAGGGGTCAGAGGCGTTTCCCCATCGTGGCCCCAGTTGATTAATTCTTGCAGTGAGGACTGCATGAGTTCTCTTTCCTTTAGAGCAGCGTGGGTGATGGCGGCCAGCTCTCGCTCTACGGAGGCTAACTGGGGCGACATAGGGTCCAAGGCTGCCAGCTCCGAGTTGATTTCCAACTCCTTGAACCCTGGATCCGCGATGTAGTCCTTCGTGACTTTTGAGTAGCGCACGTTGCACCACTCTTCGCGGATCCGAAGCGTTGGACGCGTTTCAGCGTACTGAGGATGGCAGTGGGCGGCTGGGGTATCTTCGGTTCTACCAGCTCGGTTGTAGGGGAAGGCATTCTGAACCCTGAAGACTGGGCGGTTATTTTTGGAGGAATTTCTATTGGGATGGCTTCAATGTTAAAT
Organism: Micrasema longulum; assembly: GCF_059751315.1. Lineage (NCBI taxonomy): Eukaryota > Metazoa > Arthropoda > Insecta > Trichoptera > Brachycentridae > Micrasema > Micrasema longulum. The sequence continues at coordinate 529,161 of NW_028277457.1, forward strand.
TTTTGTAAAACAACTTTTTAAAAATATTTCAAAAAACAAACAAAACAAGACGCAACAGGTAGGTGGTAACGCGACAGAAATTCGACGTCAATCTAAACAAAGGAATAGATTCCCCGCCAGTGACAGCTGTAATACCAACATAAGAGACAAAAAGGGTTGCCATAGAAAAAGGACGGAATTAAGAGGCTGGTAGGAACTAGGTAACGCCGGCCGGAAAGGAGATGCTATCTCACATAAATATATTCTGGATAAGAGACGGCACTACAAAATATTATTTTTATGAAAACTTAATGTCCTTTTTATGAAAAGTTAATTTTATTGTTACGAAAAGTTACTTTACTTTTTATCGAAAATCAATGTCAACTTTACAAAAAGTGAACGTCTTATTCTTTTGTATTTAAAAAAACAACAAAAAAATGTGGAATGAATATTTTATGTAAAACACCTGAAATCAGCAGAAAATACAGAAAAATTCACTGACATAATAAATAGAAATGTTATTCGTTATTCCATTACCAACCGCTTCTCATATTTAACATATATTGCATTACCCTCAACAATAGTAAATAAAGACATTATGATTGGTATTTTCTCATCACATAAGTATTTTACTGTGTAGTGTCACATTTGATCACAATAAAAGTCCATTAGAGATAATAAAGGCAATTATCCATAGATTCAATGGTCATTAATTTCGTGTTTCTAACATGTCTATTTAATTATATAAATCATTGGAAAACTTATTTATCCAACAAAATATTCATAAGTAATTATGTATTTATTAAATAAATCCACTTTTTTACGCATTTTTCTCTGGTCTTTGAATATCTTTCTATTTGTTACTGAAATTTACATAAAATTGTTATTTAGATCATGTAAATATCACTCGGTATTAATATCTTATCAATTGTACAATAAAACCATGATGATCAAACCTGTTTTTCTTTTAAAATAAATTTTATGGGAACCAATCACAACTACATAATGCAATGGTATTTCCAAATTTAATTGACACTAATTATGAAATGTGCATGGTAAAAATGTTATTATATTATTTACGTTAAGATGTAAACATTAGGTATTCAAATTTCATTAATGCCCTCAAATGTGAAAAAGAGTTTAGTTTGTTCACTCGAGTTTATTAGATATTATATATTTTGCCATTGAAAATATTTACACTTTTATTCATTCATTTATTTATTTATTCATTCATTTCAAAAACATTCATATTCACTAACCTATTATAGCTTTTGGGGCTGTGCCCGTGTTAAGCAATACTAATTAGTATAAAAAATGTCAAGTAATTTGAAATAAAAGAATCAGTTTGTGGTCCCGTGGCTAGTGTTGCGGACTCACAGATCAGAGGTCTGAGGTTCGAACCCCAATCTACCCCAACTTGATTTCCATTTTCTAATAGTGAGTTATTGACAACTCATTGAAAATGGCCACCAAAATTAAATTATTTGGGTAAATTATATGAACACTAATATTATTTTTTTTTAAATAAAAAATTGTGCTTAAAATATAACAATTAAAGAATAACAGTCTAAATAGAAGATATTACAATTTTTAAAATGTGTAAATGGCAAGATTTCTTACCATCCATGCGCTCTGTAGCTGCAAGACGTGCTGGAATATTTATTTATTGTACAGCGCCCTTGAGGTGATTTCCACAAAAATGGCGCTATGTAAATTATCCAACTATATATAGTATATGAAATAATAATTACAAATGAAACAGTGTTAAAAATAACTATCCAATTATGGAATAACTTAGGTCCGTCTCAATTGCCTTCATATTGAGTGCTGTATCGCCATCGTCTTCCGTGGACAGTTGGTCGCTCGCTTACTGATTATGTTTGTCTGGCCATAATAATGCCATGTGTTCCTACGACTCGCCTATGTAAAAAAAGATATCAGCCCAGATGATGGGCCCGGCCCAGCAATGCTGTCGAAAAACATCAGCAAGAAGGAAGAACCCAACCTCGATCACAGCATGGACTGTGTCTTCGTTCTAGTAATGAGAGAACCCTTTAAATACCCATTCGTCGCTCTATTTTTTGCCTCCTCTTTCACTGTAGTAGCTGCTCAATTGTGGAATAATCTTACCCAGTAATTAGTCAGAGGCATTTAATAACGTTTCAATCGTGATTTAAATGTAATTAAATTTAACAAAATGGCATAGTATCCCAGGAAAATATTTATATACAAATTAGTTTCAATTAAATATGGGTGGGCTTTTCGGAAATAATTCTCTTTTTTTTTTTCTTCTCTCCTTTCATTTTATTCTTCATAAGAAATGAAAGACTTTGTTTACAGTAAGCTATATTCAATAGAATCTAAGATGAGTTTTTAACATTAAAATTTCCTAATACATAATTTGTAAGCTTATATAATAATACATACAATGCAACTAGTGATAAAAAATACTTCTTGGCTGGCGCTAAATTACAGTTTTAAAAAATATGACTATTTTTATAAATATTATGCAAAATACCTTACTGTAGACTTGCGGTGAATATCCACTGGCTGTAACTCTGTGTTTACAAATTAGAAAAAATATATTTCAAAATCACAATCTAATATTCTAGTAATCAGAGTGAAATATTATAAAGTACAATGATGATCGAGGAATGTACGATCCATTAAACAATACAATGCAATATATACACAAAGAAAATCAAACATTATTTTAGTATATTACAAATAATTTTATATGAAGACTCGCTATGTGAAAATGTTGTCGAATATAACAAATGCAATAATTATAAGTTCTTTCTTCTCCGAATGAAGTTTAAGTGATTCTACCGTGGGTTCAACATGCATAGATCAATGATACATACGTATGTGTGCCGAATTATTTTACCAGAAATCTGGAGCGTCGACCGAAGAAAGCAACTTAGCATTTTATGTTTCACACAATACAGGTAGTCGTCGACTCGTGACCGCAGTCGGGTCCGATAAACAGGCCAGGCATGGTCCTGGGTCGGTTTATGGAATTCTATAGTTTATTATTCTATGAGATTGTCTTTGTTTTCTACGCTCTTGTTATAATCACTTGAAGGGTATGCGGCAAAAACGGGCTCATCAAATAATGAATTTTGCAAGAGCAAAAAGAAGAATGAAAAGTTTGTGGAACCACTGGCTTCATAATATATTTTTAAATACAATCACAGAAAAATAAACACATCTACTTTAGTTATTTTTTCTAAACTCCTTTCTTCGGGGTTCGAACTGGGTGTGCTTCTATAAAATGCTGCAAACGTCCAGTTGCATTCCACCGACAACACTACTGACTAGTCCAACTCATTAGCGTCCACGTCGCAAACCCCGAACAATGGGATCACACTCATGACAGTGGGATTACAGCAGATAACGAGAGAATGAAAGGCGAGTTTCTGGCGCCTCCAAACCAAAACCAACGAACTAAAGGAAGGTAGCCCCGATAGAAAAATCCACCAGAGAAAGCAACGAGATACCATTCTGGTCAGCTTTTCCCAGGAATCACTATGGCAAGTACATCCAATAAGCAGTTGTTTTGGCTGCATAATATAAGAGTAACGCAGGACTGAGATGCTTCCATTGTAGCGATCGCCGATGTCCGGGGGACCTGACAAGGCACCGCAAGAAGAAGAAGAAACTCCTTCGAGACAAAAACGAGCTGAATGCTGGTGCATTGGTATAGTCACATTATTGACTGTTTTTTTGTCAGCCATGAAAATTGTCGAAAAAAAAATATTGAAAAAACAAAATGAGCCCATTTTTACCATATACTCTTCACTTGTGTATTATAAACTTTCGTTTATCGGGTTTCGCTTTGTTTTTGTTTTCAAGGCTCTTTCTGCAAGTTGAAAAATGAGGAAGTTCAGTGATCTTTAGATTTTTTTTGTTTGTAATAGACTATTAAACTAAGCCAAAAAAACATTTTAAAATTTTTATGTATCATATTATCAGCGCTTTGATGTTTCGAAGTTTTTTATTTTTGAAATGACCCCGCATGTGACGTCTAAAGTTCTCTTCCGCTTCTTCTCGGTCGGTTCTGCCGATTGGTCCGTTGATGGTAAGTAAATTGGAAATCTTCCACAATTCTCTTATCATTGATTGATTCATATGAACTAGTGATGTAGTTCAAAGTAGCTTGTTTTATTAGAACATTTTTTCATGCAGTTTCAAGAAACTTTGCAGTACAATTTAATGCTCTAATTTTTACCGCGCGTAAGAAAACATTTTTTATATACAATTTCCCATAGGGCTGAAGTTCCTCATTGCCATTTTCCATTTTGTGAACATCTCAAAAGGACTTAAAAAATACTCAGACAAAACGAGACCTTGGATAAAACCCTCTAAATGAAAAAAATTGAGAAAACAAGTTAAGGATGCAGTTATATGTTGTTTTTCAAGGTTAATCGATTTATAAAATCCTCAAATATTTCGTTTCAAATTTAGTATGCCTAAAAACCCACTAATAGTACTTCTCTTAACTAAGATGATTTCATGCGTATGTATGTATCATGTCCAAAACATGAATAAGGTCAGTTAGTCAAACATTTAAATAGTATATTTTTTTTCAGAATAGGCAATATTGCATCAACAAATGATACGTTAACACGTAGCTGTCATTGAGAAGAAAATGTTTGTTTTCTTTTTACAACCTAATAAAAATGGACAAAAATAGTCACTACACTTTACTAGTCTACATCTCAGATTTACCACGACAATTTGAAAAAACATAAGCACACAATGATACACACGGAAACATTTACAAGAGAAAGAGATATACATATTTCTTTAGTTCCCTACAATAGCTACGACACTGGATGTCTGTTTAATTATAAGTCAGAGTTAACAGCATAAAAATACATATTACATTCAGTGCAATTCTAGCCAAAAATTGATATTTTTATTTTTGTCTTTGAGTTCAAGTTTGTCGTGACTAGTTTTTACAAAACCAACACTATTACACATTATATACAAAATACAGAATTAATACTAAAATTTCTACATTATATTTTTCTCAAATCAACTGGTAGAGTGAAACTCCGTCATCTAACTGTATTTGCATGGTAAAAACTTGTTTAACGAATCACTGCGTCAGAATGATTTTCTGGAGGTATGACTCGCATTAAATAAAATTCACATTGATCTTCACAAAAATCAAACTCAGAACTTCTCGGGTGGAAAATAAATGCTCTGACCATTAAAACGCGAGATGGACAAATTCATACATGGTGTAACAACCCAGAAAAATGTTACAAATCGGCATCTGGATAACCGTGGAGAGGAAAAATTCTAATAATTTCATACATGTTAGATTCATTAACAGAATCATTTTCGCTTCCTCCCATTTGAACCAGAGTCCTTAAAAAGCAATTTCAACTCGATGGCAAATCTCAAATTAAAAATCCTGACATAGGAAATCTAGAAAGGATTAGTTGCACTAAACCGAAATCAAGCGATGGTTATTTAATGGAAATTTAAAAGCAGCAAGTTTATTTTTTAATTACTGGAACCCCTAAATATGTCTCGATTTTACTTTGTATACGTCGGTAATCAGCATTACGCAGAAAAGTTAGTTTTTAACTTTGACAGCTGTCTTCTGGCTGGTTTGTTTGTTTTGAAGCGAATTCCTGATGTCCTTGTAAATGAGGTTTGATTCTTAGCAAGGTCGACAAATGAATCACCTTTTGACTGCAAGAAGGATTTTCACTGCAATATCTCACAGTCCCTGGACTGGCGCTCGAATCGTAAGACTGATCATCTTACCTTCGGGTATATTACAAATGATCGTCGATACACTGCGATTACAGTGCGAATACAGTATACAATGCACTTGGTGTGTATGGAAAGGTTTAATTATTATTTAGCATTGATATAATTCTAGGAATGATTCCTTAGAATGATCGCTATGTTACAATAGAGGAAGCGTTAAAAAATATTAGGTCGAGTCATAAATAACTTCCATAAAATGTAAAAAAATTATACTATGTAAATTCTCAAACCCTCTCGTTGTTTGATGTGGATTTTGATTTAATATTGCATTTAAATTATGACATCAAAGTCTGAAGTCTTTGTTCTTCATTTCGATTATCACTCATTCAGTGTTCACACATCTTGTTTTTTCAGATGCGCCCGCTTTTTTAAACAGCAGCCTTATTTAAATTTCCAAAGCATCACACTCAAAGCATATTTTTTTCATTTTACAGTTAAAAAAAGTAACGTAACATGCGCACAATACTAGACTGCTGTCTAAAGATTAATTAAACATCTCCTGATAATGGCTCCTGGGCCCTGATTATAATGAGAAGTAAACAGAGTTATCTTCGACTGTCCATAAATAAAAACCGATATTTGTGTACGAAAATACGTATTATTGCATGAACATTTAAAGTATCTTGGTAGGTATCCTATTAACTAAACATGTTTGGAAGAAAACATTGTATGCATATTCTGCTTTTCATACGGAAAACTTAATTTGACTTGGAGATAAATGTAAACTTCCCATTGTAATCGGGGCCCTGATAAAAAATGCTGTCAGGCCTTTTCTATATATTTTATAAACTTCCATATTGGTATAATAATATTATATAATATAACAAGTTAGATGTAGGTAAACATGAGATATGTGCCCACGCATCAGAATCCGAAATCCACCATTTTGTTCTAACGCACTAACATTGTACGCAACTCAACCTTCTCAATTCTTTCCTATATTCTGTCAGAACGCATGTTTAAAGTTTTGCGAGCTAACTATCTGCACATAAACTGGCATGATTTGGCGCTATACAGCATAGTCTGTCTCGCTCAAGCTGCAATATCACCACATTTATGAGATGATGTAAATATTTTTCACTAGAGGTGATTTCATTACATCTTTTGACATTGTATAATAAGCAGATGATGTTGCAATAATTGATGCTTATTTTGTTGTATCCATGACTATTTTTTATAATTATTGATAATAAAAAATAGACATAGAAACAACACCAATAGACATAGAAATGTCGGTAAGTGGTTATATACAAATATTTAATAACATTTAGTAAAATGTTTGACCACAAAGTGAATGCTTTAAATATTAATAATAATAATTTATTATACCTTGCGGTGTACTGCACTTATGAACAGCTAAGAAGTTACTTATCACTCAACCTAAATAAAGTTGATAGAAAATTAGGCTGTATTTATGGAAGGTAGAAAAATATATTTCAAACCAGAATAACTTTCGTAATAATAGAGTTTTTCTGAAGGTTGTTTTAAGAAAGGGTATAAAAGTAGAACAATTAAAACTAGGTTAGGTTAGGTTTCAGTGTTCTGTAAGTTTGTAGTTCACACAGCAGTTTGTGTAAAGTATTTTTAAAAATGTTTTTGATCGCAATATTATGTAATTAACTAGGATTAGAAATCTCCCCGATCAGGGAGTGGCATCTCAGCTAGAATGAGCTGAGAAACAGTATATGTACAAGAGACTTAAAAATAGTACACAATAAATTAGAATAGGGAGATATCACACACTACGACCGGTAAAAATATGTGAAATGGATTTAGAAAAACAATCGTATTTTCAATATGAATATGGATATTGTGGAAAAATGTATTCATCTTTAGAAATGGAGTACTGGTGGACAATATATGATATGTCGAACATAAGACTCGAGACAACTTTTACAAAATATATTTAAAATATTATGATTAACAACAGAGTGTGAATCAAAAAGGAAAAAATGTTTTGTTAAATTAATGTAATCCGTAAGGGTTTTCAAATTAATTTCAAATAAAAAATCTTGTTTTGCTGTCATTGTTTCAGATGGCAAAATATGTCATGTCTGTTAAAAAGATGGCTAAATATGGTATGTCTGGAAATTTTTCAGCATTTTGTGTAAACACGCTACAGTGGAGAAATAAATGTTCAATGCATCTACCGACACTAGAATTAGGCTTGTAAAATAAGATTGGAATTTTTCAGAGCCAATCAAACTTTCAAACTGCTGTCCTTCAAAATGTATAAAAAGTGCCATACCAGTAGCTCAATCACAAATAACTATCGACGTGCTAATAAGCGACTTGATAGCAATTTATCACCATGGTTGTTTATCGTATTCGCGATCACAATGCAACATCCGTGAACACCTAATATTAAATGTAAAAATATTTATGTGGAAAATATTCCAAAACTGCTATTTTTATTTTTTTATTTATTATTTGTCATGCTATTTATTGCATTTAGCCTGCGGTTGGCAAGCCAAATGTCAAGAAAAGCAGTCGCAACAGTAATTGTAATTTAATTTTCACTATTTTGTATTAGATACTCCTTACTTTTTTGCAAATGCAATATATTGTATTATTTTTTATGGTAAATGCCGATTTTTCGCCAGTGAACTGTATTTATTTACGAGGAAAACAAAAAACAAACCGACACCAGCGTTCTTAGAGATTATACATGCGTTGACTTATGACTGCGATAACTTGAGCATGTTCTTTATTGTTCATTGTGATCGCTCAAATGCTTAGCATCTTTTTAAGCACGTCGATAGTTATATGTGATTGAGCTACAGACTTAGCCATCTTTCCACTGATTTGATAGTACCTGAAGTGTAAGACTGATCATCTTACCACCATGTATACAAATGTTCACTGATGCGCGATCTTGGAGTGCGAAACTAGCGCTCAATGCAACGTTGGATGAATAAGCTTACAAGAATAACGATTTGAAAATGGCCCCAAGATTGAAATATTTGGGTAAATGCAAATATTTGTTGTTTTTGTAATTAAAAAAAAATCTTGTGTCGCAGATTACTTTCGGGGATTAGAACAAGATTAGAAATAAAAAATATACATATAAATAAATAAACAAAAAAATTCTTGCAAAATGGTTGTCAGGTTTTAAAAATAATTTTTCACTTGCTCTCCTGCAAACGTTTTTTATAAAATTAAAAAATAGCATCACAAATCAAGTTTTGGTATTAAATACAATAGTATTATTAGGAATCGAGAATCAAACTCACTAGTCATAATAATAATGGAAAACTTGAAAAATACTCATATAACTCGGCTTTTCTTATTGAAAATTATAAACTATTTAATCTCGTCTTGCGGCATTAAAACAATCAGTTTTATCAAAATTGTAATTCTAAATGTAAAACTAATCAAGATAAAGGACTGGAGGAACAGTTTTCTAAAACTGCTAGACTTTAATGATTATCTAATTAAGATAGGATCATATTAGTGTCTAAATGAAAATATATAAGTTGTAGAACTACGAAACCAGCTCTGGACGAATTAAAGAAAGGGTATCATTTATTTATGTTTCGAAAATTTACAAAATAAGACAATTGCGAGTCACAAATCCCACTCCATTGTGTTGAAATATCAAACTAAAAATTTGGGTGACTTACAAAAGCCACTACCACTCATTTTGATTGTGATATGTACATATACTGAAAAACAATTGTTTTCCTCAAAGATAAAAAAAGCCTCCAGAGCAGGTTTCATAATCCTACGACTCATTTAATAAAATGTTAATTTTCCTGTGGGAATACATATTCTTTGGTTAACGGGCTATACATCACAAGTTGGAGCATTCCTTTATTTTGTACAGAAAAGATGCGACGGTCGGGCGATTTGATCATTTCAATGCTGAACTATCGGTGTTTTCTCGATTGCGACAAATAAAGAGTTTGAGAGTTGTCCTCGTAGAGAGGCCTCTACTCCGGGGTGAGTGGGTAGTCCGACGGAAGGGCGGACAGGACTTCCTTAGACACTTCGTTGTAGGCGTCCAGCATGGCCTCGTGTGTCCTCTTCATCAGATCGGTGATGTCATCGTCCGTAAGTCCCTTAGTTTCGATGGGCTCCAGACAGGTTATTATTACTCGACCTGAAAGAGCAGTGCAAATGTTAAACGATAATCAAAATTTAATTTTAAAAATGTTTTATGTTGAAATTTTTTCAAAACTCATTCGATCTGTCAAAAGCCAACGAGCCGCGCGCCGCCACGTGAATGGAGAATAAAATCGAGCTAAATAAAAAAATGTGCAAATTATTGTCTCAAACTAAATTCAAAGTAGGTGCAGTGCAATTGACCATTTTGTTTAAGTGTCTAATTTTGACATTTTACTAAATTGTGAGATGCAGTTGACGCATGTTTAGGAAAAATAAAGTCTTTATATCAATAAATTAGGCTGCAGAAAGTTTAAAAATGAGGCAATAGAAATATTATTTGAAGTTATAAATATAATGTGGAAAGAAGATAGTTTAAACAGTTATTATTAAAGTGTGAAACAATTTTGCAGCGATGTAGATGACAGTTGAAATTTTGTGGTGCCATACTAAAAAAAGTGATACCATATAAATAAAATTTCCCAATATTTTGGGGAAATATTGTATGCATTTCATGCAGATTCAAATTTTAATTTACGTGTTTTTAAGGTTAAGTACCTACATAAAATTATTTATGAGGAGCTCTCTGTAATCTGGTAGCCTTAACATTTTTGTGCTGAAAGAAAGTAGTCCTGAAGTACATAATATGCACTTCATTGGATTGAGAAAAAAGGGAAGCGAATTCTTCACTGACTGGTATTATATTGATTGGACATGATCAGTTTGCCGAAATGATTACAAAATTCTTTAAAAGCCTCGATATTATTTTTGGAAGCCGCCAGATCTGTATATCCAACAAGACCTATAACAGGGCCACGGATAGTAACGAGAAGCTGCATTCGGTAATCATAGAGAGGGGAAAAAGGGCAAGACTATGGAATGTGTTCAGAAGACTGATTAGGATAGCAGCAGCATGAAGAAGAATCAACAATATTGAAAACAAATAACTTGTCAATAAATTTACCACGACCTGATAAAAACTCCGTGGTCCAGTGATCGAGGATAACCCAAGAAGATTTTAAGCATTAATAATAATTTTGCCAGTACTTTTTTTGTACTTCAACGATTTTTTTAATATGTGTGGATGCAGCATATAATGATGTTACCATTGCCAAATATGTTCTTCTCCCGGTTGATGAAATAGTAGGGGGAGTAGACGATGGGCAGAACGGGAACCTGAGCAGCTACGGCCATCTTGAAGGCCCCGCGCCGGAAACTCAATAAGCCCCGCTTCTTGTTGCGCGTCCCTTCCGGAAACAGCCAAATCTTCGTCTGCAAACAAAACACAATCGGAGTTGGAAATATTTCAAATCAATTGTCAGCAGGCGTGCCACACGGCTGACATAATATTATTAAATACGCGTTACATTCTCGGGAGTTATCAAAACTCATTTCGTGACAGAAATAAACAAAACAAATTATGAATATTTGAAGCATCAACTTGGAGGTCAGACATTTTATTAAATGTGATTTTTATGCCCCAATGTCCAGAATGGATAGATTAGTCAATTCGTCCCACGAATTCTTTGGGATAGATCTTCCGGCTTTTCGTAGATCTCTTCACCTCTAAAACAGTGTGGGATGAAGTAGGATTGGCATGGTTTAGCTTGAAGTCCTTTATGTCTTTAGTTTTTATCAATATATTGTTTACCATTATTGTATTGCCCTTGTTTAGATCTCGTCGCCTCTAAAACAGTGTGGGATGAAGTAGTATTGGCATGGTTTAGCTTGAAATCTTACATGTTTTTAGTTTTTATCAATATATTGTATACCATTATTGCATTGCCCTTGTTTGTCTTTGCTATATACATAGTTTTATGTTCTTTTTGTTCATTTTCTTGTATTTATGCTTCTTCATGTTACTGTTGTAATTGGCTTAGGCCGTATGTATAATATTTTTTTATATTAAGGCAATCCATCCTAAGAAGGATGATTTCTGCCAATAATAAAATTTATTTAAAGGAATAAAAATCAAAAAATATTAAAAAAAAAAAACTAAACATTTATCATATTTTTTGAGAGGAAGCTTCCTATATGGTGGATAATTTCAGGATCAAGGATGGAGAGGAGTGATGCTATGTTAATAGGGTAAGGATATTTTTTAAAGTTTTTTGAGTACATATTATGTTTGTCCCTTATTGGACAGCCAAAGAATATATGGTCTGGAGTCTCATGGTCCAAACCACATTCACACCATGGACTTCCTACAATATTAATTTTGAAAAGGTGGCTATTAGTGCAATAGTGGCCGATTCGTAGTCTACTAATGTTTGAGATTAATCTCTTAGACAATTTTTTTGTGTGGAACCAAGGAGAGCTTGGTATGCTCTCTTGGATATCTTTATAGAGAGTTCTCTAACATTTGGAGGTAAACTCCCACTGGGTCTTCCATTGTCGTTTTGCCTCGTTCTGAATTCGAGGGGACATGTCGGAAACACACGTATGTATAATAAATAAAAAATAATAATGGAATATTTGTACATAACCACTCACCGACTTTTCTATATCTACCAGTTTCGAGACGTACCCATCTCTTCGTCAAGACACCAACTAAATCAACATGCAAAACCCACTTACTAAACACCTTCACCATGAACAAAAATAAAAAATAATAATTATCAAAAAAAGGTTTGATGTTGTTTCCAACCTTTCAATATGGCCCATTGTACAATGTTCCATTGAAATGGTCACCTCATACCTATTAAACTCACGCCCCTCCCTTCATCCCCTCCCTCATTTTTCAACTATTTCTCCCGCAACATCAAACCTTTTTTTATAACCTAATCAGTTCATGTAAGGATTTCCAATGTTGGTTTTATGTTTTTGTGCAACAATGGTGAAGGTGTTTAGTTGGTTTGATCGGTGTCCTGACGAAGAGACGGGCACATCTCGAAACCGGTAGACATAGAAAAGTCGGTAAGTGGTTACATACAAACATTCAATTAGTTTTATGATTTTCTGTGTGTTCTGTTTACGTAATACAACTGTGTCATATTGGGAGGCTTCGAAGAACAAGGCGAAGGCCTGAAAAACATATTACACAAAGGAATAAATGTATTATTCTGTCATATGTTCACGCTTCATTAAGGCTAACACAATTGGTCAAGCTAATAGCTAATAGCTAATTACTAATTACCGCGTCTCACATATAAACATGTACAAGTAAGGTGGACTTTGTGACTTTGGACACGACTAAGTAAGGATGAAAATGCGAGCAAGCTTTCTTTAAACATTTTAACCTCCAGAAATGTTTTCTTTACACTGGCAATACTTTTAAACAACTCTAGCGTATTCTTTACCCGCAAAAGAAGCACAAAGCATTCCGTTGGGAGATTTTAATGGCTATTGTTTCTGTCCTCCCTAATCGTCTACTGCTGATATTGCTGTACAGTAACCAAAATATCGTTCATATAGTCACCGTCTCAGTCATTTTATATTTCAAAAATAAATGAAATCATTTCGCTAAAAAACCGTTCATGGGTCGGTTAGGTGCCACTGCATACTAAAAAGTGCTAAACTACAAAGATTTGCTTTCGACCTTAATGAAACTTCAACAATGTTTCGAGTATGCCCGAATGCTTGCAGACAGGCTGAATTTTCTCCTTAAGGAGTTGTTCATATTTAAATTTGTTGCACTGATGCAGAGAGCGAAAAACATTTTTGAGAAGGGAATGTGGGAGTCTAGCCATTTACAGGGCTTATGACCTGTCATCGGCTGGTTTAAGTGGGCACTTTACACACTGTGTAACGTTCACCATTCTGCCTTTGTTTGAACATCCACATTTCCTAAACTCTTCCATCTGTTGACATTTGTGAAGTAAAAGAGCTATGTTTCAATAATTTGTCCCACCCTGTTCCATTGAAATATTGCATATTGTGTTTCTTTCAACTTATTTTTTAAATGTACCTACTCTTAAAATAATATTTGGTTTTATATAAATTATAACATTCACCAGTCTAATGATGCCATTAGAGGGTGAAATTGGTGAAAATTGGTCAAACAAATAAGTGGAAGTGTACCAAGTATTTTTAAATTAATAACTTATATGTAAATATAAGTTATTACATCATTACAATGGAATTCCATAAAGAATTGTCAATAAATAATTTAAATTAACATATTACAACAGACATGAAGAACAATTTAAAGAAGGTAATATAGAAGTCTAGGCATCTACAAGTATTATGACCTGTCAATGGCTGGTTTAAGTGGCCACTTTACACACTGTGTAACATTCACCATTCTGCCCATATTTGAACATCTATACTACTCTAATTCTTTCATCTGTTGATGTTTGTGAAGTTAAAGAGCTGAAAACTTTATTTATGCGAGGGAGGTTCATCTAATTAAATTACTTTTTATGTTTAAATTTATTTCAACAGAGAGGGAAAAAGTTTTCGAGAAGGGAACATGGAAGTCTAGGCATTTACAGGGCTTATGACCTGTCATTGGCTGGTTTAAGTGGCCACTTTACACACTGTGTAACATTCACCATTCTGCCCATGTTTGAACATCCACATTTCCTCAACTCTTCCATCTGTTGACTTTTGTGAAGTAAAAGAGCTGAAACCTTTATCACGTGGGTGAGATGTTACACAGTGTGTAAAGTGGCCACTTAAACCAGCCAATGACAGGTCATAAGCCCTGTAAATGCCTAGACTTCCATGTTCCCTTCTCGAAAACTTTTTCCCTCTCTGTTGAAATAAATTTAAATACAAACAACTCCCTAGGGAGGAAATCCAGCCAGTCTGCAAGCATTTGGACATAATCAAACATTGTACTTTTTATGTTCTTAAAATGTTCTTCATCTCTGTTGTAAAATGTTAATGTTAACAGCTCCCCGGGGAGTTGAATCCAGTCCTTGTCTACAAAAATTTGGACAAACTCAAAATATTGTTAAATAATTTAAACCTTACCTTGTTGTTGACCATGAGCTTGGAGGTGGCCTCGAGCTGGCGATACGACTCCTTGGGATTATTGCGGTCGATGAAAACAACGCCGGCCAGGTAGGCGGCCAGGCCGAAGGGCCACACGTAGAACACTTCCTTTTTAGCGATGCTGGCGCACTTGTCCATCACGTGCCAGATGTTAAACATTCCTAGAATCACGCGCTTTTTGTGAGAAATTTAAAATCATATTAAATGTTAGTAAATAATTGTTTACTAGCGTGTACCTATCACCAATTACGCCTGTAACAGCTGTCGTGAACTGTTTACACGCTAGTGAGAAGGGAGACTTATTTATTTATTTATTAACGGACTAATAAACACGTATAAAACATTCGATTGAGAGTAAGAGATGTAATCTGATTAGATCGCTAAGCAAGACACACTTTTTACGTCTCTGAAGGAGTTTTTTGTAAAAAGATTCTCTTACTATTTTAAACATATTATTATCGAGATATTATGTAAACCTACATGTTATTTATTTATTTATTAACGGACATTGTCCATCTATACAATTTTTATAGGGTTTTAAGATTAGAATAAAAGAATAGGTGGTTACGCGTGAATTTTTACTGCCATTTATATGTTTTGGTTGCCGGCTTTTCCTTGAGAAGTAGGAACCTGAGCAGCCTGGCAGTACCTACCGCAGTGCAACAATTCACAAATTCCATTTTCAAATAAAACGGACAGCTGTATTTTTTCTTCAAACAAATGATGTCTTGTGTGATCCGCATGAAAAACTAGCAACAAATAATATTCGTACCGCTATCTTGTTATAGGAAGTTACCGCTTAAGAGTCAGCATTATTATCATTACTGCAACCAATATCTAATCCTGATACACCAAACAGAATAAAAAAGAACTTGACATCCGCATCATTCCCGCATTTAATATCTGGTGGAGCAAGGGGGAACACTTCAAAACAGGTGAGTCGATTTCCATTGCATATTAAGTGGCAGAAAACGTTCTTAGTAACGTGTGTGTTGGCTGACCTTGCTGGACCATCTTGGATCTGTTCATGCGCTCTCTAAGCTATCGAGGAATTAACTTTTGCGCCTCTCTCTCGCGCCACCGATAGGTAAAAACATTTTTTAAAAAAAGAAAAGAAGCATTGACAAACATAAGGGACATCGAGACAAGATCTGGACTATTTATTTAGTGCTCGTTTAAATCACTGTAAACTTAAAGCGAAAAAGTCCAGATCTTGTCTTGAGTTAACAATACGACAAACAAATACGGGTCATTGGAGAATTAAGACCATTGTTTGTACTATGCTGATCGATGAACAGTACTTCATTGACTTACCGAGAACATCTATCATAGACTGGTGGTTGGCCACTATGACAGCCCCGCGGTCCTCGGCCAGGACGTGGGGCCTCCGCAGCTCCCACTCCAGCCCTATGAGCCGCGTGATGTGCTTCAAGATGGCTGACACGTATCTGGAAACATGATTCTTATTATTATGGATCACTTGGATTCTAAACCGAAATGCTTGGTTATGTCGTTTAAGTGTGAAAAAACCGTTCGGATAAACGTAAAAAAGATGGTGAAACTTTTCATTGGTAAGTAGGTACCTAGGTACTTGTTTATGATTGAATTTCAAAACTTAAAATAATTCATTTTTAAATATTGAATTTAAGTAGTTACCAAGGTACTTGTTTATGGTTGAATTCCAAAACATTAAATAATTTATTTTCAAATATATCATTATTTTTGCAAATGTAAAACTCTGCTCTCCTCACCAACAGGGTTGCACTTTATTTAGGAATGCGATTAAGAAAAATGTATTGAATGTCGGTTAATATTATTTTTAAATGATTAGAAATTATAAGGAAATAATCTGATTGGGATCCATAAAAAACGAATGTTGTTGGTAAACATTTAAAAACGATTTTTTGTGAATGAATTTGATCCCTCAGGCGAATGTGTGGTAAAACAAGGTATGATAGGTGCACAAATGTCGAGATCCGTGAACTATGTAAGTCTTAAGACATGCATTATCGACAGAATCAAGAAAAGGGTGCTGCGTTGGTTTGGACATGTAGAGCAATTGGACAGCGAAAGAACGGCTAAAAGAATCTACGATGCGAATGTTGACGGATGCAGAAAACGAGGAAGACCGAGAAAGACATGGCACGGTCAAGTCCATCAAATACTTGAAGATGGACTTGTCAAGAGTAGGAATAATCGGCGTGCGTGAATGAGAAGATGTATGAAAGTAAAGGAAGCGAGGTCTGTAATGCAAAGATAGAGTGAAATGGCGTTCTATGCTCTCTGCCTACCCCTACGTGGAAACGCCGTGATGGTTTGTTTGTCAATAATTATTTTCCACGTCTATGTAAGTAATTATTCAAGTGTACACATTAAAATAACCCAGTTATAGAATAAAATTAATTAAAAAGTTAAGAAATGTTAGTTATTCAGAAACTGTAAATAAAATGTGTAAAAATAATAAATAATAGCAAAAAAGTAAAAAAATAATATAATAATCATAATAAATAAAAATAAAATATATCCAGGTGTTCATTAAACCCTGTCACATCCGAAACCACGATGATCAGTATGAGCAAGAAGACATATTGGCCCATAAAAATAATTTTTTAGAACGAATAAAATTTAAAAAAATTAAATATTTAAAAAAGCAACTGGTTGCTTACTTCTGCAGGGGAGAAGCGAGGAGAGGGAGGAGGGAATCTGATACTGCGCCGCGCTCCCCTCACTTTTTCCCTGCAGAAGTAAGCTACCAATTGTTTTTTTTTAATATTTTATTTTTAAACAAATTCTTTGTTCTAAATATTTTTTTTAATGTGCTTATATGTCTTCTTGCCCATACTGATCATCGTGGTTTCGGATGTGACAGGGTTTAAAGAACACCCTGTATGTGATAAATAAGTTTATTTATAAATATATTTTTTTAAATAAAAAAAAAAAAAAAAAACATATGTAATAATATTGAAGAAGGTACAAATCATAAACACGAATATACAATTTAAATGACATACTCGTATAATTATACAGGCGTATTATCAACGCCTATGAGTAATCTTTTATATTTAGTATAGGAAAGACGAAAAATGTCTGCGTGGCCGGAGAGAGCGGTATTGTAATAATGACGTGCTCTAGAATTTTATTACAATTTGATTTGAATTACAATAAAAAAATATCAATCCACCCGATGTTACTTTGTCGTGCCGTGTGAATGTTTACAGTCGCGTCGTCTGAAATGGGCCTCATACTAATTATAATGCATAGTGTGAGATAGTCATGATATATCTGCCAACAGACTACTGAAGTTTTCTCACGTCCAGATCTCGCGGGGAGTGACGTCACGCACGTATTTTTGCAAAAGCGTCCGTTTAAGCGGGAATTTAAAAATTCAAATTTTACAATGAATTATTTCGTTTAGTTATTGAATTAATGTTGTAGCTTGATAAAAAGTAAGAAAACCACACGATTTTGTCACTTTAAAGCGCTGCTTTTTTCATAATGAGGATGAATGTACTTATTAATAATGAAACCATAGAAAAGGTTAATGAAATGAAATATTTGGGGATAATACTTGATTCAAGATTGACATTAAATGCAAATTTTGAACACGTTAATAAAAAAATATCAAAAAAAATATTTTTCCTTAGTAGATTGAGAAATAAATTAAATAAAGATAATGCAGAACTAATTTACAAAACAATCATTCTTCCACATATAGATTACTGCTCAACAATATTATTTTTAGCAAACGAAGGAAATTTAAATAAACTAGAAATTTTACAAAATAAAGCGATGAGAATAGTTTTTAAGAAAAATAAATATAGCAATGTAAAAAATATGAGAGATGAACTAAAATGGTTATCTGTAAGAAGGAGACTTAAATTTAATATGTTGATATTTATACATAAATTTTTTCACGATAAATTACCAAAATATTTTAAGGATAAAGTTGTCTTAAACAAAAATTGTCATGAATATGCTACTAGACAAAAGGATAAAATAAGACTACCATTATTGAAAAGAGCTGAGTCGCAAAATTGTTTGATGTATAAGGGTTTAAAAATGTATGATGAGATGCCTGAATGTATGAAGAATGAAAAATGTCTGAAAGAATTTAAAAATAAATGTATAAGTTACTGTAAGGAAATGTAAATATATATAGATGATGTGAATGTACATAATAGTTTATATTAGTTTTAATATAAGCTAACTTAAGAAATAAATAAAAAATATTTTTAAAAAATCACGCCATCTTGTTTTTCTTTTCATGGTTATGTCATACCATAATATTTTTATAAAATAAACTTATAAATAATTAGAAAAGGAATGGCTACAAAGCCCACAAGGGCATTTTTTCTAAATTACGGTTTGGCTAAATTTTAAAATGTATTTTTTTAAAGTGTATTTGTAATGAAAATTCTATGTGAATATATGTATGGAAAAAAAAAAAGTAAATATTAGATTAGTAAAATACCTTCGAATGGCCGATATCATCATCATTTCGTTTCCGCACCTAATGGTGCATAAGGCACTGTGCATTGGCACACCAATCGCAGCGTATCTTGATAATTTTTGTTACATGAAGGTAAGATGATCAGTCTTACGCTTCAGGTACCAGTCCAGGGACTATAAAATATTTTTAGTGGAAAAACACCCTTTTAAATAATTATTTAATATCAACCATGTCGGCAATCGAACCCGAGACCTCTTGCATGGTAGGCAAACGTGCTGACCATTACACCACATGGCCGATTCAAATAGTATAGTTAAACTTGACAAAAAAGATTTTAATGATAATTTTATCAAAATCGTTATTTTTAGGGTGTTCATGATAGACGAAGCGCAACCTCCCCAGCCCACTATACCAGAGATTGCCACTGACTGGAAAAGAGCAAAATACACAGTTCTGGGAGCATTCCGACATTTTGCATGATACGGCCATTGGTTCTAGATTGACCGCAGTCCTTCCGGATCTCGCTCGGACCAAAATACAAAGCACCCAAAGAATCAGAGAATCTGCCAATGACGTGCACTCAAATAACAAAAGATTGCGTACTCGCAAATATACCCTTGACGTAATTGTATTACCTACATTACGTATCAATGCTCGCCCGAGCGTACTGGGTCACGACCAGATTACCCCCCACATAGAAACCCCCCCCCCCTACTGGCTGCAAAATACATCTTTTGTTACATACGCTACACCACACGCTACGGATTTACTCGAATGATTTGCAGAAATTGCAATTAAACTAGGAAATTTGGCCAAAGAATTGAGCATAACAAAAACAATTCGATAAACATTTGCCGCAACAAATCGGTTTCGTAGAACAGGCATTTGCCCATCTATATGGACTAGGAACCGATTGCAACATTAGGCACACTAATATTTCTGGCTGGCCGACCCTCCATGTACTGAGCCTACTCCTATAGTCCTTAAAATATAGCTTGATTAGAATGACAGTTGTTAGCAAAACCGACGACATAACCTTGTAGTAACGTCTAAGGAGTGATTTATATTGTTGACACACGAAAAATCATTCGTATCTGGCATGTTAATTTATTTTTTTTATACAATGTTTGACATAAAAATCAACATAAATATATAAAATCAGCTTTAAAACTAAAATAAACCTAAATATTAACGACGTTCTTACAGGGTTACATCATTTTGCAAAAATGTTAAGATACGGGACAAATTGATCGAATAAAAAAAAAAATATTTGATGTTGTTCATGAAAAAAGTATAAATGTCGTTATTTTTTGGTAAATAATTTTCTTAGACACACTATAATAGGCATGTTTTTTGCGTATTTATATCAATTTTCGGAAACAGAGTTTCATGTTTGCATGAAAAAAATGATAAAATCGATTTAATCAGTGATCAGTAATTTCCCATCACTATTGACATTAGTTTGCCAGCTGTCATTTTAATCAAGCTATATTTTAAGGACTTTAGTGTCCTAGTACAAGCAGAATTTGTCAGAGTGATTTTTGTGCCATTTTGTAAAATATAATATGAATGTATAAATTAATAAGAAATGTATCGAGGAAGTAACCCCGAAACCGGTCAACGTAGAGCTCAAAAATTGGAGTGGTTTATACAAACTGTTTTATTGAATATTTGTACATAACCACTTGCCGACTTTTCTATGTCTACCGGTTTCGAGTCACCTAATCAATTTCAATAATGACTTGAATAACGATACAGGAGTTAAAATCTTACATACAAATAATAGAGGATTAAAAGTCAATACTAAATATGGAAATATTTTACATCAGGGGTGATATTATAGGTACATAAATTGTAAACTTAAAATCAGTCGTGAATTTTTAAATTACGATTTTTTACAAAAAACATTAAATTTGTTAAAACTTTACGATAGAAGAAAAATTATAGACCTTTTAAATTTATTCAAAATTGTAAATTTAATATGGGGTTGCCCTGAACTATTATCTCTCATCAACTTCAGGGAGGGTGCCTGGAAGAATGACTAGACAGGTGCCACCGTTTTGTAGCAACAATTCACGGACAGTGTATACTTGTAATGCCGTATAAAAGACTTCATGAACTCGGCAATAGTTATTCCCACGTATCTGATATATTTAGTGTAGGGTATTGTTCCTATAGAACAAACCTTTTGAACTTTTTCAAAGATGGTGAATGGTAATTATATTTATTTATTTATGCATTTCATAATATATCCAATATTTGTTTACTTTGCCCAGTTGTATGAAACAGTACTTATGATTTTCTTGTTATATTACTTAAAAATATTTTATTATTTAATTTGTTTTGTACACTTATTCTTGAACTGTTTAAACTTTCTACTGAATATGTTGTATAATTTTTAGGTTTATTTTTTTTTTTACAAATCTTGGGTAAAAGGAAATTTATGTATTAAGCCAAATATGTTAGTATTATAAATTTTTGTAAAAGGCAGATTTGTCGTTTATGTCAATAAAAAAAAAAGTTTCCAAACGGTCATGCGGCTGTAGAAAAAGCTTTTATCTCGCGTATTTGAATACAAAATACGCGAGATAAAAGTGTTTAACTACGGCAGTGAGAGCGGTTCAGAATAGAACCGCTGAAAGGCTTTAAAAAATAATGTTCCTTTGATCAATAATCAAACAACCTTTCAATATATCCCATTATACGATGTTCCATTGTAATGGTCACCCAATACCTATTAAACTCACGCCCCTTCCTATTTTTGAAAACTATTTCTCTTAAATTTATATTAAGTCTTCTTTGTTTATTCTCGCATGTAAAATATATATTTAAAAAAATATATATTGTTAATTGTCCTCGGCACTGGTAACCCAGTGAGGTCAAATTATTTTTATTAATAATCTTTGTTTACAATGGAAAAAATGAATAAATAAATAGATACATTAACATTTATTTTAAAACATCGTCTTTATTTGAAAATCAATGCACATATAACATGAATGCTGTAATATAATCTGGCTATACGCGCAAATATTACGATAATCTCAAAATGACCCACCTTCCAAAATCTACCATAGCTAGTGTACATAGATTATAGATTACGTTTACTACAGTAAGAACAGCGTGGATTATTCACTTTAGCAAGAGATAACTTATCGCCCCCAAATTGAAAGCACATTGGTGTAGTGACTAGTGACTAGTGATCGACCGAAACAAGTTTTTTTAAAGTTTTTTTTCCACATAATAAACAAAGATTAATAATAAAAATAATGTGACCTCACTGGGGTTACCCGTGCCGAGGACACTTAACAATATACTTTTTTTTTAAAATATTTTTACATGTTAGAATAAACAAAAAAAGACTTATACCCGTATGCAGAGACAAAACTTAAGGTGAGGAAAGTACATTCTTATCTCAAATGCGGAGAATAACTCGAAGGTAAAGACAATAGAATGTACTTTCCTCACCTTAAGTTTTGTCTCTGCATGCCGAGGACACTTAACAATATACTTTTAAAAAATATATTTTTACATGTTAGAATAAACAAAAAAGACTTATACCCGTATGTAGAGACAAAACTTAAGGTGAGGAAAGTACATTCTAATCTCAAATGCGGAGAATAACTCGAAGGTAAAGACAATAGAATGTACTTTCCTCACCTTAAGTTTTATCTCTGCATACGGGTATTAGTCTTTTTTTTATACAGAGATTATTAACAAAATATTTAGACAGTTTTAAACACTAGTATATAATGATGTAATTACTTATATTTACATGTAAGTTATTAATTAAAAAATACTTGGTACACTTCCACTTATTTATTTGACCAATTAGCGATTTTACCCTATATGTATAACTTATATGTAAATATAAGTAAAATATATGTAAATATAAGTTATTACATCATTACAATGGAATTCCATCAAGAATTGTCAATAAATAATTTAAATTAAATAAAAAAAACTAGTTTATAAGTTTATATTTCATTTATGTACGCCTATATTATTTATATTATAAAACGTACATAAAAGAACAAAAACATAGCATAAACTATACATTTGTGGAGCAGTTTATTATTTTTTTTAAATTTGGAATTGATTAAATTTATTAACCCTTTCAGATTATTACATTAATATAACAATAATAATATTACATTGTTTTTAGTAATGTATAGAAAACTATAATTGGCCTATAATTTTGGTTTATTTCTTTTAATAAATAAATAAATAAAATATCATTTTTTATTCATACTCCGTTGTTGATAGTTATATTTTTTACGCCTTTTGAAAAGTTTGTCTTTTGAGTCTTTTTTCTGGTAGTTTATTGTATAATTTCGGTCCCTAATTTATTAGTCTCGATTGTCCTTGTCTTGTTTTGGAATGTTGTATGT
Organism: Micrasema longulum; assembly: GCF_059751315.1. Lineage (NCBI taxonomy): Eukaryota > Metazoa > Arthropoda > Insecta > Trichoptera > Brachycentridae > Micrasema > Micrasema longulum. The sequence goes on from NW_028277457.1 coordinate 552,813, forward strand.
GATATTGTTCTGATATTCTTGTATTATGCCCATGTTTATTATGATTTTTTTTAAGTTTTAGTTCTTTGTCTACAATGATATCAGTGATTAACTTATAAATAATTTTTTAAGATTCTAGTAAAAAATAATTAAAATTTAACTGTTTAGTATTTAGTATTGGTTTGGGCAAATAAGACAATCCATTTTACTTCTACCAAGCTCCACTATCCATTTTTTATAACCTTTTTGAACATTTTTCTCGTTACTAATAATTGTTTTAATGGACAATGGAAGTAAGTTAAAGATTGAAATCGCATAATACTCAAAATTCCTTTGTCCGAAAGTGGAATTAGTATGTATTTGTTTAAGTTGTCTTTGTGTTGAGGATCTATTGATTGTATTATTTGCATGTGTTGTATTTTTGGGGTTATATCTTTCAAGTGAGAATAGTTTATGAGTCTGTAAGCGAGAATTGTTTTAGCGTATAATTGCTTTGGTATCATAAGTTGTGATTTGTGGAATATTGCTTAAGGAGATGTCTGTATCGGAACTCTTGAGTATTAATTTAACTATGGATTTTTGTGTAGCAAATACACTATTTAAAAGCTGTATCACTCGCACCACCCCATCCGATTATACCATACTCCAAAACTGATTGACACAATGCAAAATATTTTTTTTGAAGTTCTTAATCAAAATAAGTGTTCAATAAAATTCACAATGAAATGAAAGGCATACATCTAATGAGTAAATTTCTTTTTTTCTAGCGCTATTTGCTTTGTAATTATGTTATACATATCCATACTAATATTATAAATGCAAATGTGCTTTTGTTTGTGTTCCCTTCACGTCTCAACGGAGCAACCGAATGACATTTTTTATACTTATTTTTGTTTCCAAATAAATAAAAGTACAATGAAGAAAAAAACAGAGTGTTCTTTAAACCCTTTCACATCCGAAACTACGATGATCAGTATGGGCAAGAAGACATATTAGCATATGAAAAAATATATTTATATCGAAGAAATGTTTTAAAAATAAAATGTTAAAAAAAAAAAAATGGTTGCTTACTTCTGCAGGGGAGAGAAGTTAGGAGAGCGCGGCCGCGTGGTTGTCGCCGGATCAGAAACGTCGTTTCTCCCCTGCAGAAGTAAGCAACCATTTGCTTTTTTGGATATTATTTTTTTTTTAAATTTATTAGTTCTAAAAAATATTTAAATTTGTAAATATGTCTTCTTGCTCATACTGACCATCGTGGTTTCGGATGAGACAGGGTTTAATGAACACCCTGTATAATGTATCAACAATGAACAACATTATTTGAAAATAAGTTTTTTTAAATTTATTAGGGCGTTCTACCAAAACGTGATAAGTCAACCTAAGCGATGTTGGCGCTTTTGCCTACAATTCTTCAGATCCTGGGTTCGATTCCTGGCAGCGTGGGCATGAAACATTAATTTTTCAGGTTTTTTAAACTGAAATATTTCATGGTTCCTGGACTGGCACCAGAAGCGTGAGACTCATCACCTTACCTTCAAGTAATCGATGATCTAACTACGCCGCATTTGATTTACTAATACATTGCCCCATGCACCACTGTGTGCTGAAAAGGGGCGAAGATATTTCGATGAATAAAAAAATCAAAGTCTGTACGGCGCACGTAGGGGTATTTTTGGAAATTAGCTGGCTTTAAAAAGAATTCGTAGAATTAGTCCAAGATAAAAAAAAACATTTTCTGGAAATCCTGAATAGACACCAAACAATAAGCGACTTTTTCCATCATCCAATACAGAGCATGGGCTGGAGTGTGTCAGTTTGAATTCGACTGTCGTTCTAAGTGTTCGAATCCATTAAAGGCGTTCTTAGAAAATCAGTGATTTTTTAAAGTGGATATTTTTATTTTGGAGTTCGTTTGGAAAAAAATTATGATGGATTTCGGCTATTACAGGTAAGCGTTCAAATATACAGACAAGTTTTATAAAAATATATAGATAATTGAATATATTTAAGAAGGTTGAAAGTCGTGTTCATTATTTTTGTAGATAATTTTTGATTTTTTTGTTTTCAAAATGGTTTTTGCTGTACTTCAGGGTGCGTCCTATTGGTATTATCGATTGTTACTAAAAATAAAACATTTGCACTTATTAAATGCATCAAATTTAGCCGTGGACTCCCGTGGAATCAATGTATTTTGGGTCAATCAATCATACTAGTGCAAAACCATCTTATTTTAAGATAAATTTGTTTTTCTTTTAAAAGAGTTCATATTATATTTCAGAATCTGAATGTACCCCACGAACCCAAACAGTAACACGTAGACTACTTTTTGATAAAATGCTGCTACAAGACTTGCCAAATTTTGACAAAAAGTTGATATTTCTTGAGAGATATATTTTATCGCAAGATGCATTTTATGAAGAGCAAAAGAAAAAAGTGTGGCATACTTTTTCATATTTGAAATCACAATTTAGGAAAAAATGTATAAAAAAGTACAAATTTTCCTTCAAAATAATGAAATGTGGCTACAAGGAACATTCGAAATACCGAAAGCTAAACGAAGTTCTTCTGGTCGACCATAAAAGTCATTTGAAGACTGAAGTGAGAGAAGCATACGAAGAAAAACACAGAAAGTACGCAGTACTATAGAAAAATATGTCTTAATACATGTTGCTCAAACATCGTTTCAAAGTTCTGGAGAAAAGATAGCATATAATATACTCAAATATGTTTTTAATTCTCCGCAGACAGCTCAGGCATATCAAAAAGCATATAAAATATCAAAACAACTATCTTGTGAAAAACTATCACAGTTAGATCCAACAGCTGCTCTTTCAATGTTTGTGGAAGGCGACAGTATGAAATAGTAAGAAATAGCAACAAAATAGTCCGAGTGTTGCACGAAGCAAAAAATACGTTATCCACCGAAAGAAGCGTATCAAATATCGGAAACATGCACTGAAATTAACCTGCAACTTTTATTGGACCACACAATCAAACATTTGGCTACATATTAAGAAGATGTTGTAATAGCTTTAAGTCCACAGAAGCGTCAATCATTGACTCTAATTTCAAAATAGGGATGCGATGGATCGCAACAATCCTTGTATAAACAAAAAATGCAGGACGAAGATGCGAGTGACCGCAACATTTTCCAAGGTTGTTTTGTTCCGCTACAATTAGTTTATGGATCTAACAAAAAGTTATTTAGCGAAATCCTACTTCTTCCTCAGCACGATCCTGTCGACCGATAAGGATCAGATTTGTGCATCGGTTGAATTTTTAAAGAAAATTCTCAAAAGAGCAATTCAATTTAGATATCAATAATAGATTATTGCTTACGTCAGATCCGTTTATATCTAGCATAAGACCAAATAAAAAAAAAAACTATGCCGCATAGTAATGAATGTTTATTATAGTAATAAAGTATGCAATGGAAATATTTATTTCTGCCGAGCCCCACATGAAGAATGATAGTTCCTCCGACGAGGAGTTGGCTGCAAAGGAATTTGTCCATGAAGTGACTGAATGGAGCTCTAGTGAAGAAGGATGGGATTCGTCATCGTTATCAGTTCAGTGATTTAAAAAAAATAATCTGGAAGTCTAGGCGTTTACAGGGCTTATGACCTGTCATTGGCTGGTTTAAGTGGCCAATTTACACACTGTGTAACATTCACCATTCTGTATAGTCTGCATTTATTTTCTTCAAAAGGTATTAGGAATGTTCTCACAATAAATTACTCTTATGTTAAATTGTATTTTTCTACAAAATATGTTCGCCAAAGATTAAATCTACTGTCAATATACAAATATAAATGATTTCAAATAAATTTACAAATAATATAATTTTGGCCGCCTAATTAGCAGAAATACCCCTATGTGCGGCGAGGCGTACGTGTATGTATGAATTATCTAGTATTATTGAATAAATAATTAGAGGTATATTATGAAGGTGGAAGTGTACCTATCGATGTGCGTGATGACATTGCATATAATATAATATTTAAGTAAGTACTTAGTGCTCACGCGACACACGAATACGCAGTTACTTGTAGCATATAAATATAATATAAATCTACTTGCGCGGGTCGGATCAATATTTTAATGCGGGCCGAAACCTACTTAAGTACAGGTAAACGTCGTTTTGCGCCGGTTCGATTTACGCCGATTTACAACTACACCGGTTGGTGCCGGCGTGGGATTTCCCGGTTCGGCCGACACCAGACGACACCAGACGACAGAAGACGCCGCGATTCTAATAGCAGACACACTTTTACACATTGTTTTATTCTATTACCGTGTACGCGAGCAGCCTATTGTGTGTGTGAAATTGTTTCCGAGCTAGTTTTCGTATTGTTTTCAAGAAAAATAAAAAGTTATGATTATCTTTTTTATTTAACTATTGCTAAAATAAAAGAATATTCAAATATTTGAAGTTTATGCTATGATTCTGCAAGAAAGGAAGCAACAATCAAAGCAAATGAAATTGGATGCTTTTTTAAAAAAAAGTGCGAAAATTTAATTTAGTACCGACGAACTGGTGAGTTAGTATTTATTACAAAAAAAAATTATATCTAGAGATTATTATTTATTTTGTAAACGAATTTTAACTACATATATTTATTAATTACATTTATAATTTATTTGGAATATATAAAGGATATTATGCATTAAATAAACATGTCTGATTATTCTTAGAATTTCGACACGGGACCTAACCTTATATCGTGTTTATTATCCGTTATATTAGTGTTTATTTTACGGCGATTTTTTTTACGCCGGTGTCTCTCGGAACAGAACCCCGGCGTAAAACGACGTTTACCTGTATTTATTTTTTCTTGCCAACTTTCATCTCATTTTCTTACAAAGATCTTCTTGTAATTACTTATTTAAATATTAACAAATAAAGATAGACGCCCATTTGTATAGAGCGGTAGTTCCCAACCATTTTTTGACCAGGAACCACTTTGATTTCTTTGTTGTTAGCAGTGACCACAGGGTTCAAGATAAATAAACTAGGTCAATCTAAAAATAAGCTTTAAACATATTCGTTGAATTCAAAAGTAATATGTATTAAAAGTGCTATTATTAATAGAAAACACATTTTTTTTAATGGAAAATTTAATTCGATTCGCATCAGTGTGATTTTTGAGCTTCCTTCTTAAGTAGAAGTTCGGGAATCCTGGGCCCCGATTTCAACGAGAAGTTAACATTTATCTTCAATTTTATCTACAAAGTAAAATGAAATATTCTCTATGAAAAGCATATGTTCATGCAAATATACTATTTTCGTACAAAAATATTGGTTTTTCTTTATAGACTTGTTAACTTCCTATTGCAATCGGGGCCTGTGCCTCGATTATGAACGCTATCTTCATCAGTATATATCGAGACGGTATACTTAACTTCTGTACTATCTGTATCTTAACCTCGGTATGTTCTATCTACTTGTCATAACGACATCATATGATCGAAACAAGCTAATGGAATGACCGCAAACAAACAAAACAAAAGACCGCCGTAACAGTTTTAATAGTAATGACTTGGGACTTAGGATATAGAGATTTTGGTATTATTTATGTTTTCTCTGGATATTCATTGTTTACCTTTAAGACTGAAAAAGCACACATTATGATAAAACTGTAAATACTTTTAAATATCATTATAAAATACATAATTTACTGCCTTAGAACGGGGAAGCTATCCCTAGTTAGGCAGTTTAGATGAACTAACAGCAAAAATAAAAAATATGTATGCTTACTGTTACTACTGAATTAATTTGTTGTATAAATAATTACTTGTATATTGCTGTAATAAATATGTAAAATAATAAAATAAAAAAAAAAAAAAAAAATTAGTCTGCGTTCTTTACGTCATTAACAGTAAAAATAGTTCTCATTTATATTTTAAATAGGCTTCTGTAATAAAAAGTGCTCACTTCAAAGCGATTTTAAACTCCAACAAATCCCACTTCAAGCAAAAAATGCTTGAACATGAATTTTGCATGACTTTTGGAAATCGCCTAGACGGCACGCTTAGCGATCGCCTGTATATTTAATAAATCATAATTAAAGAAAAAAATTGCTCGGTGGAACAACATTTTTGACACTACTTTTAATGCGTAGATAAACGTATCGAGGAGTTCTAGGCTCGTCGGTATAAAATGATGTACTTACATCAAAGGGTTCTCCGTGAAACCGTGAATTTACCGCGTAACAAGTTTGGCGACATTGACAAACGGCCCTGTTAATTGGCCTCCACAATCTTATGATTTGACACCATTTTATCTCTTCATGTGATTGGTAAAGAGTCCCCGTCGTGCTCCAATCAAAACCTTGCAAAAATTACTGCTCTAGTTCCATAATCAAGGGAGAAAATATGCGAATACGTGTTAAGAAGTCAGACCGCGTTTTACCCTAAGCCATTAACATTATGACACTCTACTCATGCCCAACGCGAATTTAGTAATTCTTGAACCGCCATCCGGGTTTTGCGTGATCTTGACATTTAATTCGAAACCAAAAGAAATGAAAAGTAAAATTACTGACCGTCGTAAAAGCGCGCAAAAACTGTTCGGATAAAAGTAAAAAGCCTTTTCATTGATAAGTGGGTACCTAGGTACTTGTTTATGATTGAATTCCAAAACTAAAAATCATTAATATTCTAATATTGAATTTGAGTAGGTACCTAGGTACTTGTTTATGGTTTAATTCCAAAACATAAAATAATTTACTTTTTTAAATAAAGAATTCTTTTTGCAAATATCAAACTCCGCTTTTCTACCAGAACTTTTTCTACCTTAAGTTGGAATGCGATTTAAAAAGAAAATGTCCGTTAGTATTATTTTATACTGAAAATCCATTAAAAATAAATAAATGGGTATAAATTATAAGAAGTGTAAGGAAAGAATCTGAATGGGATCCATAAAAAGCGAACGCTGTTTGTAATCATTCAGAAACAAACTTTTCAAACAACATTCTTCCATTTTTTTTTATATATACATTCTCGTCGAAAGCAACCCTGGCAAGTCGGTGACTAAAACATATATGCTCCTAACTTTTTTTTACTGAAAATATTGAAAATTTTAATATCTACGAACACGCGCAGCGCAAAGATCTAAATTTCGCTGAAAACCGCGTGTAAATCGGTTTAGCCGTTTAGGGGGAGTTCAGTGATATCACACGTACAGATGAATGATGTATATAAAGATTAAACAATAAAATACATATGTGTTTATACTCACAGGCAGTTCTTGACATTCTTCGGGTTCAGCGCAAACAGGGGGATGCAGACAACGGCGAGACACGACGACAAGAAATAGAACACGAAGAACTTCGACTGGAACTTCACCGCATTGTCCTCCTTCGACAGCAGCTGCTTGATGATGTAAGCGAACAGCAACACCGGCACGGAATACAGTACTAAGCCCCACGAAATCATCGTGAAAATCACACAGAAAAATGACGTAAAACAATGACTAAGCTTAACGCGATGACACTCGATGATTCTACAGAAACAAATCACACTTAAAATTATATTTTTGGCCAATTTTATTTACCACTGTGCGCTGTCAAATCACATTAAAAAAACGCTCACTAAAATACTATAAAACAGAGATCAAATTCAACTTACTACACGCTTATGTTATTGATGAGGTAACTTTTATATTAAGATTAAAATACTTTTAAATATAATACTAGTAATACCAAATTTCTTAATCACGAATAATATTTTTGGTAATAGGTTAATCACTTAATTTTATATGTCTTTAAGTATTTTTTTATTTTATGCTTCTGGATATGTGGGTTGTTCGCCAACCTCGTGTTTTGGCGGGAAGAATAGTTGTGATGGATATTATTGGTCAGACTAGTTATATTTGTTCACTTTTGCGGTGGCGAGGCTCTTAAAAGACCTGAAACAAAAGAAAAAATATAATCTATACATTTTTTTTATAATTTACGAACATTTTCTATCTCTTCCTCTTTAGTCCCTATTTTCAATTAAAAACTAATGTAAGCATTCATTCTATTGATTTTTTTTACTCTCATCAACTATATTCAATAAACTACACAAGTTATTACAATATAAATACATTATAAAAAAAGTCAACAAAGTTTAAAGTTTGTTTAAATTTTTGTAAAAAAAAGCTGAATTGAACCCCGCAGGAAGCTGTTAATATTAACATATTATAACAGAGATAGAGAACATTTGAGAGAAGGGAATATAGAAGTCTAGGCATCAAAGGCTTATGACCTGCCATTGGCTGAATTAAGTGACCACTTTACACACTGTGTAACATTTATCATTCTGTCTATATTTTGATATTCTCTTCCCTAAAATGTTCTCAATCTGTGTTGTAATTTGTTAATATAAACGGTTCCGTAGGGGGTTGAGTCCAGTCCTTGTCTTAAAAAATGTTGGCAAACTCAAAACGTTGTCGATAAGGCCACCTGTAGATCAATCACAAATGACCATCGACGTGCTAACTAGCGACGTGGTAACAATTTCTCACCATGGTTGTTTATCGTATTCGCGATCACAATGGAACATCCGTGAAAGTTATCAATCGTGATTTTTATATTTTTTAATATTGTCACCAAAGAATTAAGAATAGTCCAGAAGGAGCGTAGAATCATTTTTTATACATCGAACTGTGTCCAAAAAAACCCACCCACTATGCCTCACTTTCGCCGCTCGCATTCGTGATATCGCCGCGTAATGTTACACGATGGGAAAAAATATAATCATTTAACAGAAATGTAAGGTTAAAAAAAAGCAATCTGTCAATTTCTCTAAAATTTTATTGTGCACGCGAAAATATTGATTGACACAACAGAGTAAATAAGTAAAGGGTCATTTAATAAGAGTAGGTAATTGAATTAATGCACTTTGAACTTAAAATACAAAACAAATTTTATTTTACGTAAAACGGATATTTTTATATCATGTTAAATAATATTTGATGTATTGAAGATACTGTCGGTCAAGTGTCCACCACATAGTTGTTTAATCCGAGGTCCAATTTTCATTACTTCTCTCATTAGATGAGCAAAGTAGGGTAAAAAAAATACTACCCTGGCAACACTAACGAAATTTCCATTTTGATTCCTTCGACAATCTGACGGAAGATGGAAAAATATTTCAATTTTTAAGTAATGTATTTGCTACTTACACAATCATTTGCTAATTACACGTGAAATGTGATCCCATCCTGTTTCTTTAAGATCCTAGCAGTATTTCTACACTTTAAATGATTATCGACGTGCACAACACGGCATAGTTGAATTCAAATCAGGAGATGCGTGCTGAGCGACGTCTACAAAAAAACTAATGGGTCAAAACGTAAAACTACTCATTTATGGGTAGTTAAGTCGCCTTTTATTTGATGCTCGCATGCGGTTTCTGGACTATTCTTAATTCTATGATTGTCACACTTCAACCTGATGCTTGGAAAAATCTGTTATAAAATGTCAAAATATTTACGTTTCGCTAAGCATAATCCTGCTGCGCAAATACATATTTGAATTTCACCGGTATAAATATGGAAAATATTCAAAAACTGTAGGTAAAGTTTAATAATTTGGTTTTATAAAGTTTTATTTGTTTGTTCACAATTTATCATGCTATTTATTGCATTTAGCCGGCGCGGCGGTCGGCAAGCCAAGCATCAAGAAAAGCAGTCGCCATATTAATTGTTTGTAATTTAATTTTCTCTTTTTTGTATTAGATACTCCTTACTATTTTGTAAACGCAATATATTGTTTTATTTTTCGACAGTGAACTATGTTTATTTACGAGGAAAACAAAAAACATACCGACACCAGCGTTGACTTAGAGATTGCACACGCGTTGACTTATATGACCGCGATACCTTAAGCATGTTCATTATAGTTTATTGTGATCGCTAAAATGCTTAGCATGTTTTTAAGCACGTCGATAATCATTTGTTATTGCGCCGCTGTTCCAAAAAGAAGTATAAAATTTTTAAAATATTTTCAGGTTATATTTTATTGCTTAGTATGTTGGTGCAATAATTCAATCAGATGAATCTCACCCACATCAATAAAGGATTCAGCTCCTTATCTTCACGAACATAAACAGATGGAAGAATCGAAGGAATACAGATGTTTATACTATGATATATCGCCTCTGTTACTACAATACTTTTAATATTGAAACTCTTAATTATTGTTAATTTGTTGCATACCTATGTTACAATTTCTAATTTAATTTTCCTTTATTATTTCTTTATTTTCTGCTGATTTAATTTTATATATTTATACATTCTATACTTGTTGTACAGTTGTTTTGTTTCATTATAATAGGTTTTCAAACATTGTCAAAGGCGTAAGCCGTCGAAATAAATAAATAAATATAGGCAGAATGGTAAATGTTCCGAAGTGTGCAAAGTGGCCACTAAAACCAGCTAATGACAAGTCATAAGCCCTGTAAATGCCTGGATTTCCATATTACATTTTTAAAATGTTTTCCCTCTCTGTTGCAACAAATTTTGATATATTTACTACTACTATTCACGCCATTTTCCCGTAGGAATAGGCAGAGAGAATGGACCGCCACACACATCTATCCTGGCATACATTCCTACCTTCTTCCACATTCATACATTTTGTCTTACACGCGCTTCGGTTCTGCGAACTTTAGATATGACCAGACTTAAGATTTTGGTTTGTCTGATCACGCCACGTCTTCCTTGGCCGTCCTCGTCCCCCGTTACGGTTCATACTCGCCACATTTACCTGTTTTACCATCTTGTTGTCATCCATTCGTTCTACATTACCAAACCATCTCAGAGACCCTTTCTTAATCTTATCAATTATACCTGAATCAGGTTCACTCACTCACTCTCGCCTGATTTCATCATTCGCAAACCTGTCATATGAGGGTTGTCCGTAAAATAAGTTTAAAAAAATATATTTATAAATAAACTTATTTATCATATACAGGGTGTTCAGCTGTGATCAGTATGGGCAAGAAGACATATAAGCATATGTAAAAAAATATTTAGAACGAAGATAATTTTTAAAAATAAAATATTTAAAAAAAACAAATGGTTGCTTACTTCTGCTGAGGAGCAGCGAGGGGGGCGCGGCCGTGCTCTACTCTCCTCCTTCCTCGTTTCTCCCCTACAGGAGTAAGCAACCATTTGTTTTTTCATTTATCTTTTATTTTTTAAGCCTTTAGTCGTTCTAAAAATTTATTTTCATGTGCCAATATGTCTTCTTGCTCATACTGATCAACACCTGTATATCTATGCAAAAGAGCTTCTCTAGCAAAATATTACTCGAGGTGAGGCCCGATATTAATGGGCGTCCGAGATCCTACATAACCGATGCTTGAAAAGCCGATTTACTGAAGCCCGTAGGGCCGATGAAACGAGGCCAAGGCGGGCGATTAAATGAGGCCAAATTTTCTAGCATGCAACAGTTTCCTGCTTGTTTAAAATTATGTACGCAAATTGATTTTAAAAAGATTATCACGGAATATATTTTACGCAGATTCCAAACGCAGCTGCTGGAATTTTAATCAATACGCGCGTACAATAAAAATAATATATATTTTTTTTTATTAAAAAAAAGAAATATTAGCGTTCTTATAATTTACCCAAATATTTCAATTTTGGTTACCATTTTCAACGAGTTGTAAATAACTCACTATTAGAAAATGGAAATCAAGTTGGGGTAGAGTGGGGTTCGAACCTCGGACCTCTGATCCGTGAGTCCGCAACACTAGCCACGGGACCACAACCCGGCTCGATCATCATTTCATAACATCCGATAAGAAATTTACTGATTAATCCATTTATAAATAACAATCTAAAATTGTTGCAAAGAGAAGAAAAAAAAAATTGAGAAGGGAATATGGAAGTATAGCCAGTACTTCGGAAATTACACTGGCTACTTTTTCCACAAAGGGTGGAATACAAACTCTGTTTGCTTATGTATGAATCACTGCACAACTCTGCTCCGGAATATCTAAGGGAACTATGCATTCCAGATGAACTAGCTGACATGCGTCTTGCGCTTTGATCAGTAACGTCTACGGCGAGAGAAAAGGTTGTTATACCTCTACGCAAACGGCGCACTAAGTTCGGTGAACGCGCATTTGCGGTCGCAGGCCCTATGGCATGGAATGCGCTCCCAGCAGAGGTGCAAGGCTGAGAGAGTGAAGCGATGTTTCGGAAAAATCTAAAACCCACTTGTTCTCTAAATCATTTGAATAAATCCGTAACACGTGATAACAAAATATTAAAAAAAAAAAAAAAAACAAAATTGAAAGCTTCAATTCAATTTATTTATCTATAGAATCACTTTGTAAAGCGCTTTTGAGGTATTATATAACAAAAATGGCGCTATATACGTTATTCATAATAATAATAATCATTTACAGGACTTATGACCTGTCATTATGGCTGATTTGAGTGGCCACTTTACACAATGTGTAACATTCACTCTCACCCACATGATAAAAAGGTTTCAGCTCTTTTACTTAACAATAGTCAACAGATGGAAGAGTTGATTGAATGTGGATGTTTAAACTTGGACAGAACGGTGTGCTTCACTCTCTAGGGAGTGAAGTCCAGCTTTGTCTACAAACATTTGGAAAATATTGTTGACCAACTTGTAAAAAAGAAGTATAAAAATTGAATAGTATTTTCAGGCATTGTCTAGTAGCTGAAATAATTCCTAGACTTTCACATTCCCCTCCTCAACGCCTGAAAATACTTGAAAAATTTCAGCATTCATTTTATACAAGTTAGTTTAATCATCAACATTTTGAGCATATTCAGATGTTTGTAGACCGGCTGGATTTCACTTCCTAGAGAGTTATTGAGGTCTAAACACTTTACTATCTAAAGTAATACCGAGATTTTTTATCTGATTTTTTTACTTAAAACTTTTTCTTTACATTTTCTTATTACATATCACTATATTCACTAAAACAAAAATCCCACATAGGCATAGTCTGTACGTGGGTATACGAAATTTAGAATACAGTTAAAATCTTTGATGTAGATGAATATATATATATATATATATGAAAAAAATTAAGACATATCATATGTATATCATCACTGTCATACGTATTATTTTATAACTTTTCTGCAATCCATTTATTGACTTGTATAAATTTTTACTATTTATATTTTTCTATTATTATTTTGGATATTGTTTTGATTATTTTGTATATTGTTTTAATCATATTGTATATTGTTATTATACGTATTATTAAATAACTTTTCTGCATTCCATTTTTCGGCATGTATAAATTTTTATTATCTTTATTTTTTCTATTATAATTTTTATTATTTATATTTTTCTATTATTATTTTTTATATTGTTTTAATATGTTAATAAATATTTTTGATTTATATATCGAAGAGTCCCGACTTAACACGGAACTTTCTAACAAGTTGGGACATAAAAAACATATAATTGTGTATATGATAAAATTGTGTATTTTGTGCATTAAATAAATAAAAAATTAATAAATATAAAGATCCTTCAGATCATACGCCTTGTAAATGCCCAGATTTATATGTACCCTTCTCCATCTCTGTTGAAATAACGCTCTATCTTAAACGAACTTTACCCTGATAATATTTTTATCAAAACATTAATTAAAATTATTAGAATTTGAATCTTGGTACAGTAGAGTCAATATTATTTCTCAAATGACAATAATTATTATCTATTAAATTGAACAATAATTAGTAATTGATATATTAATTACGCAACGCAGTGTTTTTCAACATTTTTGAGTACGCGACCCCTTAAGGGAAAACGCGATCTGACTTTTCGTCATACAAACGTATTCCCGTATTTTCTCCTTCGATTGTGGCACTAGAGTAATGATTTTTTACACAATATACAATTGGAGAGTCTATAAAATTTTGTTCATTATGGGAGTTAGGACTATCCAAAAACGCTTAAAAGGACAAATACTTATCTGTCGTCTTCGGACGTACGAAATACAAATATATTAAATATTTTTGAAAAACGTAAAAGTTTCCGACTTTCATCTTTATTAAAAGTATATGGACATGGGTCGAGAATTGCGAACGCAAACCGAAACCGTCCATTTCACGTTTGTTGTTAAACTAAAAATCAAACTAAAACAAAACCAAAAATTTGGAAAGCTTTTACAAAAAAATACACAGTCAGTCTAAAATGTCACTAAAATGATGGCATTTTTATTGTAATGTACGACCTAAAACCCTCGCTATTAACTTACCCCAGCATGGCTTCGCAACCCACAAGATACCTATGTAACCCGTCAAAAGTACATTCATCATAACTTTACTATTATCAGATTTAAAATTTATTAGAAAATAAAGTTGATTATTAGTTAGAATCACAACTCAGCGTGAACTATCATATCAATTATTGCATGTGTTTTATTATTATTTTTATTTTATTTTATTTGGTAAATCAACAGTTCTACATACATATTTATAGTCAACAAACAGATATAGTGTATAAACTCAGAACTAATAACAGATTTCCACAATAATAACAATCTTCCATTCTTTATTTATGAATGCGAGTCGTGGCTCGTGGCACTTTTATAAGGGGGTTCGCGATAGACGCCGCGCAACCTCCCCAGCCCACTAAAGCACAGGTTGCCACTGACTGGAAATATACATTACAACATATTATTATTATTATGGATAACTTATATAGCGCCATTTCTGTAATATAATACATCAAGGGCGCTTTACATAGTGATTCTATAGATAAATAAATTTAATATAAGCTTTTAAATTTGTAATTTGATCAAAACAATTTATTTTTTGTTATCACATGCTACGGATTTATTCAAATGATTTTGAGAACAATTGGGTTACACATAAGATGTCAATATTGAATTTACTACTTGTATTTACCGTCCCGATACGTACCGATGAAGACGTCCCGATAATAGTGGTAATCGGGGCCCAGGGCCCCGATTACAATGGGAACTTAACATTTATCTTCAATTTTATCTAGAAAGTAAAATTTAATTTTCTGTATAAAAAGCAGAATATGCAAACATTATTTTTTAAATATTTTTATTTTTTTGGATAACCAACAGCTATAATTATATTATATATTTAACAAAACAAATAACATTTTTTTTCTAAACATGTTCAATTATAAATATGATTATTTTTTTGGTGATACCGTGTGTGATGGATTTGTTCCGACGTTTCGGCTACTTTTGCAGGAGCCATCTTCAGGGTGAACTGTGTGTTTTGTAGAAAAAAAATCATATGGTTAAGTACCTACTAGTAATTAAACTCAACATGGTTCCCAGCACTACATACTACAAAAACGAATAGAAATATGCCTAAACACATGTTTTTTTTTCTACAAAATTCACAGTTTACCCTAAAGATGGCTCCTGCAATGATAGCCGAAACATCGGAACAAATCCAACATACACAGTATCACCCAAAAAATAAAGATTTTGATATCAGTGACCGTGAAAACGTTCGCACCTATTTATGTTAAATTATAGATTACCGAAGAAGAGACTTTAAATTTTCACTCATTTTAATACCAACGGGTCTAGAACCCCTCGACACGTTTATCTACGCATTAAAAGTGTCAAAAATTTTGTTCCACCGAGCAATTTTTCCTTTAATTATGATTTATTAAAAATTTTAATCGTTTTGAGGTTGGCACTTTTTTTCTTAAAAGCCATATTAAAAATATGAGAGAGAAATGAGTAAGTTTTGAAGTCGAATTAAATTCCGACATAATTGTCACTTTAATAAAACGAACTCCTATATGTGAAAATAATGTCGCTAGGTTCTCTCTTATTAACAAATAAGAGTATCTAGGCGTCAGACACAGATTTTATGCGTCAGAAAGTTACCACTCTAAAAGAATAATTTAGTTATTTTATTATTTCCATCTGTTTTACTATCTTTCCGTGTGTATCTATCGAGACGTTATAGGAGCCGGCTTTGTAGTCGATCGGTAGATACATACAGACGATAGTTTAAGCGTACCGTCTAGGTGATTTCCAAAAGCCATACAAAATTCAGGTCCAAGCGAGCATTTTTTGCTTGAATTGGGATTTATTGGAGTTTATAATCGCTTTGAAGTGAGCACTTTTTATTACAGTAGCCTATTTAAAATAAAAATGAGAACTATTTTAAATGTTAATGGCGTAAGGAACGCAGACTAATTGCTTGCGGTCATTCCATTGGTTTGTTTCGATCATATGATGTCGATATGACAAGTAGGTAGAACATACTGAGGTAAGATACAGATAGTACAGAAGTTAAGTATACCGTCTCGATATATACAGATGAAGATAGCGTTCATAATCGAGGCACAGGACAAATGTGTATCGTCAGTGAGCAAAGGTTTAAGGCTCTGTTAGTGAAATTCGAATTACAATGTACCTACTTAATTTCATGAATTTTTGTACTGTATCCAACATATACATAATATATGATAAATATAGCTGTTCTACATCCTGTCTCGCCCGTTTAATGCATACTAATTAGACTTCTTGACTTGATTTCGACAGGCCCATTTCACACCATGCCAAAAATCCACACGGTACGACAAAATAACATACGGTGGATTGATATTCATTGTATTAAAATGATTTTTTAAATTAATGACCCGCAAACGAAATTTCAATTATTAATATACGAGCTGAACCCGGCAATGCTTTGATATTGCTAGATTTGAGTACATACTCGTATATGGATTAAATGAACACAATCGAAAGTTTGATATCAATTACTGTATTTAATCCAAATTAGATACTCAACCAACCAACCAACGATCATCGTAGTTTCGGATGTGACAGGGTTTAAAGAACACCCTGTATAAATAAATAAATAAAATAAATAATCACGATTTCCCGTTTAAAAAACGGTATTATTTTATTGTAATATTAAAGATTTTAAATTAAGAATACTTAAGGAGTGTTTTTGAAACCCTGTCACATCCGATGGTCATTATAAGCGAGAAGTCATATTGGCACATAAAATTTTTTTTTAGAACGAATAAAATTTACAAAAATAAAATATAAAATAAACGAATGGTTGCCTTCTTCTGCAAGGGAGAAGCGAGGAGAGGGGGGAGGGGTTTGATACACCGTCAACCACATGGCCACACCTCCCCTCGCTTCTCCCAGCACAGGTAAGCAAATATTTGTTTTTTTAAATATTTTATTTTTAAACATTTTCTGCGTTCTAAATATATTTTTAAATATGCTTAAATGTCTTCTTGCCCATACTGACATCGTGGTTTCGACGTGACACGGTTTAAAGAACACCCTGTATATTAACTAACAAAAGGAAATAAAAAATAATAATTTCAAGAATATTAATAATTTATTATTTGCGAGTACGTATTGCGTAGATGTATTGATTAATTCCCGAAGGTGTGAATCGGGGACGATTTCGTCGCTACTAAATAATTAGTTATTCAATCAGGTGATTAATCTGGTATTTTATCGCTAATTTATCTACATTTTATGGTTCTTTTATCTATACCACTGCGGGAGCTGGTAGTTGGTGGATTGCAGGTCAGATAACATCGATGAAAATGGGCCGTGAAAAACTTGGGCGATCGCGCGGAAACCACTTGAGATTAAAGTTCTACTCGACCCATAAAATCATAAAATACCAGAAGGCTCGTAGAATTGTATTCACATACATATTTTTACCGCGCGCAAGAAAACATTTTTTTATCCACATTCTCGTAGGGCAGAAGTTCCTCATTGCGCCTGTGTAATGTATAATGATTCGTGTTTGCCCGTTAATAAATAAATTAATGAACTTTTTTTTCTTTTTTTATTACATAAATAAAACACGAGTGATACTTTAATCCACAAATTAGGAATATCCAGTGACCGGTTTCACTCGTGTTTTATTTATATAATAAATTACAATGAACTTCCATTAAGAATTTTCACTTACAAACTTAAATGTTTTAAATTAATAAACATCAACTCTTTCCCACCTACTGACAAGCCTATAATATAGAATAATTCCTTTTTTTATAAATATGTATACACTACTATCTATATGGCAACCGTCCGTCTTAGAAAGACAATAGTGATGTAAACTTAATTTGAAGACTGAGAAAAACAGCTTTTTCGGTGACTGTATAGTCCTATACGGGACCAGCAAAGTCGGCCACATCTCTCACACTTCCAGGTTGTGGGGGGGCTCCAGTAGGTAGCTGTCTTCCTCGCAGTCTTTTAAGACTCAGACTTTCCAGCCAGAGGTCATCGTGTGCCACTTTACCCTCCTTTACGGCTCCTCTCCACCCATCTCTATCCCTGGCGAGACCTTCCCAATGATCAGCGTCAGAGCAAAAAGTCTTCATGTCACGTTTACAGACATCTTTAAATCGCAATCGCTGACCACCGTGGGATCTTTTAGCATCACAAAGCTCTTCATACATAATATTTTTTTATTTAAATTTATTTGATTTTTTTACAATTTACATAAGAGGTAAAACAGAGTATACAAAAAATTAAGGATAATCATATAGCAACGAAATACATATTAACAGTAAAAATTGTAAACAAAAAAATTCCATAAAGGCTTGGCCTGTTCGTGGGTATACAAGAAATGTTTATGAATTTTTTCTCCTATAATAAATAGACAGATTTAATATTTTTTATTATTAAGAAAGAGAAAAAAAAATTCTGTAAAAAAATATAAGGTACTACTTTATTTTATAGTAATTAAAGAAGGAAATAGAAAATTTAAATAAAAAAAACATAAAAATATTCCTTATTATTAAAGGACAGAAAAATGTATCATAGAAAAAAAGAGTTAATATCTTTAGTTTGAATCCAGAAAAGTGCGTGTTTTTTAAAAGAAGGAAAATTTTGAAAGTTTGGGATCAATAAAATATTACCAGTAAAAAAAAGAATTAAAAATTTTTGGACCTATAAAATATGCATGTCTCTGTGCTAGCCTCGTTTTACAATGTGGTATTATGTTTGCATACATCGCACTGTGCCCAAAAGTCTGACATCTCGCTTGCGCGCATGCGTGAAGCGGCCGCGTAATGTTACCAGATCGCGAACAATAATAATAATAATAATAATAATAATAACGCGCGAATTAGATAATTTTATGTAATGTTATGATTAACTACAAAAAATATTTTGCTGACTGGAATATAAAACAAAACAGATTAATTAGGCAAACGTAAAAAAAAAAATTAAATTATCAGTTTGTAATTAAGTAAATTATTCCATTTTAATCCCAGCAGCATTTTTACACTTACAAACGAAACAACACGGTGTAATTGAATTTAAATCGGCAGTTGCGTAATAAGCGACGTCTACAGAGTAACTAAGGGGCAAAATGTAAAACTACTCATTTATGACTACTCATATAGGTACAAATTAAGTTATAATTGTGTAACAAAGTTTCTGACTCTTGGCTTCCCATGTCTATCAACCATTTGCCATTTTTTTCCCAAAACATGTTCTACTTTCGTTTTTCCAGATGTAAGGCACTAAGTTATATAGCTTTGATTCCGTAAAAAAAATATCTTTGAAACACCGCTACACGAGATTCTTCACAGAACTTCATGTTTCGTGTGCATGGTGTACCCTGTCTAGGGTAGCCCAGTGTTAATGGGTTTCAATCAAAATTATTATTATATAAGATTGCCTTACATCAAGAACTCATAAAGTTTTAAACAACTCTTCACTTGGAGACCTATGTGACCTTTTAAGAATTACTCTCAAAATAGCTTTTGAGCTTTTATTAGTGGGTCTAATATAGTCCTAGCAGCTCCTCCCCAACCGACACATTCGCAGGATAAAACAGTATTACAGAGTCCACAATATACACTTCGTATGTCTATCATAGACAGTATATTACGTAACGTTAGCTACGTAAGTTTAGACAACTTTTAAAGGAGAAAATGAAAGAAAAATTGACCAAATGTGTCTTGCTACTCCAGGATAACGCACCCGTGCACAAGAACAATGCTGCATTGACTGATAATGTGTCTTCCAAATATTAAACACCTTCCCTACAATCCAGACTTGTCCCCATCTGATTTATATTTATTCCCAAATTTAGTAAAAAAAACTTCGAAAAAATAAATTTACTTCGCTGACAATCCGGTTTCGCGGTTTAGTGGGTTTCATTATTTTTATTTTTATATTTTCTGTTCATCACCTTCTTAAATAAAAATAAATAAATACAAAAAATCAATTTGGAATTATCAACCAATTTTCAAGACAACTACAAAATATTATTTGGGTATAAATAAATTGATTTGTAGAACTGAAAAACGTACACGTGTTAAATAATACATTGAAAAGGAAAAATATCACCATCTTTCTATTTAAACCCCTTCCTTTTCATTCCGTGAATTTATGGACCACCACTAATAGCATATCCTGTTAACGTTATAATTCTCACCAAATTATTTGCGACACAAACTAAACTATTTCTTGAAAATTCAAATCCCACTTTTTACACAGCACTTAACTAATCAAAATATAAAGTACACGGGCGAAATCGACAAATGACGTTTCACATAATATATATAAATAGTTTACTTAGAGGACGATACAATCGATTTTCATAAATATCAATATTTTTTTTACGTCAAAAAAATATTTTGGGCGTAATCAGATTAAACATGACATGATAACTATAAAATATTGACGTTATTCATTAATAACTCTTATATAAATACATTTTTCGTGTGTCTATTGACCTTTGATAGGAACAGATTTTTATTTCAATTTGGTTTGAATGATAAAACAAAATTAACATAAATTAAACATAACTGAAGGTATTTTATAAGTTCTGAAATATTTTTAGCGAACTCGATCGTAACGCACGTCATCGTGTACTCATTTTGAACTAAGGCCGAATTTTCACACTGTCCCAATGTCCTGTCCTGCGCGGTCGAGACTGTTCACGGAGGTGGGACAAGACAATATTGTAATGTCTATTGCATTGTCCTCGTGTGATCCTAGCTTTTAAGATATCGGGTAAAATGATCAAGAACTTTTTCGCTTCTTAATAATTTTATATCCTTTCTCAAAAAAATAAAAAAATCGATGGATTCCAAAGAACCCATCAAAGGGAAATAAAAATCTGTCTGAAGCATATTAGCATAGGAGAAATAAATATATATTTAAGTTATATATATATAATGGGAAAAAACACTACAGTCCTCCTCAGAACAGGTTATGTTTTGAGTATGTACATTTTTTTCCATACATATATTTGCATAGAATTTTAATTACAAAATACACTTAAAAAAAAAAACACCTTAAAATTAAGCTATAGCATAAATTGGAAAAAATGCCCACAAAGACTTCAGCGTCTGAGCGTGGGCCATTTCTTTTTTAATTATTAATAAGTTAATAGCATATATAAATATGGATGACATGACCATGAAAAGAAAATTAACTTTTGCTGATATTACGAAAACCGGATTTATTTGCAGTATGCATTTTATTTTAAATTATTATTTTTTTATTTTTTAAATGTGTATCTGTTCCTTCCATGCTAATTCAATACCTCAAACCTACTTTAAACTGTACCGAAATAAATATAATTTTTAAAAACTAAGGAGTCCACTCTCTAAGTATAGTTCATTACTAGGAAATAATCTATGTTTTTTGTACATTATCTTAATTATATTTTTCTGTGCAATTTCTATTGGGGGACTATGCACGACCATGACTCCTCCCCACCCTATTATACCATTTCTAATTTTGCTTCGGTTAAAATATTTGCAGAAAGGCTGGATTTCCTCCCCAGGAAGTTATTGAGATCTAAATTTAATTAACAGTGTGTGTTTGTTGGCGGATATTTACTCGAGTTTATTATGAATCGCTTTTTTAATTTTATATTTCCAAATTGTCTCATTTTAATATTTTATTTTCAACATGAAGAACTTTTAATCCAGTGTCTATTGAAATTATGTTTTTTTCTATCAGATGGTTTGCAAATAAAAAAATAAATAATTTAAGCGCCTTAAGTGTAACTTTACTAAAATTTTAAGTCTCTTTTAGTTTTTCCAGTGTATATTAAACCGCAATCATTACAATTTAATTGTTACATACCACATTGATTATATTTAGGGACTTCATATTTGTGGTTTTTTAACAATGTTCCTACATTACTACTTATGTAAAACGCAGGTTTAGATGATAGGAAATTAAATAATCGTTTAGACAAATTGTCATTTATAAAAAGAATCCACCTCCATTGTTTAGGTGCGATTTTTAAGTGTTTTTTCGCCTTCCTGAAAAACACGGGATACAGAAATGAGCTACCTCTTCATATAAAAAATGCACCTTCTCTAGCCACCTTCAAGAAACTCCTGAAACATTATTATATATCCCCAGAATCCTGAACTGCCCGAGTTTTTACTGCTTTTTTTTTTTTTTTTTTCTTAAATATATATTTTTATCCCTTTTTCTTTCCTTGGTTCATCTTTCTTTCTCCTTCCAAACTCATTATCTGATCCCACATTCCTCATTTAAAATGTATAACATAATGTACTTTTTTTTTAATGTTAATATTTGCAAAAAACAGCTGTCATTTTTAATTAATTAGTTTTTTTTTATTTTAACATATATATGTATCTTTTGATATATATATATTTATAGTTTTTTAGTACAACATTTTGACCAATCTCTTTTTTTGACCAGTCTGTTTTTTCGGTTGGCTGGAAGATATTGCTTTTAGTAATAAGTCCGCAAAAATACTTATTATTTGTAATTGAAGTTTTAAATAAATAAATATTTAATCTTTCATTTGCAAAAAAACAGCTGTTATTTTTAATTCATTGGGTTATTTTTATTTTAACAAATATATGCATCTTTTAATATATATTTATGGTTTTTTAGTACATCATTTTGACCAATCTCTTTTTTTGACCAGTCTGTTTTTTGGTTGTCTGGAAGATATTGCTTTAGCAATAAGTCCGCCAAAGTCCTTATTCTTTGTAATTGAAGTTTTAAATAAATAAATATTTAATCTTTACGACGATATTTAAAATATTTAATCGATATTTAATCGCGATTTATTTATTAATATTTTTTGCCTTACAAACTATAATAATTGATAAAAATAATGTGACCTCACTGGGGTGGTTACTCGTGCCGAGGACACTTAACATTATACTTTTTTTTAAAAATATTTTTATATTTGAGAATAAACAAAGAAGACTAACTTAATAAACAGAAATAATTAAATGTATAGATGGTTCAATCCAGTAATCGTGTGTAAAGATCTGGACATAATTATTTAAAACATTTTTGAACAAACAATATTTTTTAAATCAATAAAAAAATTCGTGGTTGATCTAAAAAATAATCTAACCCTGACATTTATGTTCCAAATTTTCACGTGTTGTGAAACTCTCAACGCGGGGTATTAATAGATAAGATGCGAGTTAGGTCTTGCGTAAGTAGGTATACGGTATAAGTAATAAGTTTGTAGTTTAGTTAGTGGTCTGCGTAAGTATAATAATATTACAGCCACCGGTGGATTATTCTCTGGGTACACTTCGTAAGTAAATACTAAATACGAGTAAATATCCGCGAACACATAGTGTAAATTAAAATCTTCCCTGGGAAAGAAATGCATTAAATGGCAAAAGGCCTTATTAAACGGTATAGCTCCATGTTATTTTTAAATTTGTAGGGTTCATATTCCGTAATGGATGACACACGCGTGCTAAAACGTTTTACCTGAAATAGTGCGATGACCGAAGAAAGCAATGTCATCATTTTCTATACAATACAATACAATACAATATGACATACAGGGTGTTTTTTAAACCCTGTCACATCCGAAACCACGATGATCAGTGTGAGCAAGAAGACATATTGGCACATTAAAATAATTTTTAAGAACGAATAAAATTTACAAAAATAAAATAACAAGCGAGGAGAGGGGAGGGGGGAGTCTGATAAACCGTCAAACACGTGCCCACGCCCCCCTCGCTTCTCCCCTGCAGAAGTAAGCAACCATTTGTTTTTTTTTAAATATATTTTTTTTTTAATTCTGCGTTCTAAATATGTTTTTAAATATGCTTACATGTCTTCTTGCCCATACTGATCATCGTGGTTTCGGATGTGACAGGGTTTAAAGAACACCCTGTATAATGCGACTCTATCAGTATTGCACATGAAATCGGGAGCATCGTTCTGCAGAACATTCACATCGTCCCTACCATTAAGAAATGAACTACAAAGGAACGTCGCCTATAAAAAGACTACAGAGCGTGGCAACGCCAGTCAGTAAGCCCACGTCAGTCCAGTTCGATCAGTCACACAGTTCCAGCATGTAGCACAAGTGCAGTCTCTTCAACCCATCACCGCTGCTACGCTCGGCCATACAACCAAGTGCTGTATCTTATTCGCCATGTGATAAATCAGCATTCAAACCGCAACCACGTCTTCTCTGTCAATATCTGATTGGAGTGGGAACTCCAGCCGTCAACAACCTAATCCTACAAAATGTTTGAACTTACAAATATTCCGTCACCGCGCGCGGAAAATAGGGAAGGAAGAGATAATGGAATAAGTAGTAAGAATAACTTGAATATCGTCAGCACTTCCCTCAAAACTCAAACCACCATAGTCAAAGAAGAAATCGAAGGAGAAAGAAAAGAAAGGAGATTCCATTTCGTAAATTAACACTAGGACAGAGGCGTGCAAATGTCCTTGCCCCTAAACTGTATTAATCCTACTTTAAAAAAGAAGAAGAAGAAAAGAAAGAAAATGATTCAACTTCTAGATATCATGACAATTGATCAAAGAATCAAATTCAATGTTGCCAATGAAATAAACAAAATTATTAAAGGAATAGTTCCGAGATATTTTCAAAATAAACTAAAAATAATGAGTTCTTTCATAACTATGCAACAAGAGGATCTAAAAATATAAGACTGGAAAAGAAATCAAAAGCAATGTCCCAGAACTGCCTTATGTACAAGGGAATAAAACTATTTGAAGAAATGCCAGAAAGCATAAAAAATTAAATTAATGTAAATATATTTAAAATTAAATGTAAAAAGTATATATGTGAAAACTATTAGGTAGTATATAGTGTAAATAGTGAATATAATTAATGAAAATGTACATATGAAACAGTTAATATTATAAATTAGGATACTAAGTGTATAATAGTGATAAATAATGTTAGAATAAGTATAGATGTAAATATTGTGTTGTAAATATATATTAGACTATGTAATACATAGAACTAAATAAATAAATAATAAAAAAACACAACAGAAAATGATAAGTGAAGCCTCTCTTCTTCTAATGATTTATTATATAAACTGGGTCGTAAATATAAATGTCGATGTTTTCTTTTCCAGATAAACGTCAAAAGATGAAAGAGTCGAAGGAATATAGATGTTCAAATATGAGCAAAATGGCGAATGTTACACAGTTTGTAAAGTTACGATAAATATATGCATCATATTTGTATACCGTACGTCTGAAGACGGCAGATAAAACTGGGCGCTTTTAACTTATACCTACCGGAGATGGGTCCATTTAGACCCATTGGAAATGATAGATTATGTGAAAAGTATTTTTTAAACATCGTTTTCCTTAACTAAATCGTTAAAAAATAGACAGAAAACTTTTTGCTACACGTCTTTTCATGATTCAAGGCTTATTGTGATGAAAGACTAACATTTTAAGAGTGTTTAATGTCCTGGAAGAACATATTAAGTTCTCCAAAACGAAAGCTATTTTCAAGAGGAGTGTACAAGTCTGGATTTTGTCTGAGGGAAGAGACCATTGCAGGAGACTGCTGCGAGATACTGCATAGATTTATATACTTTTAAGCGTGTTGTCTAGATGCCCTTTGAAATATATGTATGTTTATGTAATAATATTAAATTTTTATTTTTGATATTATTTAATTATGCACGTGCTTTCACTTTCCACGATGTTGTATTCCAACTTAACACAGGACCCTTGGCCTCATAGAGTTTAGGATACGTTATTTTTTTTTTTTCAATAATATGTATGTATGTATTTGTATGAATAAAAGAAATAAAAATAAAGAAAATTTTAAAATCCACAAAAAGCCTAAAAAGTGGCATTTAAAACTGGGTCTTATTTGACCCAACACCGCCCGGAATGAATTTTTTTGAGCCAGCGGGATGTATGAGTTAAGGGTTTTTAAATTGTCCCAGCTCCCATAAAAAAATCATTATAAACTTAATTATAAAAAAAACTGCACTGACGCGACAATGGTAAATACTCGTATCTATAGTGATTTTTAAAAAATACTCCTCTAGTGCAATAATCCAGGGAGAAAATACAGGAATACGTTTGTATTAAGAAAATTCATACCTCGTTTCCTCTTCAGTGATGATAGTTATTTTTTACTACCTAATAATGTATGAATCTGCACTATTTCATATTTAAGAATATTTTTATTTATTTTCTAAGAAAGAAAAAGACTTACAGAGACACAAAACGGACAGCACAGTTCAACTAAAATGTATGGATAACAAAAACGCATATATAACACGTCCGGATAAAGAGAATGAACTCATAAAGACAGTTAACCCTTGCAGACCCGAATATTTCCTATTAATATCAAAAATATTTTGTATTCTGTATTTTTACAATAATTTGAAAGAACCTTGGATTTCAAACTGTAAATAAGTTTTTAAAATTCATTGAAAACGTATTGTCATTTAATAATCGAATATATTGTATTATAAAAATGCTTAAAATATAATTTCTAAGGCCCACAGGAATTTAAACCAGCGTCGAACGAAAAAAAGAATTCCGAGTACTGAATATTATTCAGTATATATTGAGAACGGTAGTGGTTACACACATAAATAGAGACATTTACCCAAGCGTCAACCACAACCATAATACTAGATCCTCTTATAGGGATCTGATAGACAGTGAAGGGGTCAACACTGTTCAGGCATCGAGACAACACTATTACGTAGGCAAAAAGGTCCATAACCTTTTGCCAGAATCGTGGAAAGACGGGAGTGTTGTCAAGTTGCGGAAGGTGTTGACCTCGCTCTTTCATGACATTGGTCTTAGCTTTCCCCCAGTGCAAACATCAAAGATTACAATTCATCCCGTACTTTTTGTTATTTGGGGGCGAACTTTCAGCCATAACCACAAAAACCCGAATTTTGGGCTTTGCATTATACATGCACTTCTGCTCCAACTCCCCACTGTACCCCCCCCCCCGCTAACACGCAGGGAGACTTTATATGTGTGTTTCAACGTGTCGCAGAGAGAGCGGCGCGATGCCATATAGCTTTATTTCGCAACAGTATTTTATGAAAAAATGTGTGAATTTAGCAGAAAACTCGAAATATTATGAAACAGTTCCATAAAGACTGTGGCGGGCAAAAAACGGGACACCAACAGCAGTGAGATGGCACATCCGAACTCTGCTTTGGCCCGCAACGCGTAGTCCGCTGCAACGTCAGCCCGGGCGAAACTACTAAACGTCGAAAGTACTCAACACATTTCATCTGGACAGTTCATGTTGCCTGGCCATCAGCTCTCCCCCAATGCTTGCTATTGTAAATTCTTTTTGTACGAAATAATAGAGTGTAACCCGTGTGTAACTACTTAATAAATAACTTCAATTGTAAACCATCTTTCTCATTTAACCTCAAATCAACTCACGCGCACCCATCATATAACACTATCATGAAAACCATAATGAGATTTTTTAAATATTTTTAAAGTTGTATTTATAGTATTTTCTCTGGAGTATTTCTGGTACCAGAGAGAGTAGCGCGATGCCGTACATTCTCTCGCATATATGAAAAAATGTATGAATTTCGTAGAAAACGCGAAAATTATGAATCAGTTTCATAATCACTACCATGAAAATCATAGGTTTAGGTTCATAGTTAACAAGGTGTTCAAATTTTATTTGTACCAATGAACAAAATGACTCGCCTACAATCTGTATTGAATGCCGCAGCGAGACTTATTTTCGGAATCTCTAAGTTCAGTCATATCGCTCCACTACTTCGGGAACTACACTGGCTATGTTTTACACAGAGGGTTGAATACAAACTCTGTTGGCTTATGTATAAGTCACTGCACAACTCTGCTGCGGAATATCTAAGGGAACTATGCATTCCAGATGAACTAGCTGAAAGGCGTCTCACGCTTAGATCTATTAGCTACGTCTACGGTGAGAGGAAAAGTTATTATACCTCTACGCAAACAGCGCACTAAATTTAGTCAACGCGCATTTGCGGTCGCAGGCCCTATGGCATGGAATGCTCTCCCAGCAGAGGTGCGAGGCTGTGAGAGTGAAGTGATGTTTCGGAAAAAACTTAAAACCCACTTGTTCTCTAAATCATTTGAATAAATCCGTAGCATGTGACAACAAAATAAATTGTTTTAATTAAATTACAAATTTAAAAGCTTCAATTAAATTAATTTAACAATATAATCACTATGTAAAGCGCCCTTGAAGTATTTTATTACGAAAATGGCGCTATATAAGTTATCCATAGTAATAATAATAATAATAATGTACAAATATCTAAAATAAATACATTACATAACGATACATATATATATATATATATATATATAAATAAATGAAAAGTTGAATTTATAGCATTTTAGATGGGGTATTTCTGGAACCACCCTCAAGAACTCACTATTTTTTTCACCATAAGCTCGGAAATGTTAAAAGTAGTTACCACCCGCCATTGTTCTTAGACTCTCCAACAATGGTGATTGGACGCATTAAAGTAAATAAGTAAAGTAAATAAACCAAAATCAATGATAATCCTCCCATTTCCAAGATAAGTAGAATAAAATTCAGGTACTTGGCAAATAAATGTTTGTCGCAAGAGGCAAAATAAGCGATTCACGATGGAGTCCTGTTCCCGACCTTGATGTATGGGAGCGAAGTATGTACTTGGAAAAACAGGGACGAAAGTAGGCTGAATGCTGTTGAAATGCGATCTCTCATGCGAATGTGTGTTAAAACTATGTACGATAGATGCACAAATGTTGAGATCAGTACATTATGTAAGGTTGAGATAAGCATTTCCGACAAAATCATGAAAGGAACTCTGCGCTGGTTTGGACATGTAGAGCGAATGGACAGCGAAAGAACGGCTAAAAATATTTACGATGCGAATGTTGATGGATGCAGAAAACGAGGAAGACCGAGAAAGACATAGCATGACCAAATCCAACAAATACTTTAAGATGAACATGTTAAAAGTCGGAATAATCGGCGCGCGTGCATGAGAAGATGTATGAATGTAGAGGAAACGAAATATGTATGCAAAGATAGAGTGATGTGGCGTTCTATACTCTCTGCCTACCGGTTAACGGTTACTATTAAACGGTTCCATCAATCAAAAAATACTATCGCCGCTCTTTTATTTCGGTAGATACGTGAGTAAATAAATCTATAATTTGTGTAGATATATTATAATAAACACCCGATCTGAAAGGGTTGAATAATTCGCCTTTTTACAAAATGTACATTTATTAATAATTATACAAAAAACAGTTTATGCAAATTACCTATTTTATTTATTAAAAGTACCTACGTAATATTGTTTCCGATAACGTAGATATAATTTCAACCGATTTTTTTTTTACATAATATGGGTACAAATGCGTCAAACAAACTTTTTTTAAATGTATGCATTGGCAAAAATTCTAAATGCTTTGAGTGACAAAGAGTAAATTATTTAACAGAGTAAAAATAATATCTTCTAAATGTTATTTATTATTGTCGTTTATACTTATATAAAAAAAAAATTGATCTTTATATGTATAATAATTCCTCTGTACGTGTGATGTCACTGAACTCCTCCTAAAAGGCTTAACCGATTTATGTGCGGTTTTCAGAGAAAAATAGATCTTTGCGCTCTGCGTGTTCGTAGATATTAAAATCTTCAATCTAATGTGTAAAAAAGAATGCCGTTTTATTGGGTATATTTTTTAATGTTTACAAACAGCATTTGTTTTTTGTGGATCTCAATCAGATTCTTTACTTAAATTCCTTATAATTTCTACCCATTTATTTATTTTTACTGGATTTTTGGTTATACTAAAATAATATTAAACTCAATAGATTAAAAAAAACGTATTCCTACATAAGTATACCCCTTTGTTAGAGAAAAGACCGGAGTTTTGACGTTTGCAAAAAGAATGCCATATTTGAAAAAATATATATTTTAACTAACTAACCATCACGCCATTTCCCCAGAGGGGTAGGCAGAGAGGATAGAACGCCACACCACTCTGTCCTGGCACACTTCCTTTGCTTCCTTCACATTCATACATCTTCTCATGCACGCACGTCGATTATTCCGACTTTTCACATATATATTTTATGTTTTGGAATTCAAGAACCCAGGAACCCAGGTACCTACTTGTATGAAATATTTCAATATTATCAATTTTAAGTTTTAGAATTTAATCACAAACAAGGTACCTACTTATCAATGAAAAGTCTTTTTCAAAGGCAAGCCAACGTTCGGGCAGAACAACGTTTGCCAGGTCAACTAGTTATGAATATAATAACAATGATAATACTAATATTAAACATCTAAATTTCCTTAACTTTTTCATCAGCTAACGGATAATAAAGATGCTGAAATAAGCCTTGTAAATGCCTCATCATTCCATGTCCGCTTCCTAGTTGGAGCATATGGTGTCCGCGAATATCCTCCTGGCATCTCTGTCGGCTGCCAGCTCCCGCGCATTCTTCCAAGTAAGGCTCGCGTCCCGTAGTTCTGACATGAACTGCCGACGAACAGTCACCAGTGGACGTCCGGGACGTCGAGAACCTGATGCCTTGTAAAGTAGACAACCGTGGTTAAGGCTCTCGGGAGGCATCCGCAGTATATATATGGCTGAGCCAACCGTATCGCCTCCGCTCGATGGCAGTTGGCACCGGAGCTTGCTGCGTCTGTTCTCTTATTACTTTATTCCGCACAAAGTCAAACCACCGCACACCCGAGATTCTTCTGAGACACCTGTTCTCAAAAATCGATATTTTGGTGTTTTGGGCCCTAGTGAGGTGCCACGATTCGCATCCGTAGAGGAGAATGGGTGTTATGCAGGCGTTATATGAAGGCATTTGGTTTTCACTGAGTAAATATCCGATCTCCAGGCAGCCTGCATGTTGTTGAATGTGGTGCCAGCTATTCTTAGCCGCACTCCCAGTTCGTTTTGAAAGCTGCCATTTTCCGTAACGTATACTCCCAGGTATTTGAAACTCTCTACCCTTTCGATGACTCGGTTTGACAGAGTCAGGGGATTTTGGGTATCAAGGCTTGAAGTGTTGCACAGAACATGGGTTTTAAATTATTTGTAATTTTAATTATTTCATTCCAAAAACAAACACGACGCTTGCTCAGAGAAATTTCTCTTTTGTGGCCCCGAGAGTGTTCAATGTGCCGAATGAGCATATTAAGTTCTCCAAAACGAAAGACATTTTCAGAAAGAGCGTACACGTCTGGATTCTGTCTAAAGGAAGAGACCATTGCAGGAGACTGCTG
Source organism: Micrasema longulum (assembly GCF_059751315.1). Classification (NCBI taxonomy): domain Eukaryota; kingdom Metazoa; phylum Arthropoda; class Insecta; order Trichoptera; family Brachycentridae; genus Micrasema; species Micrasema longulum. Next base: position 584,330 of record NW_028277457.1, read on the forward strand.
TGAGATATTGCATAGATTTGTATACTATTAAGCGTGTTCTCCAGATAACCTTTGAAATATGAGTATGTTTATGTAATACTATTTCATGTTTATTTTTGCTATTATTTAATTATGCACGTGCTTCCATTTTCTATTATTTGGTTAAATGTATCTATTTCAATGTGCCTAATAGGCCAATGAGGCATCATCTTTACTTTAGATGTATTAATATACAGAGTGTTCATTAAACCCTGTCACATCCGAAATCACAATAATCAGTATGAGCAAGAAGACATATTGGCACATTAAAATAATTTTTTTGAACGAATAAAATTTAAAAAATAAAGGATCAAAAAAGCGAATGGTTGCTTACTTCTGCAGGGGAGAACGAGGAGGGAGTCTGATACTGCTTCGCGCTCTCCTCACTTCTCCCCTGCAGAAGTAAGCAACCATTTGTTTTTTTTAAATATTTTATCTAAAAAAAAATCTTTGTTCTAAATATTTTTTAAATATGCTAATATGTTTTCTTGCCCATACTGATCATCGTGGTTTCGGTTGTGACAGGGTTTAAAGAACACCCTGTATATAAGTCAAATTCGCACATTAATTCTCTGTTCCCGAGAATTCACTTTCTCGGAAACAAATACACTGATGACCTAAAAATATATATATTTGCTAAAACTTTATCAAATTTCAAGAGCCAATTATTTTTTTTTTTAATTAATAGTATTTCAGTTTCAAGTATTTTCATTGGTTTTTATGTATTTATTTATTTCATTTTTAATTGAATTTTTATATTTGTAAATTGTTTATAAACTGTGTATATGTAAATACCCTATGGGCGTTAATAAATAAAAGAATCAGTATTTGTATGAATTCATAAAAAATCCCTTGACATCTATATTCCCCCTCTCAAAAAAAAGCTACCTTTATCTGTTGCAATGAATTCAGATTTTAAGAACTTCCCAGGGAGAAAAATCCAGCCAGCCTAATTCATTTTGTCATGCTAACAACATTGTTGAAAAGACATTTTGCTCAGAAGCTCCGTTTAGTTTTCAGGGCCATTTTTTCATACGTTTTCTAATCCGTGTAATACGGGCACAAATGTTATATTTACGTGCGACATAATAAATATGTGGGTACAGTGGTTCTCGGAAGGAAACCCTAAATTAAACTAATTCTTTAAAGTAGATTCCCAATGCGTTCAGTCGGACTTTACATATAAACGCCTTCCATTTTTAATTTAATTTTTATTTTATTTCACAAAGATCAACAGATAGAAGGATTGAGAAAAATAGATGTTCACACCCTGGCAGCATGGTAAACGACGTAAACGTCATGCGTTTTAAATTTTATTTTTATTTTTAACTTCACAAAGATCAACAGAGGGAAAAATTGAAGGAAAAAAGATGTTCAAACCCGGGTAGAATGGTGAATTATATACAGAATGTAAAGTGTCCACTTAAACCAGCCAATGACAGATCATAAGCCCTGTAAATGCCTAGATTTCTACTACTACTACCATCACGCCATTTTCCCGTAGGGGTAGGCAGAGAGAATGGACCGCCACACACGTCTATCCTGGCATACAATCCTAGCCTCTTTCACATTCATACATCTTGTCATACATGCCCTTCGGTTCTGTCTTCTTTTGACATGACCAGACTTAACATTTTGGTTTATCTGATCATGCCACGTCTTCCTTGGTCGTCCTCGTCTCACGTTGCCGTTCATTTTCGCCATATATACTTGTTTTACCATTCTTTCGTCGTCCATTCGTTCTACGTGACCAAACCATCTCAGGGACCCTTTCTTAATCTTATCAATTATACTTGACTCAGATTTACACTCTCGCCTGATTTCATCATTCGTAATCCTGTCATACATTGATTTTGCCACATATTCGTCTAAGAGATATCATTTCAACAGCGTTCACTCGGCTTTCATCCTTCCTCTGCCAGTTCCAGATTTCCATATTCCATTATATGAGGAGTTCTTCATCTTTGTTGATATTTATATGAGGGTATAAGAAGCAAACTTAGGAATTTCCAGCAAAAACAGAAAATTAGTTATTGATGCCATAATAAAAATCTTCTTACCTAAATAATAGCGTAATTCAAAACCCTCTCTAAATCTTGCAAAAACAGATTTCAGTTATACCACTTAACACCGCAAACTTAGCATTCTCCATTGAGTTCGTGAAGCGTAATTAGAAATCTCACAATTCTTTTTTCAAAGTTTTTCGCAAATGTCTAAGTAACTCCTTCAATGGAGATTACTAAGTTTGCTTTTAATACCCTCGTATATAAATTATGTTTGAGGAAAACAAATTTTAGAAATTTAATAATCTATACAGAATATAAAAATAATTGTAACATTAACAGTAAAAAAATAAGTTATAATTGAGTTACATAAAATGTAATATAGTTGTAATATATAATTAGATCTGGTTGTTTTCAGCAAAACGCATATTTTGCGTTGTGTTGTCAGCCAGACTTTATAAATCATTAAAACCGGTCAAATACATAATTTTTTTGTTTTGTATTATAAAAAAAAACAAATTTACGCATTATTTATCATTTGTCAAAAAAACATTTATTCCAACTGTTGTGTAGATTTGATTATCCACTCTTTTCTCAAAAGTGATATTACCTCACTTTCACTTTTCTGGCTTAAGACTTTAAAATCATTCAAACCGGTCAAATACATAATTTTTTTTTTGTATTATGAAAAAATAAATGTACGCATTATTTGTCATTTGTCAAAAAAAAAACATTTATTCCAACTGCTGTGTAGATTTGATTTTCCACTCTTTTCACAAAAGTGATATTACCTCAGTTTCACTTTTCTGGCTGAATGCTTTCTGCATTTATAGGCAAAATTCATATTTATGGCGAACTTTTAATAATTTTAATGTAATAAATAAATCATTTCACATAGATTTATTTGCAAATAATCTTAATGACGTACGGCGTTTACTTTCGAAATAATTCGTAGTATTTTTTCTTTTCTTTTGAATTTACATCAAATTACTATTCATTTTATGTTCGAGATTCTTTTTTAACTTACTGTGATGCTACTTGTGAAAACCTGTAATTGTCTTATTTGTTTTGTTATATATATATATATGATAATTATAGCTGTTGGTTATCCAAATAAATAAAATAAATTACTACGTTCAAATGGAAGTAGGGTCAAAGCACCAGTAAATGACCATTGGTTGATAAAACACAATATAATAAGAATTGCTACATGTGTCCAGTCAAAAAACTTTTAACACTAGAAACTATGACAAAAGCAGCAGGCGGACAAATCTTTTAGTAAGAAACAAATCTATCAGTTTTGAACTGTCAGTTGTCAAAAGGTAATAGTGCGTCTTCCCGTTATTGTTCCGAGATTGATAGTGTTTTTATAAGGAAAGGTGTGGTAAGTTTTTTATTTGATGTTATTTCTTATGCAATTCTTTGAATATATCCATATTCTAATGTGTTAGGGTGTTTTATAATGTTATAATGTAACTAAATCTGAGTATTATTTTTACTGGGGTAGTAGTGGTCATTCACTGGTGATCTGCTATTTTTTAAAAATAATATTAATTAAAATATCGTAATACACGTATTTCAATAAAAAAGTAAAAGTTCTTAGAAAAATTAATGTGTTTTTTATTGTTTTCTTTTATTTTGTACGCTTAAATAATAAAATGTATACCTTTAATACTAATTTCACTACAAGCTGAACATTGAACGGTCATTCATTGGTGCTTTGACCCTAGTAGAAATTAATAAAATACTCACAGAAGACGGCCCGTGTAAAAGGATATACGAAAAATCTACTCCATGGCACTGTTTTCACTTATATTATAAAGAGTATTATTTATTTTTATTTATTCAACACAAAAAAGATAACTCGATAGTGTTAGTTTTGGCTTTGTTAGGATGGAAACATGTGTTTACTAGTACGGAAAACAATAAAGGGTGTTTTGTGTGGCGAGGTTATGTTCGCCGGCCGCCCGACCGCATGACAGTTCGGTAGAATACTGAAACTGAAACAGGGATGCGCGAAACGATTATGTACTGTATATGAATCAAATTAATCGATTGTATTTAGATTATTTTTATTAGATTAAACTTATTAACATTGACGCGTAAATCTATAATGGAACTCTGTTTTATTGTAAAATCAAGACCAGAATATTTTTTCAAATACGAAAATATAATTCATAATACTTTGAATAATCCCACTTTGCCTCTTTATCTGAGAGATCTCTCCCAACCTCTAACACAGCATGGACTATCTCTTCGTTCTAGCAACGAGAACCATTTTAATACCCCTTCACCGCTGTCATTTTCTTGCCTCCTCTTTCACGGTAGTAGCATCTCGATTGCTGCATTAATGTTAGAGACGCCCGTTCTTTATTTACTATCTAAATATTTGTGTTGTTCCTTTCTCCTTCTTCTTTCCTTCCAATCACCTCTCCTCTCTTTATAGTATAGTGTCAATTTTTGGTTTATTTTTGTTTCAAATTTTTGTATAAAATTAAAATATTCTGCACAATTACCTAGAATATGTCAATGGACTTGTAATTTCCTTAGGGCAATTTGCCCGCCCTTATACGTATATAAATTGTATATGTATATAAAGTGTTGAATAAAAATAAATAAGTTAATTAATCACGTTCACAACACTAGAAATAAAAGTCGATTAAAAATTGCAGTGGCAAAAAAATCGTTTATTTAAAAAATAAAATAAAAGGAATTTAATGCGGAAGTTTATTAGTGTTTATTTGAATATTTTTATGGTTTTTAATAGACTTTTAAATGAAGCAAAAAAAAGTTTTTTTCATTTTTATGTACCGTAACTATCAGCGCTTTGATTTTTTAAAGTTTGTCCTTCTGAAATTATTCCGCGAGTGAAAGTCTCAAGTTCTCTTCGCTTCTTCTCGGTTAGCTCTGACGATTAGTTCGTTGATGGTAAGTAAATCGGAAATCTTCCACAACTCTCTTATCAATGGTTGATTCATATAAACTAGTTCCCTCATTCCATCCTTCATATTTCCTTACAAAATTGTCTTTCGTCTCTGTTGCAACAAAACCCTGTGTATATGTTAATTAAATGATGGGTTTAAACTGACCCATTTTTTCAGACTGATAAGAAGTTTTATCGAGAATTCGGCCATTTTAGAGAGTATGTTCCTGATGGTTATCTCCGGCAGCGTCAGCACAGACTGCTTTACCCCCTGCTTCCAGAACCAACATGCCTCTGGTCATGCCGACCGGAAAAGCAGTCAGGCAGCTGAACATCAATACAATGGAGTTCAACATCTTTCGCATCAGTGATACTATGAGAGGCGAATAATCTTGTTATTGGAGAGTATTATGCCAATAATATCGAACCATCGCTCGAGGCTCCCTGGTTTAATATTTTGTCCAGATATATCGCCTTAAATATTTTGTTATTTGTAAGGTTATTGTTGTAAAATAAATTAATTTGAATTTGAAATTTAATTTTGATAAATGATAGCTGTGTGCATGTAAATAAACAAAAAAATAATATTAACATATTCGGTTACGAATTATTCGATTATTTTCAGCAGATGTGCATCACTTACAGGACTAAACATACTTTTATTTGTATTACAACCAACCGTTTAGTTTGTATTGTATATTGTAGCTATAATTACAGCTGGGCCCCGATTACAATGGGAAGTTAACAGAGTTATCTTCGACTGTGTATAAAGAAAAACCGATATTTGTGTACGAAAATGAGTAAATTTGCATGAACCTTTAAAGTATCTTCGTCGGTAACCTATAACTGAACACGTTTAAAAGAAAAAAATGTGTGCATATTCTGTTTTTCATACAGAAAACTTAATTTTACTTTGTAGATAAAATTTAAAATAAATATACTTCCGGTTGTAATCGGGGCCCTGGGTTCCGTTTTCACGAATTCTTTATCGTTATTGATTATGTAGGAAAAACTTGACCTAATTCCTTAATCTCAATTCTGAACAATAATTTGAGAAAGATTAGTGAAATGAATAAAGATAAGGTGATCAGTATTACGCTTTAGCACAATCTAAAGAAAGCAGTGTAGACCACTTGTGAAATGCGATGGATTTTAAAATAACGGAAAGTATGTGTAAATGGGAGATCACTGTCAATTGAAGACGTGAGTGGATAAAGGTTGTGTGTGACAAAAAAAAGTAGAGATATCTGGGGTCAAAGTTTTGAACATCAATACAATCGTTGATAAAATAACACCTTCACACACTCTCAAAATAGTTTTTCTGCTACATTCTGATGATGTAGTTGGCTTTATGTGAAAGGACTGAACGTAAAATCTTCATTTATGTAAAAAAAATAATTAAAAAAATTGCGACATAACGCTTTCATACACTTGTGTCTTCAATAGGAAAATATTACATACTACGAATACCGGTAAAAATATGTGAAATGTATTCACAAAAAATAATTGTACTTTCTAAATCAAAATGGATATTGTGAAGAAATGATTTCATATGTAACTTATAAAATTGTTAAAAAATATTATGTCGCTCTCGGTGTAATGGTCGGCGCGTTTACCTACCATGCAATAGGTCTCGGGTTCGATTCCCGACATGGTTGACATGAAATATTTTTTTTTTTAAATTGTGTTTATACACTAGAATATTTCATAGTCTCTAGACTGGTACCTGAAGCGTAAGACTGACCACCTTACCTTCATGTAACAAAAATGATCAAGATGCGCTGCGATTGATGTACTAATGTAGTGCCCTATGCACCATTAGGTGCGGAAAGGGAATGATGATAAAAACGCGACTATTTAGTCTTGACAATTGTGACGTCAAAATTCGTGACGATGTTCTATTTAAGTTTTAAACGGTCACAAACAAAGTTTAAAGTTTAATCGAATCGTGACGTATTAAGAGCGAGACTAATGAACCGTTTTCTCAGAAATCAAAAATTATAAATTTAAAAATATTTTAATGCTACAATTATTAGATAAAAAATTGTTGTACTTGTATCCAAAAAAATTTTTTTTTACTCGACAGTATTTCATAGTCCCTCATTAATTTTGAATTGTAAGAAAAGAAAAGGTGATGTTTCCCTATTCTGAAACGGGTAGAGGAATAGAGTAGAGGAAGAAAAAATGTATCTGGGAAGTATGTTTACTAGATGCTGAAAGGAGGGTGAGTGTCGAGAACAGGGTGAACGTGCACTCAAATCAACCTTGGCAAATAAATGCTTGTCGCGAGAGGCGAAATTCACCGTCCACAGTGAAGTCGCGGTGCCGAGATTTATGTATAGAAGCGAAGTATGGTATTGGAAAAATAAGGATGAAAATAATCTCTCAGGTGAATGTGTGGTAAAAGTATAAACGATAGGTGCACAAATGTCGAGACCCGTGTATTGTGTAAGGCTGACATAAGCATTGTCGACAGAATCGAGGAAGAATTTCCGCGATGGTTTGGACGAATGTAGAGTGAATGAACGGCAAAATAACGGCGAAATAAAGACGAAATAACGGAGAAATAACGACGAAATAACGACGAAATAACGGCAAAATAACGACGAAAAAATTTACGATGCGAATGTTGATGGATGTAGAAAACGAAACGGAGCATTAACAAATCCTCGACTCATAATACGAAAGGGAATATATGAAAAATATCTGAATGCAGTAAAGGCTTGGCTAGATACTAATTACTCAACTCTTAATAAATCTAAAACTATCTTTATTCCATTTCAAATCAGTTCTAGAAACTGTTCACAAAATGCTCATCTTAACATCAAACTACATAATAATAATTGTCTTCAAAGTGCTCATTGTACTTGCCCAATATTGGAAAGGACAGACAATGTCAAATACTTAGGAGTTATTATTAATATAAATTTAAAGTGGAAACAGCAGATTAAAAATATTACTAACAAACTAAAAAGACTAACATATATATTAAAAACAATTCGAAATATAATTAATGTACAGGAACTTTTAAAGATTTATTTTGCATTGTGTCAATCAATTTTGGGAGTACGGTATAATCGGGTGGGGTGGTGCGAGTGACACAGTTTTAAAAAGCGTATTTGTTGCACAAAAATCTATAACTAAAATAATACTCAAGAGTCCCGATACAGACATCTACTGAAAAAATATTTCACAAATCACAACTTATGACACCAAAACAATTATCCGCTAAAACAATACTCACTTACATATTCAAAAACTACTCTTACTCAAATGAAAGATATAACCCCTACAATACATCACAAACAAATAATATAATCACTAGATCCTCAACACAAAGACAACTTAAACAAATACAAACTAATACCACTTGCGGACAAAGGGATTTTGAGTATTATTCAATTAAAATCTATAACCTACTTCCACTGTCTATTAAAACAATTAGTAACGAGAAAATGTTTAAAAAGGCTATAAAAAATGGATAGTGGAGCTAGGTAGAAGTAAAATGGATTGTCTCATTCGCCCAAACCAATATTGAATCAACCGCACTACGAGTGTATAGCTTATGTTAGGTTTTTGTTATTTTCATTGTGCGTTTTGTAATATAAATAATTTAGATGTACATATACACCTAGTTTTTAAAACTGTGAATATTTTGTTCATTATCTCTGTTTATTTAGTAAGTCTTCTTTGTTTATTCTCTCACTTAAAAACATTTCAAAAAAGTATATTGTTAAGTGTCCTCGGCACGGGTAACCCCAGTGAGGACACATTATTTTTATTATTAATTATAGTTTGTAAGGGGAAAATATGAATATATTAAATAAATAAATCCAACCTAACGAAGAAATTATTTTTTTTAATGTACACAAATTCCGTGCATTTTTAATCAAATTGTGTAAGATGTTCTTTTAAAACTGAAAAAAAATAGCCAGATACTTCTGGTGATAAGTATACCTAAATAACAGGAACTGATGTTCTTCAAAAATAGGTTCTTTAATAATGAAGCATAGCAGCTGTTCACGCTTATCGATTCAGAACAAATTAATAGGTACCAAGTGCTTCATTCATTTAAATGGAGTTTTCAAAACAAGTGTACATATTTTAAACACAATTAAATATATTTTTAAACATTCGTATTTCTTCAAATGTTGATTTTCATGAAGTTAAAGATATGGTCTAAATTTGATAATAATAATAATATTTGGCTGATTTCTATAGCGCCATTTTTGTGAAAAATCACCTCAAGGCGCTTTACAATTGTATAACTATAACTTACATTCTAACTAAGCTAAAGTTGCATATTATACGCGTATTTTCTGATTTAAAATTAAGGGTATTTATTTATTTATTTATTTTAAAGAAACAAACAGTCGAAAATGATATAATAACACTAAAAAAAATACAGTTTAAAGACAGACCAGCAAAGGTTCTAAATAAAAATCAAACATATTATTAAATTGTGTTACAACAAAAGAATGTGTTTATGTGTATTTGTATGAGAGTAAGTGTAGATGTGTGTTTATGTGTATTAGTGTGGGAGTAAGTGTTCAGGAGTGTGCATCATTAAATAGTAAGTGGGATCGTATCGCAGCCAGAAATAATAAGTCTTAATTTATTTTTAAATAAATTAAGGGGTATGTAAAATATATCAATAGATGAAAAAAAAACGTTATAGTTAGAGCAAGAATGACAAACTAAAGAAGGGAGATTTAAATTGGGACCTGAACTGACCTGGAATGTCGATGATTCGTAAGTTTGAAGGCAATCGGTTCCAGGCAGAGGGGCCGGCAACGGCAAAAGCACGATCTCCGAATCTAATAATGTTTGGGGAGCGCCGGATTTCGACAAGTTTTGATCTGCCTGAATCAATGATGTTCAATGAATTCAAAGAACGAACATATAAGAAAATAATATTTTAAAATACGATGATGTTTATGTATAATATTATTCATTAAAAAATTTAAAAAAACAGAATTTTGGAAAAAATTATCAAAGCCAACATGAACGTGATCTCAATACCTACGAGAGAAAATGTAAAAATCAGACTCCCGTTTAGAAAAAAGGCGAAATCGCAAATTTCTATTTTTAATTAATGGTGCATTGGTACACCAATTGCAGCGTATCTTGACCATTATTGCTACATGAAGGTAAGACGATCAGTTTTACGCTTCAGGTACCAGTCCAGGGACTAGGACATATGCCGGTGTAAAAACACCCATTACATTGCAAAGTTCATATTATAATTACATACAAAATATAATTTAATATTAATAAACATTTCTACCTCTCTGATAGAGCGAAATGCTCGTGTTACGAGACGGAGTTCGTTTTACAATATTTTATCTATTTTTTGTAATATATTAATATTTGAGATTATAAATTTAATTACAAAACTCGATAAATACAGCATGGAAATCAAAATGGAGTGGGTTCTATGATTCATAGGGACGTTAAATTCTTCCATCTGTCGATTTTGATGAGAATCTAGAATATTCTTGCTAAGCTAATAAAATATTATGTCTAGTAAATATTTTATATAAAGCCAACGTGGAAAATAGTTATTCGACCAGATTATAGATGTCGCTGATCACTGACACATATATTTATAAGTTTCCTTCAACAGAAATAAAGTTCAACAATATTTTGAGTTTTTCCAAATTTTTGTAGACAAGGACTGGATTCAACTCCCTGGGGAGCTGTTTATATCAACATATTACAACAGAGATGAAGAACATTAGGGAGAAGGTAATATAGAAGTCCTGGCAGCTACAGGGCTTATGACCTGTCAATGGCTGGTTTAAGTGGCCACTTTACACACTGTGTAACATTCACCATTCTGCCCATACTTGAACATCTATATGCCTTCAATTCTTTCATCTGTTGATGTTTGTGAAGTTAAAGAGCTGAAACCTTTATTTATGCGGGTGAGATTCGTCTAATTGAATTATTTCACCTACATATTAGGCAACGCCTGAAAATGATATTTTTTCAATTTCTATACTTCTTCATGGACCAGGTGGATTTATCATAGTATTTATTATTAACTACAAAAATTTGGACAAACTCAAAATATTGTTGATAAATCCACCTGGTCCACGAAGAAGTACAAAAATTGAAAAAAATATCATTTTCAGGCGTTGCCTAGTATGTAGGTGAAATAATTCAATTAGACGAATCTCACCCGCATAAATAAAGGTTTCAGCTCTTTAACTACACAAACATAAACAGATGAAAGAATTGAAGAAATATAGATGTTCAAGTATGGGCAGAATGGTGAATGTTACACAGTGTGTAAAGTGGCCACTTAAACCAGCCATTGACAGGTCATAAGCCCTGTAGATGTCTGGACTTCTATATTACCGTCTCCCTAATGTTCTTCATCTCTGTTGTAATATGTTAATAGAAATTAAGTTGGTAGGGACTTTTATAATCTTATAGGCTCTTATCAATTTGAATTCAGTTTAACTAAACTCGTAAGAAATAAGCATTTGATTATGTTTATGGAAGATATTTAATATATCTTATCTTTACCAAAAATAAACATTGTAGTTTATTGTGGGTAAATAGAATAATATCATATGTATTACTGAAACATTTATACACGGTCTCCCAAAAACCAGCGTATTCCCTTTGAGGGCTGATATGCCAGGTTTACTGAGGTCATATTTACATATTCCAGTCATTCATAAGTGGCATAATAGCCCTTAGAGAGGATACGGTGGTTTTCAGGACACTTTGAACCTTATTAACGTAATTAAATATGGAATACGAATAAAAACCCCAAAAAGTAAACTCAACGAATAGGGACGAAGGCAACCCGTTTTGCAATACGAAAATTGTAACTAATGCTTTAGTTTTTTTTAAATATTTTTAACCTGCACGGTGGTGCACAAATTCACAAAATACAATAAAAAATATTTCTTATTTGTTAAAAGAAAGCAACAGCCATATAAATAATAAAAAATACATTTTTTATTATTTATATAAAGATACATATTACAATAAAAATAATAACGTATCCCAAATAAACAAAATTATAGGCCAATTATAGTTTTATTTATATAACAAAATACAATGCCAAAAAATAAGAAAAAAAGCGTACCCGTGAAAAGCCGCTCCGTATCATTCCACTTGTAAAAAAACCATTAAAATTCGAAAAGAAGGTTAAGAAATATGTGTTAAATAACTCATCAATATGCACATTGTAATTATTGGAGCACACAATAATATGTTTCTGTGAACCCTATTTTAAAAATAAATAAAATAAAATTTTAATTTAAAAAAAACAAAATATTACTAAAAATATGGATAAAAAATATTTTAATCATTTTTAAGGTTCTGTCATGAAAAACGTAAATATAAATTCAATATTTATGTTTGCTTAATTTAACTTTATCGATACCTATTGTTTAAGATATTTAAACACAACTGTATTTATTAATAATCTGTTGAATCGGATTCGGTATAGACTTCCTCGCTAGTCCCTATTTCAACAGTTTCAAGAATTTTTATTATTTTTTTTATTATTGGTAAACTTCATAAAAGGTACATGTTTTTTAAAAAATCTATAAAGATCTACTTTTATACATCTAGTTAATGTTATCACTGTTGTAGTTTTTATTTAAAAGAGTTTATATAATTTTTAATATACGACTATATGAGAGAAAAAAAAACATAGAATATACAGGTGTTCTTTAAACCCTGTCACATCCGAAACCACGATGATCAGAATGGGCAAGAAGACATATTAGCATATTTAAAACAATATTTAGAACGCAGAAATTTTTTAAAAATAAAATATTTAAAAAAACAAATAGTTGCTTACTTCTGCTGGGGAGAAGCGAGGGGGTGTGGCTATGTAGTTGACGGTGTTTCAGACTCCCTCCTCCCCTCTCCTCGCTTCACCCTCGCAGAAGTAAGCAACCATTTTTTTTTTAATATTTTATTTTTGTAAATTTTATTCGTTCTAAAAATATTTTTTAATGTGCCAATATGTCTTCTTGGTCATACTGATTATCGTGGTTTCAGATGTGACAGGGTTTAAAGAACACCATGTATAAAGAAAAAAAAATAGATTCATACTAATTAACATTTAATGCAGTTTTTACACGTGTTTAAAAAAATTCTTTAGATTTATTTTAAATTTATTTATTGATATATTATTTTTAATCGTTTTTAGTTCATTGGGGAGATTATTATAATTTTTTACACCTTTAAAGACAAAGCTATTTTGACCATGACTTGTGTGGAATTTAGGAATTTTAATATTATTTTGGTATCTGAGTGACTTATTCATCTCAAATTCTTTTATTTTTTCTTCTTTATAAATTTGTATTCGTATAATGGAATTTATTTTAAAAAGAGTGTCTACTGTATGAACCTTAAATATATATTTATATAGACTTTCCGTATTGAATGTTGCGGGTTTCTTTAAAATTACTTTAATAATTAATCTTTGTACTTTGTAAAAATAAAGATGTAATTGACGTAATTGTTATTATATCTTTATTTTATGATTCTTCTTTACAACTCTCAAGCGCTTCTGACGCTTATTTTCTATGATAACCTCGGAGAGAAGATAAATATGGGTCCGCTGATATAAGGAACATGTCGTTGATGGGCGGACATAAGAGTATAACAGCATTTTTGTTCATTTTGTGATTTATATGCGAAAATGCGCCTGCATCGATGGTATTAACAGTACACTTCGATGACTACTCAAAACGTAAATAAACAACTTTGTGCTCAATAAACTTTGTTTTTAATAAAATAAGTATGCACATTTGTGTCATATTTTCAGTGGCACAAATAGTTAAAGATGGTCTCAGTAATATAAGTAGACTCATTTCTATCATTCATTGAGTGGTACAAATAGTATTAGTTAGTTCTAGCGGTATAAGTAGAATCATTCTATCATTCATTGAGTGGTACAAATAGTATAAGTTAGTTCTAGTAGTATAAGTAGACTCATTTCTATCATTCATTGAGTGGTACAAATAGTATTAGTTAGTTCTAGCGGTATAAGTAGAATCATTCTATCATTCATTGAGTGGTACAAATAGTATCAATTAGTTCTAGTAGTATAAGTAGGCTCATTTCTATTATTCATTGAGTGGTACAAATAGTATTAGTTAGTTCTAGTAGTATAAGTAGACTCATTTCTATCATTCATTGAGTGGTACAAATAGTATTAGTTAGTTATATTAGTATACGTAGACTTATTCTATTATTCATTGAGTGGTACAAATAGTATAAGTTAGTTCTAGTAGTATAAGTAGACTCATTTCTATCATTCATTGAGTGGTACAAATAGTATTAGTTAGTTCTAGCGGTATAAGTAGAATCATTCTATCATTCATTGAGTGGTACAAATAGTATAAGTTAGTTCTAGTAGTATAAGTAGACTCATTTCTATCATTCATTGAGTGGTACAAATAGTATTAGTTAGTTCTAGCGGTATAAGTAGACTCATTTCTGTCCCATCCTCAATGGTTCGAGTAGTATATCTGGAATATTTCTGTTATTTGAACAAATTACTTAAATGTTGTTATACAAATGAAATTATCCGTAAATAAAAACCCATTTTGCAAAATATGAGTTCTGTAGCTAAATAATTGGGTTTAAATTAACGTTTTTTTGCTCTCCTGCAAAGTTGCACTTTTGCAGTTATACTCTTACGTCCGTCCATCAAATATATTAATTAATATGTTTATCCTCGTTGGTGTCGATTCTTGAGAATTTGCTCTAAAAACCTCTACGGAACGATATTACGTCTTTATTTCTTGGCTCTTGGGCGCGGTCTGACTTTTCAATGCACAAAAATATTCTTATATTTTCTCCCTGATTTTTCCACACTATAGATATCCACTATTTATTTAAATCATCAAGTATCTGTGCATCTAGCCCTTCGTTTTCAAAACTGACATTTTTGTCAGAATTTCATTCGACCTCAAATTTTACTTATTTATCGCTTATATTTAAAATAGGCCGTTGAGAAAAAAACTGGCCACCTCAAAACGATTTAAAAAATTGTGTGGGTGAGACCCACATGATAAAGTTTTCAGCTCTTTTACTTCACGAAAGTCAACAGATGGAAGAGTTGAGGAAATGTGGCTGTTCAAACATAGACAAAATGGTGAATGTTACACAGTGTGTAAAGTCGCCACTTAAACCGGCCAATGACAGGTCATAAGCCCTGTTAATGCCTAAACTCCCATATTCGCTTCTCAAAAATGTTTTCCCTCTCTGTTGCAACGATTTTTTAAAAATGTAATTAAACAAAAACTACCCGGCGGAACAAAAAAAAATATCTCTTTTCATCATTATCATTTCCTTTCCGCAACCAATGATGCATAGAGCACTACATTGGTACACCAATCGAAAAATATCTTGATCATTTTTAATACATGAAGGCAAGATGATCAGTTTTACGGTTCGAGTGCCAGTCCGAGGACAATGAAATATTATAGTTTAAAAACACTTTTAGAAATTAATATTTCATGTCATACATGTCGGAAATCGAACCCGAGACCTCTTCCATGGTAAGCAAACGAACTGACCACTACACCACGAGGCCGATTTTTAATTTGTTACTCTAGTACTGTGAGGTACTAGACCCGTCGGAGCAAACCGATGTAGGTACTAACCTCAAAACTTGGGAGGCGGGGGGTCGGTAGTGTATCTTCGTAATCGCTCGGGATAATTTATCTTCAACTTTGACGTCATAATTAAGGTATATCACTTTAGTGCGTAGATGTGTACCGTGACGTGCGCTTTCCCTTGTTACAAATCGATGTACCTGCCCAAAACTTGAAAGTGGGGGATCGTTCGTATATCTTCGTAATCGCTCGGGAGAATTTATCTAAAATTATACCGCCACGGTGAAGGTATGACTTCCTTAGCTTTCCATGGTAATTGTGGTCCTGATATAGATAAAAATGCAGACACGTCTGAGATTAAACCTCAGACCGCAAACCAATCATAGAACTGAACGAGGCAATGTGATAGTCACATTTCTACGTAGTGCGACAGTAATATTATTTCACTGTGTGACTACAGCAAAAAAATAATATGATTCATATTCATCGGAATGCCCTAGACGGGAAACAATGTTGTAAAACGCCGATAAAACACATCTCATATTAATTTAGGCTTACTGTACGTCTCGGTTTCACATTCTACTGTTAATAATAATATTTTTAACATCTTTTGTAAAGGTTGTCTGAGTATTTTGTTTAGTTTTGTCTGGCAGTTTATTGTATAATTTCAGTCCATGATTTATTAGTCTCGATTGTCCGTTTCTCGTTTTAAAGGGTTGTTTATATTTTTCTGATATTCTCTTATTGTGTTCATGTTTACACAAGTTTTAATACTCCGTTTACAATTACATCAGTGGCTAATTTATGAATTAATTTTAAGGATTCTAGTTTAAAGAGTTCAGTTACATTTAATTGTTTAGTTTGTTGAAAGAGTTCTTTAGTTGCTGTTAAATAGGGTAGGTCATTTACTAACTTTAATATTTTATTTTGCTGTCTTTGTAGTTTGTTTATGTCATTTTGATTTCCTGTTCCCCTTATTATTTAGATTGTTATCAAATTAAAATTATCATATTTAAAATCAAATATTTTTATTATTTATCTTTAAGAATTTAGTCAGAAGTAAATAAGTATCCAAATAATGTATTTACGTAATTTTACTAAAATAAAACGACGACGGTTTAAACTACATAAAAAAAACTATAAATTAAAATAAAATAAACATGGACAAAACAAGGAAAAATGATGATACTGTGTAGCAAAACGCAATGAAAGCGATGGAAAATCCCACGACAACAGACGCCATGCTTGTTGACGCCGCCATAGATGGATAATATTTTTCCCTCCAAAAGGAAACTCCGAGACGAGACGCGGTCGCTTGTTTTGAATTTCGAATGCGCAGTAAGATAGGATTGAATAATAAAACAGTGATAGCGCAGCGATAGGTACCCACGGCGGCCGGGAGTGGGAGGCGGGTACTTGCGCGGCACCACACGAAAAACGGTAAATACGATTATCGCGGGGCTGTGTGGTGTGCGGTGTGCACCGTGCCCCGCGCGAGATTCGAGCGCAAACATTCCGCACGCGTAGTACCGCGAGCCTCCGGCGGGTGCGACACCCACAGGGCTGCCACAAGTTAGTTTCGTCACGGGAGTGATGAAATGCGGTCAAATTCCAAAAACACAAAACACGTCCTATTTGTCAAACAATATTTGAGCCAATATCTGCGCGCGCATCCTACTATTATATTGCTAAGTATCATCAGTCAACTTCAATTTTCAAGGCGGATTAAATTATTAGTTATTGCTTGTGCAATTTTATTTATTTAATTTGAGTCAAAACTAAGAAAAATCATTTTAAAATCAACGATTTATTTATCGAGTACCTTCATAATGTTTTTTAATGTTTTCTTGATTTTTATTGTTTTAGCATTAAATTGCACCGCAAAGCTTCTTGAAAATGTATGAAAAAAATAATAACAAATATTTTAAGAAAAACGAACCACTTTGAACGACGTCACTAGTTCATACCAATGATAAGAGTTCTCTAAAATGTTCTTCTTCTCTGTTGTGTTATGTCAATATTAACATCCCCCTAGGGGGTTGAATCCAGTCCTCGTCTACAAAAATTAGGACAAACTCAAAACATTGTAATAAATCTACCGGGTCCAAGAAGCATAAAAATTCAAAAATATTTTCAGGCGTTCCCTAGTATGTAGGTGAAATAATTCAATAATATGAATCTCACCCGCAACAATTGAGGTCTCAGCTTTTTAACTTCACAAACGTCAACAGACAGAAGAATCGAAGGAATATAGATGCTCAAATATAGTCAGAATGGTGAATGTTACACATACCCAGTGTGTAAAGTGGCCACTTAAACCAGCCAATGACAGGTCATAAGCCCTGTATATGCCTAGACTTCTATATTCTCTCCTCTAAAATGTTCTTCATCGCTGTTGCATTATGCTAATGATACGAGAGTTATGGAAGATTTCCGCTATGCTCCCCGTCAACGGACCAATGGGCTGATAATTAGCTTAATTTAATAGTCTATTAACAAATAATAAAAAAAACACTAAACTTCTTCATTACAAGCTTTCTCATAATTACAACATTCAATGATGCCAAACATAAACATAATTTTATTTTATTTATTTATTTTTATTTGGGAAAAAAACAACGGTTTTTACACATATTGTAAAAAAAAAAATAAGAATACATATGAACGAAAATTGTGAAAAAAGTCAATAAAAATTTCCACAGTGGTGTAAGATGTCGATTAAGTACATTATCGGTATTAAAATAAAAGCAATTAACAATTGTTGGGCACTTAGAAACTTGCAAATAAAATAAAAATACATATACTCATATACAGTTATAAAAATAAAAATAATAAAAACAAGATAAATTTTAATTAAAAGATAAGAAAAGAAAAAAGTTATATAAAATAACGTAAAAGGTACAAAAATATAATAATGAACATATAAATACATACATAATTACTGACATCGTAAAGCTAAATGGGTGTACTGTCTATAAGGCATATTCTATATTTAATATAAGAGAGATGAAAAATGTCTGCGTGACCGGAGAGAACAGTATTATAATAATGACATGCTCTAAAGAAAAAGTCGTTTTTCCTTGAGTTAGTCCTAGGTACTGGCAAATTAAATGTAGTATGGAATCTTGTTCTGTTGGGTACAAGGTATTCTAAAGTATAAATAATGTACTTAGTATCTTTAAATAAAGACGTACCACGGGAATTATTGATGTGTCGTGTCGTGGGTTCATACAAATAATTAGTTACATTGAACAACAAATAAATCAATCCTGTGCATAATCAACACACATTTTTTACATAAATGATATGTCAATACATTTATACAACACAATCACAAGTGTTGAGAGAAAAGTTATTGAGTGAAATTTATGACTAACATTCTAGAAAATTCTTTAAGACATGCATTTGTGGGTGCCCTGTTTCTGCGGGCCCCCGACGGCCCGATGACACATAGGCCGTGCGCAAAGGCAATTTCCCTCTATATATCGTCATGCTGTGGAGGCTATCAACACAAACCAAAACCATTCGTCATCTACACCAACACAATCAAGACTACGGAACTGACAGTGAACGAAGCGCCAATACGGAATTTCTGGTAAGAATAATTCAAATTTAATTCGATCATTTATCACATTTTAAATGCAAGAATAATATTTTTAAAACTTTATTTTGTGAAATTCGTTCATAATGTGGATACGAGTCTGATATTAGAAACACCATTTAGCATCATTCCAACAGAAGCAATATTATGTCATTTCATAGAACAAAACAACCAATTTCCTTCGAGTACCTATTAGAAAACTCCAAAATTGATGTAGTCAAGTCCATCAGAGATTTAGGAGTTGTTTTGGACTATAAACTGACATACAACGAGCATATAGATAATACAGTAAATAAATCACTGAAATTACTTGGCTTCATTAACAGAATATCCTCTGATTTTACTAATGTCCGTACAATCAAAACTCTTTATTGCTCAACTGTTCGCCCTCTTCTTGAATATGCCTCAGTGGTCTGGTCTCCATTCTATGTCAATCGCATAAATCACATTGAATCAGTTCAACATCGCTTGCTTCGAAAAATAGCGTGGATGCTTGGACTAGAGAGAGATAATTATTCTTATGCTGAAATAGAGTCAATGTTAAATATTTCTAGTCTACAAAAACGTAGAACTAATATTGACTCCATATATATGTTCGGCATACTAAATGGTATAATCGATGTTCCATCATTACTGGGACAAGTAAAATTCAATATTCCGACTCGTAGATTGAGAAACAGTGAAGTACTGTTCATCGATCAGCATAGAACAAACTATGGCCTAAATTCTCCAATGACCCGCCTTTGTCGTATTGTTAACTCAAGACAGGATCTGGACTTTTTTGGTTTAAGTTTACAACGATTTAAACGAGCACTAAATAAATAGTCCAGATCTTGTCTCGATGTCCCTTATGTTTGTCAATGCTTCTTTCTTTTTTCTTTAAATGTTTTAAACTACTCTTTTATTGTAATATTTAAACCTTATAAATTGTATACATGGACTATGTCCGTTAATAAATAAATAAATAAATTACTAAAAGATTAGACTGTTAATTCTATACGGATAGTTAGTAAATATAATTTTAATAGTCTTGATATATTTAACACTCCATTTAATATGTAAAGAAGAGAACTAATAGGCTTGATTCAGAATAACAGAGAATAGACGTTTTGTCTCTTTCCTTGCTCTTAATCATTAAATCAAATGCAAGTTTCCACTCCTACTTTCCTTCAATCATCCTTCACCACTCCTTATCAATTTCCTTCCCACTATCTCCTTGTTTTGTCCTTATTTCTTTTATTTTAATACAAAGTAAATTTATTCATTATATAGTTAAAACTTTAAACCGTCGTCGCTTTATTTATTCATATATTTTATTTATTAAAAGAAAACAACAGCCATCACAACAAAAAATAAATATTTACAAATAAACCAAAATTATATGCCAATTATAGTTTTCCATACATCACTAAATACAATGTCAAAAAGAAAAGAAAAAAGCGTACATTGAAATAGCCACTCTGCATCATTCCACACGTAAAAAATAAATAAAATATTACAAAAACAATAAAATAATAAAAAAAATAAAAGAAAAAGTTTTTTGTTTACTCGGACTTAAAAATCCATCAGTCCTCCCTTCTTTCTTCTTTCAAACAAGAGAAAATAATTACAGTATTAAAGTGTACAAAAAAATAAAATATTAGTTAGATTAAATTATAATTATTATTTTTAATTACGGTTCTAGAATTTTCTTTAAATTTGTTTAAAGTGAGTAAATATATATCTTAAGATTAACAAATTACAACAGGGATGGAGAATACCTTAAATAAGGGAATATGGAAGTCAATGCATTTAATGATTGACTGGATTTCACCCCCGAGGGGGTGAAATCCAGTCTTTTGTCTATGAACATTTGGACAAACTGAAATATTGTAAATATATATCTATTTCAACAAAGAACGTGTGATAATTATTTACATTTCTGGGCATTCTTATTATTATTCGTGCTTGAAATATCAACATGAAATAATTGTTGATTTACAGTTTAATTTAGTGAATACATAATATTGGATGGCAGGCCATACTATTTATACATTTTTTATAGATTTTATTTATAATCATTTAACCTGTACATCTGTTTGTATTCGAAATATAATAAATATCTAACTATATATCTCAAATTGAAAATTTTAAGATCCCAATAGAAATAAACACAGGAATTTAAGTACAAAATCCCAAAACTGTATTTCTTGTCACGCTTCGTGCGCTTGTTACAGACATTTTATTAATAAAAACCCCTTTTATAATCTCAGATAAAATAAGTTTAAAAATACTCTAAATGCATAAACGAAGTCAAGGTAATTAAATTTTCACAGTAATTCAATAAAACTTTGGGAATATTTAGAAATGTTGGAGCCGCCTTTCTCCACACAAATTTATATTACAAAGATTTTGACTTACGGCGCGCCGTGGCGTTTAAAGATAATTATAATACATTAATATATTTGTCAGAACTTCGAGATCAATGCCCGTCGGTTTAAATGGTAATATTTTTGAAAAAAATAAGGCAGAATGTAGGACTGTGCAAGTACTTAAAATACCAAGCGTCAGCGGCCAGCTAGTTTGCGTCTCGGGCCTTAATACCAACGATTTTAAAAGCGTTATTTGTCTATACAATATACATAATTGACACATTCAGAGAGGTTGAGGTAATCCGATTCTATCCATCAATACGATTTTTTAATAAACTTAACCGGGATGTTTAATAATGTGTAAATATGTATTTTGATTATTGGCAATTGAAACAAAATGACTTTTTGATCGATTTAATAAATCGTTAAATTATATATTGTACCATACAAATATACATAATGTATTATTGTTTTATATAATGTACTATTATTATTTTCTTTCTATTTTTAATATCAAAATTAAACTGCATTTCTTAAATATATTTGTATTTTATTTATTTATCTATTTTATTTTTAATATCTAGCTTCTACAGCTTATTATTTTTTTTTTCTAAAACTAACTATACTTCTAAACACTGATCTATTCCTTATTGCTTTATATTGTATTTTTTAAATTTTATGTTGTTAATATACTCGTGTTTTATATAACTTCCATGTATGTAAAAAGCCTTACGAGCGTGAAAAATTAATAAAATATATTTTTTTAAATAATTACTAAATTGAATTATGAAATTATTAAAGAACTAAATCAGACTTATTATTATTATGGATAACTTTTATGGCGCCATTTACGTAATATAATACCTCAATGGCTATATAATAACCAGACATCAGCTTATGGAAATGGTTCCCGAGAAAAAAAATATGACGAGATTCGAGGGTGCTGTAATCCAGCGTCCCCGCTAGAAATAATGATGGATACGGGAATGGACAATTATTATTGTCATTAAGATATAAGTATCGCAAAAATCGCTTTTAAACCTTCTCTATTTCAAGGGTGTGGTCTGATTCAGTAGGGTGCCAAATTATGGAACAGTATTCTAGTATGCTGCGGACTATAGTCCTTAAAATATAGCTTGATCAGAATGATAGCTGTCAAACTAATGTCATTAGTGATAGGAAATTACTGATCACTGATCAAATCGATTTTATCAGTTTTTTCATGCAATCATGAAACTCTGTGTCCGAAAATTGATCTAAAAACGCAAAAACATGCGTATTATTGTGTGTGTAACACAATTATTCACCAAAAAATATGACATTTATACTTTTTTCACGAACAACATCAAATAAATTATTTTTTTATTCGATCAATTTACATTGATCATCTCTTAACGTTTTTGTAAAATTATGTAACCTTGTAAGAACGTCGTTAATAATTAGATTTATTTTATTTCAATTTGTTGCAACAGAGAGGGAAAACATTTTTGAGAAGGAAATGTGGGAGTCTAGGCATTTACAGGGCTTATGACCTGTCATTGGCTGGTTTAAGTGGGCACTTTACACACTGTGTAACATTAATCATTCTGCCTATGTTTCCAGCCAGCCAGTCTGCAAGCATTTGGACATACTCAAAACATTGATAGGTTTATTTTTTTTAGTTTTAAAGCTGATTTTATATATTTATGTTGATTTATGTGTCAAGCATTGTATTAAAAAAATAAATTATCACGCCAGATACGAATGATTTTTCGTGTGTCAATATAAATAACTCCTCAGACGTTACTACAAAGTTATTTCGTCACTTTTTCTGACAAATGTCATTCTAATCAAGCTATATTTTAAGGACTACAGTGTATCATACAATGTGTTTAAATAATTAAATATATTTGTATGAAAATTTAAAGTATCTTCGTCGGTAAGCTGTTGAAGTTCAGTGTCTTTTTATTTTTTTTTATTTGTTAATAAATTATTAAAGTAAGCCAATTTTTTTTAAATTATTTTACGTATCATATTATCAGCGCTATGATTTTTTAAAGTTTTGTACTTCTGAAATAACTCCGCGTGTGACGTCAGAGATTGTTCTCTGTTAGTTCTTCCAATTGATTGGTTCGTTTACGGTAAGCCAACCGGATATCCTTCTCAACTCTCGCATCATTGGTTGGTTCATATGAAACAGTGACGTCAATCAAAGTAGTGCGTTTTTATTAAAATATTATTCCTTTTTGTTTTCGTACATTTTCAAGAAACTTTGCGGTACAATTTAATGCTCTAATTTTTACCGCGCGTAAGAAAACATTTTTTGTATCCAATTTCCCGTAGGGCTGAAGTTCCTCATTGAACATATTTAGAAAAAAAATGTAGGTATACATATTCTATTTTATTTCATTGGAAAGCCAACAGACTTTTATACATTTATAAGAATCAATTATACCATAAATACATATCATAAAGTCCAATTAGAGGCTTCCACGTAATATTGTTATTGTAAATGTTGTCACATAAAAATTATACATAACATAAAATAACTAATCATACAAAACTTATAATAGTACTAGAAATGTGAATGAATCTTGGTCACACAGTTGCACATTACAATAAATAATACAACTATAGTTGACCATACAGTAAACAAACAGAAAACTTAATTTTACTTTGTAGATAAAGTTGAAAATAAATATTTATTTATTTAACTGGTAATAAGAATAAGGTATTTGTAATACGGGCAATGGTATCATTAGATGCGTAAATACTCGTACATTTTGTCCATTGATAAAAATAATCATTTAACTTTAACAAAACGATAACGATAGTAAAGTTAACAGTAAGATGGACTGCGTTGAAATATTTCAAAAGCAGCAAACTCCATTTATTTTCTGTGCAGACCCGAGGCGCATTTACATAGATAGATTTTTCTGTAGCTCAATCACAAATAACTATCGACGCGCTAATAAGCGACGTGATAACAATTTCTCACCATGGTTTATTATCGTATTCGCGATCACAATACAACATCCGTGAACACCTAATATAAATGTCAAAATATTTACGTTTCGCGACGTATAATCCTGCTGCGCAATCACATTGTTAAATTTCACCGGTGTAAATATGGAAAATATTCCAAAACTGCTATTTTTATTTATTATTTATCATGCTATTTATTGCATTAAGCCGGGTGTTGGCAAGCCAAATGTCAATAAAAGCAGTCACCATAGTAATTGCAATATAATTTTAACTTTTTAGTATAAGATACTCCTTACTATTTTGCAAATACAATATATTGTATTATTTTTTACAGTAAACGCCGATTTTTCGCTAATGAACTGTATTTATATACGAGAAAAACAAAAATCAAACCGACACGAGTGTTGACTTAGAGATTACACACGCGTTGACTTATTTTTTTTATTTCAAAATACAAAAATGTACAAAAACACAATTTTATTCCCATGAGTTAGCAAACTCATTCTGGGATTGATACAATTAAAGATTATCAGATAAAAATAAAAATACATTTAGTTGAACATAATTAAAACAAAAATGGACATATCTCGGAGACCTTTTTAAAAACAAATTATAATATATTATTTAACATTAAATCACATGGGTCAAGGGTTATCGAGAAATAATTTGAGGAAATGATTTTTTAGTGTTATTTGATTTCCATTCGTAGACTGGTAAGAAATGGATTTAAAGTGAATAGGCAGGAGGTTATATTGAGTAGAGGCAATGTTAATTTAGAGATGAGATCGTGTGCGATGGTTATGTATATCACTGTTAAAAGTAAGCGCTAAATTTGAGTTTCATTTATGTAGCAATATTTGTAAAAAAGTGTTCGTTATTTCATATGAAGGTAAAATACTAAAAGGAATTATATTTGTCTCGGAATATATCTCCTTTATGCTTTTATCTCTTGGAAAACAAAATACATTTCATATTGCTCTATTTTGTATAACCTGTATTTCCGCAATCCTCTTTTTCGTCGCAAATCCCCAGACACACAGACACGGGTAAGATAGGATAGATGAGAGTGAATTATGACTGCGATAGCTTAAGCATGTTCATTATTGTTCATTGTGATCGCTCAAATTCTTAGCATGTTTTTAAGCACGTCGATAGTTATTTGTGATCGAGCTTCTGGCTGAATTATGTCACCCACCATACAACGCCTGAAAATACTTTTCAATCAATTTTTATACTAATTGTTGTATCAGTCAGTTTTTAAAAATATATTTAAAAAACCGTCACGCTGTTTCCCCGTACGAATAGGCAGAGAGGATAAAACGCCACTTTAATACAGTAAAACTCCGTTTATCCTAACCCCAGTTATCCGGATTGCCAAATTTTAAATTGTTATCAGGGGTGGTATTCTGAATCTTCTCTACCTCCTAAAACCCTCGAGAGTGATTAATTTGGGGATTTTTTTCGCATGCGTTTACACTTTGCTTCATATCTGGCCATACTGATGATTTAACGTCAAATAAGTATGAGCACGTGAAATCAAACATGATGATTTTCATTTAGAACATTATTTGACATCATTGACCAAACCGTATTAGTTTTTTTTCGTTTTTGAACAGTTTTTTTTGGATAAAGAAATATTTGCGTTCTTATGATTTACACAAATATTTCATTTTGGGGGCAGTTTTCAACGAGTTGTAAATAACTTTCTATTAGAAAATGGAAATCAAGTTAGGGTAGTGTGGGATTCTAACTACGGACCTTTGATCCATGAGTCCGAGACACTAGCCACAGGACCAAAACCCGATCTGCGTCATTTGACGTTTAATAATCAGTGTGGTCATCGTATCATTATATGAAGCAAAGTGTCGTCACGTTTAAAATTAAAAATCCCCAAATGAACCACTCTTTAAGCACTCTGGGGGTAGACAGCTTGCCCACCACATACCGCACACCGCATCTGAGGACATAAGTCTCCTTGGCGGTGCCCACATACACGGAAAATTTGCTCGTTGTCAATCGAGAAAAGTTGCCCGAAGGAGCTCTCTGAAATCTGGTAGCCTTAGCATCTTTGTGCTGAAAGAAAGTAATCCAGAAGTACATAATATGTACTTCATTGTATTGAGAAGAGAGGGAAGTGAATTCTTCATTGACTGGGATTAAATTGATTGGACATGATCAATTCGCCGAAATGATTACAAAACTTTTTAAAAGCCTTGAAATTCTTTTTAGAAGCCACCAGATCTGTATATCCGACAGGACCTATAACAGGGCCACGGATAGTAGCGAGAAGCACCATTCGGTAATCATAGAGAAAGGGACAAGACTCTAGGGGGAAGAGAAGATTCAGAATAGAAATAAAAAATAAAGGAGATGTTTTTTACAAAAAATAAATATAAAACAACTTTGTTTTGAATCACTTTTTTTCTACTGACCGGTTTCAAAGTTACACTAGCTATTAAAAATATTAAAATTTGTCAGCTGTCGCCTACTGTAACACGCTAAAGTCTGTTAATTATTACAAGAATTTCCAAATAAACAAACCAGCCGCGTGATATCCGACAGAGAATAGCCTATTTCACACATATCATCTTAATCTAAACAGCACGGTAAAATTATAGTGAATTGATATTTATTAAATTCGTTTGTACCTATTTAAATTTGATTATATTCATATTTTATTTTTTTTTATAAAACTCCATAAATAATGATTGTAATAAATCAATAAAAACATGTGGGTTAACATACTAAAAAAATTGCGTTCTTATAATTTACCGAAATATTTCATTTTGGTGACCATTTTCAACGAGTTGTAAATTGGAAAATGGAAATAAAGTTGGGGTAGAGTGTAGAGTGAGTCCTCAAGCCACGGGACCACAACCCGATTCAAATCATCATCATCATTCCCTTCCGCACTTAATGGTGCATAGGGCACTGCATTAGTACATCAATTGCAGCGTATCTAGATCATTTTTGTAACATAAAGGTTAGATGATTAGTTTTACGCTTCAGGTACCAGTCCAGGGACAATGAAATATTCAAGTGTGCAAACACCCTTAAATAAATATTTTATTTCAACCATGTCGGGAGAGACTGAGACAACCCGAGACCTCTTGAATGTTAGGCAAACGCGCTGACCATTACACCACGAGGCCGCTTCAAATAATATGGCTAAACTTGACAAAATAAATTTTAATGATAATTCGTAAAAATCGTTATTTAAATTTGGCGAGTACTCTCAGGTATAAATCCTGCAAAAGGAAATCGACCGGAGATTATTTGGTCTCATGGCGTACTGGTTATTGCGTTTGCCAGGCATTAAATAAATAAATAATTGTAAAACAATAAATATTATTACCACCGTATTATATTTTATCATGGCGTGAAGATTTTTGCCGTGGTGTGAAATGGGCCAATCCTGCGATATCACGCAGTGGGCTCGTGGTTTGCACAAGCACAGCGGTCCAGTCTTCGTGAATGTACGCTAGTAATAATATGGAGATTTCCATTTCGTGTTTTTTATACAGAAATCTATTAACATGACTTTTTCTATTCTTTCCAGTAAATGGTCCATTGTATTTGAGAATATAAAAAAAAAAAACATTCATAATGCCGTGCAAATGTGGAGGAAACTGCAGCTGCCTGAATTCCAGTAATGTCTGCAAGTGTGCAGACAATTGCAAGTGTGCGGGAGGATGCAAGTGCACCGAGGGATGCAAATGCGAAGGCGACTGCAAATGCGAGGGAAGCAAAGGAGGCAAATGCTCCTGCGTTTGCAAGTGCGGAGATAACTGCGATTGCTCGGGCGGTAAGGGCGACGGTCGCTGTAAGTGCGCCGAAGGCTGCAAGTGCGCCGGAGATTGCAAGTGCAAGGGGAAGGGAGGCAAATGCTCCTGCGTGTGCAAATGTGGAGACAACTGCAAGTGTGTAGCAGGATGTAAATGCGCCGACGGTTGCAAATGCGTAGGAAATTGCAAGTGCGAGGGAAGCAAGGGAGGCAAATGCTCCTGCGTTTGCAAGTGCGGAGATAACTGCGATTGCTCGGGCGGTAAGGGCGACGGTCGCTGTAAGTGCGCTGAAGGCTGCAAGTGCGCCGGAGATTGCAAGTGCAAAGGTAAGGGAGGCAAATGCTCCTGCGTCTGCAAATGTGGAGACAACTGCAAGTGTGAAGCAGGATGTAAATGCGCCGACGGTTGCAAATGCGTAGGAGATTGCAAGTGCGAGGGAAGCAAGGGAGGCAAATGTTCCTGCGTTTGCAAGTGCGGAGATAACTGCGATTGCTCGGGCGGTAAGGGCGACGGTCGCTGTAAGTGCGCCGAAGGCTGCAAGTGCGCCGGAGATTGCAAGTGCAAGGGGAAGGGAGGCAAATGCTCTTGCGTGTGCAAATGTGGAGACAACTGCAAGTGTGAAGCAGGATGTAAATGCGCCGACGGTTGCAAATGCGTAGGAGATTGCAAGTGCGAGGGAAGCAAGGGAGGCAAATGCTCTTGCGTCTGCAAATGTGGAGAAAACTGCAAGTGTACAGGAGGTTGTAAATGCGCTGACGGTTGCAAATGCGTAGGAGATTGCAAGTGCGAGGAAAGCAAAGGAGGCAAATGCTCCTGTGTTTGCAAATGCGTAGGAGATTGCAAGTGCGAGGGAAGCAAGGGTGGAAAAAGCTCTTGCGATTGCAAGTACGAAGACAACTGCAAGTGTGAAGAGGAGACCTGCCAGATTCCGAAGAGAAGAACTTGTGGTACTGTTCAACCGGGGGAATCCAAAGAAAGCTCTCAGTGTTTGAGGTCTTGTTCCAAGCGTTAACATTTTAACATAAAAATAAAAATAAAATAAAATAAATAACAACACCAAATTACGAGTATATACATCATGTTAGAGTTGGGCTAAAACGAATTGGATAAAAATCAATTAAGATAATTATGATTCAAGATCCATTTGTTGATTTAGAAAAAAATATTTACCAATTGGTTTTATGGGCAAATCTGATGACCAAGGTCACAAATTAATGCATTTTTTATAATATATACACTAGAGATTGTATTATTTTACTTGAGTAATAAATTAAAAAATAAATTGTCTATATTTTTCATTACTCTCCAAGTCGGAGTATTCATTTTTATTTTATTTCCCATTTTTTACATCACTCCCCCAAATTAGCCTATCAACCTTTATTAAAAAACATGGAAGTCTAGGCATCACGGTATGTGACCTGTTATTGGCATGCTTTACAAACTGTAAAATTCACACCCACGGAAACAAAAAAAGGCTCTCAGAATAACTCATAGAAAGTTACTAAGGTTTTTTATTACTTTTATCAAAAAGAAAATAATTTTTAAAATTCGTGAAATTTTTTTTCATTAAAGGGTAGACATGTTTTTTCTATGTATTTATATTTAAGAAGATACATATATGAACAGAAAATATAGAAAGAAAAATGATGAAATGTAAAATAATCAATATTATGTAAATATATCTGCAATCAGAATAAAGTAAAATCCACAATAAATCATATAACAGCATGGATTTAGATCTGCCAGATCAACCACCTCTAACCTGGTAGATTATACCCAGGTTATTGTCAAAGCACTCGAAAATGGTCAGCAGATTGACGTTATTTATACAGATTTTTCTAAGGCATTTGACAAAGTAGATCATAAAATTCTCATGTATAAATTACATGCCTTGGGAATAAGAGATCCATTACTCTCATTTATTAAATCGTATCTAACTGGTAGGACACAAAATGTTCGAATAAATAACAATTTATCAACCAGTATTGATGTTACATCGGGTGTACCTCAGGGTGCTCATTTGGCACCCCTGCTTTTCAATTTGTTTATTAATGATGTTGCTAAATCATTCTCTTACTCTCGTTTTTGGCTCTTCGCGGACGACAACAAAATTCTCAAAATAATTTAAACTTTACAAGACTGCTTTCTTCTTCAATCAGACATTAACTCTTTTAACCGATGGTGTAAAGTCAATAAATTAGAACAAAATATTAAAAAATGCAAAATAATGACATTTCATAGAACAAAACAACCAATTTCCTTCGAGTACCTATTAGAAAACTCCAAAATTGATGTAGTCAAGTCCATCAGAGATTTAGGAGTTGTTTTGGACTATAAACTGACATACAACGAGCATATAGATAATACAGTAAATAAATCACTGAAATTACTTGGCTTCATTAACAGAATATCCTCTGATTTTACTAATGTCCGTACAATCAAAACTCTTTATTGCTCAACTGTTCGCCCTCTTCTAGAATATGCCTCCGTGGTCTGGTCTCCATTCTATGTCAATCGCACAATTCACATTGAATCAGTCCAACATCGCTCGCTTCGAAAAGTAGTGTGGATGCTCGGACTAGAGAGAGATAATTATTCTTATGCTGAAATAGAGTCAATGTTAAATATTTCTAGTCTACAAAAACGTAGAACTAATATTGACTCCATATATATGTTCGGCATACTAAATGGTATAATCGATGTTCCATCATTACTGGGACAAGTAAAATTCAATATTCCGACTCGTAGATTGAGAAACAATGAAGTACTGTTCATCGATCAGCATAGAACAAACTATGGCCTAAATTCTCCAATGACCCGCCTTTGTCGTATTGTTAACTCAAGACAAGATCTGGACTTTTTTGGTTTAAGTTTACAACGATTTAAACGAGCACTAAATAAATAGTCCAGATCTTGTCTCGATGTCCCTTATGTTTGTCAATGCTTCTTTCTTTTTTAAAAATGTTTTAAACTATTATTTTATTGTAATATTTAAACCTTATAAATTGTATACATGGACAATGTCCGTTAATAAATAAATATTATTAATAAAAAACTTATTTTACTGAAATAAACGGCACTTATTGCTTTTTACATATTAGTTGCAAATACAGTTAAATATACATGTAAGTAATATACAGGGTGTTCTTTAAACCCTGTCACATCCGAAACCACGATGATGAGTATGAGAAAGAAGACATATTTTTTTTATTTTTTAATATTTTTTTAGAAAGACTAAAATCTCCACCCTCCCCCCTCCTCGTTTCTTCCCTGCAGAAGTAAGCAACCATTTGTTTTATCTATATTTTATTTTTTAAGATTTTAGTCGTTCTAAAAAAATATTTTAATGTGCCAATGTGTCTTCTTGCTCAGACTGATCATTGTCGTTTCGGATTTGACAGGGTTTAAAGAACACCTGTATAGCATTTCAAACAAAATTATAAATTTACAAATTAAGAAAGTCAAAAAAAGAAAAACAATATAAAAAAAATATTACCAGTTATAAAAATATTATTTGGTAATAGAAATATTTTGAGCAAGTAAAAAAACTAAGAAAACCATTTTTAATTACACTAAACGATAAAAAAATATATACGTATTATTATTTTAAACTACTGCTTAGGTTAATAGTATATATTTATATATATGATATAAAAAAAATGATAAAGAGAAATATTTTGTACTTTAAAAAAATCAAGAACTTATATGCGTTACTGCCATCTATGGTGTTAACGTGGAACAAATTAACTCAGACTGAACAAAATGTAGATTTATTTCATTCAATTTTATCCTTTTTCTACTGAAAATCTACGCTTATTAAGCATTTCTTTTTTAAACTGTAATTATAAACTTGAGTAGTACTGTCTCTGGCGCCCATTACCTTGATATAAAGGAATACATCATGATATGCCTCTGTCTCTGTAAAACTTTTTCATCTTCTGTTCCTACTCTCAAGTTATTTATTTAGAGTAAAACGCCAACTATCCGGATTAACGAGTGCCAGATTTTGTTGCTTTTGAAATAATACAGTGAATTGAAATCATATTAGAAACTTGCACAAACATGTCAAGCAAAGTAAGTTGTATTCCAACTCAACACAGGGCTCTTGGCCTCGTATAGTTAGGGATACGCTATTTGATTTATTTTGTAATAATATGTATCTATATACGAATAAATAAACAAAAAAGTTAATTCCACAATTAAATTAAAATTAATAATTCCTTTATTTTATATTTCCTTAAAAAACAATTTGGATATTTGGCAATCCAGATAAGTGGAGTTTTGATAAACGGAGTTCCACTATTTATTAATTATTTAATATTTCTCTCAAGCAGGGATATTTCCCTCTCAAATGGAAAGAGGCTCATATTCTACCTATTCATAAAAAAGGTTCTAAAATTAAAATTATCAACTACAGGGGTATAAGGAATTCCTCCACATCAGCACGGTTTTCTCAAAGGCAAATCAACCGCGTCTAACTTAATTGAGTTTACGAACTTTGTACTTCGTTGTATGGATAAATGTGAACAGGTGGATGTGGTCTACACTGATTTTGAAAAGGCATTCGATCGTGTGGATCATATCATCCTTCTGAGAAAAATTCGTATATCGATGGATATCATCCTACGTAAGCAACAGGAGCCAAGCTGTCGTACTCGGAGGTTTTCGATCCAATTTTATAGATATTACATCGGGAGTTCCTCAAGGTTCACACTTAGGTCCTTTGCTCTATAATGCTTACCTTTATGATATATATGCAGTCATCCATAATTCAAATTTCTTGATGTATGCTGATGATAAAAAAATATATTTGAATATTAAAGATACTAGTGACTGCTATAATCTCCAAGACGATCTTCACCGATTAACAGATTACTATGAAAAAAAATTCATAAATGTAAATGTCTCAAAATGTTTACTCATTTCTTTTTCACGTAGCTCCAAACCTATTTCACATCAATATTTTTTAAGTAATCAAGCTATACAACGAGTTGAAAGTGTTCGTGATCTTGGTGTGATTTTAGATAAAAAAACTTACGTATGAAAACCACATCGAAAATATAGTGAACCGGGCACACAGAAACTTAGGTTTTGTTATCCGCACTTGCCAAGTTTTTAATGATATTGGTAGTATCAAATTAATTTATTTCGCTTACGTTCGTAGTCTCCTTGAATCAGTAGCGTGCCTAGGGTTTACGAGTAAGGCAAGCCCATATATATATTTTTTTAATTCACATGTGGTGTAATTCTCTGACAGCCTCATAGTATAGTGGCCAGCGCATTTACCTACCATGTAAAAGGTCTCGGGTTCGATTCCCGACATGGTTGATATGAAATATTTATTTAAAAAAAGTGTTTTTACACTTGAATGTGTCATAGTCCCTGGACTGGTACTTGAAGCGTAAGACTGATCATCTTACCTTTATGTAGCAAAAATGATCAAGATACACTGCGATTGCAGTACTCTATGCACCATTAGGTGCGGAAAACGAATGATGATGAATTAATTTGTGTGAAAACATGATGTGAGCTTTCTTCACTACAGTTGTACAGTCTACAAAGCATCCAAAAGGCATATTATGACGAATAACATTTTTTTTTTTAAACATGCATAGGATAATCTTTCTGAAGTCGTTTAAATGAACGAAATAAAGAAAACACAATATTATTTTAAATAAAGGAATTCCTCAGATATCAACCATTACCAATAAGTAACATCAATATAATATAGCGTGCGTAGAGTTGAATAATAGTCATCGGAACCCATAGATACATAAATATAAAATATAATTGATATAAGATATAGGAAATGGAAAGTAGATAGGCAAATAAAAAAGAAACGTCGGCCATCTCCGAATTCATTTTATATATGACGTTTGCACAAAATTAAGTAAATTATCGTAAATTTTAACCAGTACCAGTTTTTATACAATTAAGATAAAAAAAACCGTTTAAAATTATCAAATTCCGTAAAAAAGAGCATAATAAACAATCGTAAAGTTTGTTCGATACGAAATACGAGAGGCGCTCTCTGCCAACTTTACCCTAAAGAAGCTGGCTTCAGATTCCCGTATAAAACTCAACATATACAGACAAACATTTGTTGAGTTTACTGTTTGCATCACATGCGAGTTGCACCGTGAAATAAGCCCCATAAGAAGCCCACGTGCGTGAGCAAGATAAGAAGACATTGTCGTTCGCGCACACAGATTTCATGCGGTTCGGATCTCGGGATGCGAACAGTACCAACGTCGAACAGATCTCTAATTCTCATGCGGCGCGAAATTTAAACAACGAAATGAATTATTTTTAAGCGTTTGGTTCAGATTTGGTAATTTTGAAACAAAATTAATAGGCAAGCCCGGCTTATGGGCTTCTATGGAAATACCGCCACTGCCTTGAATATGCCTCCTCTGTGTGGTCTCCCCAGTATTCCATACACAAGATAAGGCTTGAAAATATTCAGAAAACATTTTTGAGACATCTCAATTGGAGATCCAGATTTACGGACCTTAACTATAAAACTTCTTGTCATAAACATAATATACTTAGTCTTGAGGATCGTCGTTTGTTATTAGATATGGGTATTTTACATGACATTCTTAATGGACGTCTTGATAGTCCTGTTCTGGTTTCTGAGTTGGCCCTTAACGTACCTGGCTACCGCACCCGTCACACGAATCTATCTCTTTTCCATGTACCCACAGTATGCACCAACTATGCACAGAACTCTCCTCTGATTCGCTTGACGCGTAATTATAATTTATTTTTCAATAACATAGACATATTTAATTGCAGTAAACTCACTTTTAAAACCAAAATTAAAAAACTATTATTTGAAAAAAATTATGTTTCGTTATAAAAAAAAATATATATATTTTTACATTATAATTTTAAATTGTTTCTATTCACTCATAATACTTACCCTGTCCTTAAACCTACCCTCACACCCATATACAATCACACACATATTCACATACCTACCAAAACCACACTCCACTTTTTTACACACGCATCCTCACACACAAAAAAAAACTCGCACACATGCACTTCTATGAATTATATTTAACTGAACTGGATTTTTATAATTGTATTTATGTGGAAAACTGATTTGGCTTTATTTTATGTTTTTTTTTATAATGTTGTGTATATTTTTTTGTATTGCTGTTGTTTTTCTTAATAAACAAAATAAAATAAAATAAATAAATAAAATAAAATAAGTTAACGGCCGTGGCCAATTTTTTCAAAATGTATAACATAGTTAAAGGATACAGTAGAACATAGAAAAGGGAAAACATAGTTCTACATATAAGACCAGAGAGAGGTAATTATTCTTATGCTGATATAGAGTGAACTAATATTGATTCCGTTCGGCGTACTAAATGGTATAATCGATGTTCCATCATTACTGGGACAAGTAAAATTCCATATTCCGACTCGTAGGCTGAGAAACAATGAAGAACTGTTAATTCTCCAATGACCCGTCTTTGTCGTATTGTTAACTCAAGACAAAGTCTGTACTTTTTTGGTTTAAGTTTACAGCGATTAAAAAGAGCACTACATAAATAGTCCAGATCTTGTCTTGATGTCCCTTATGTTTTTCAATACTTCTTTTCTTTTTTAACTAACTTATAATTACACGCGTTGCTATTTATATAATAAAATATTGTATGAAAGAGACAGAAAATTGAAAGAAAGAGAGAGAAAGAAGATAAAATAAATCATAACGGGAATAGTTTTAAAAGAGGACTCGAAGTTAAATTTAATTGATTATTTGAAGTTTTTGATTAATGGCTTTACTAATTTCTAATCCTTCTAAATTATCTAAACGAAAACCATTTTTATTGACATGCAAAATTTCTACACCCGTTTCTTGATTAAATTCATGGTTTTCGGATATAAGATGATTTGCGAATTCTGAAAAATTATTATTACTCAGACATCTTATATGTTCTTTGATTCTAACTTTAAATTTACGTGAAGTTTTTCCAATATGGAAATTTGGGCAATTTAAACAATTTAATTTATAAATTCCCGAATGATTTAATTTATCATCCTTATCTTTACAATTTGTTAATATTTTACCTATGTTATTATTAGTATAAAAAACTGGCCTAATATTGTTAGGTAAAACTTGTGCTATATTATTAGAAAATGAATTGATGTACAAAATCGCTTTCATACAATATTTTATTATATAAATAGCAACGCATGTAACTGAGAAACCGGTCGAAGTGTAATTTTAAAAAATTAAAGTGGTTTATACAAATTTATAAACAAATAAGTGTCACCATAAATATTTTATTACTCTGTATTTTTAAAGTGCACACAACAAATTTTGAACTCAAAAACTTATTGCAACTTTGAAGCGGGGAGCAGTCCTTAACCGAGGACTTGAATAGGTAAAGCAAAATGAACAAGCTGATTTTCCTATAGCAAAACAGAAATATTTTTAGGAATAAGTTCTCCTACAAACTAAATTGTGACGACAGAAAGGGGGTTTGAAAATAAGCAACAAACATTTTAGATTATTCTCAAAAACTGTAATAATTTATTTAGAAATATATCTTACAAATTAAACATCATAATATAACTATTAGTGTCAAGACTAGAATATATTTTATAATTTATTTGTAAAAAAAAAAGTATTTTGAAGTATGTAACATGTGAACATTTCAATTTTATTCAGATCCAAACAAAAATTTGAACTTAATATTACATGACAAGTAAAATATAAATTATGCAAATTATAATATAGACGACTGGCAGTGATCGAATATATATTTTTTTAAATCATATAAATTATTATGCAAGTATATTCAATGTTCGTAAATAATTGTGTAAAACCACTAACAGACTTTTCTACATCTACTAATTCAAGACATGCCTGTCTCTTTATTAGTTGTATGTAAAAAATTACACTAACGTATATTTATAATAATATACTACTACCAACACCAATTTTCGCCGTAGGGGCAGGCAGAGAGGAAGGACCGCTACACACATCTGTCCTGACATACATTCCCAGCTTCTTCCACATAAAAAAATCTTGTCATACACGCCCTTTGATTCAGTCTGCTTTTGAAATGACTAGACTTTGGTTTATCTGATCATGTCATGTCTTTCTCGGTCGTCCTTGTCCCACGTTACCATTCATTACAGCTATATATATATACATATATATATATATATATATATATATCTGTTTTACTTTTTTGTTCACATATTTGGTCTACATGATCAAACCATCTCAGTGAACCTTAAGTGGCATCTCCGCGGAACACTGATTATATAGCGCCATTTTTGTAACAAAATACCTCAAGGGCGCTTTACATAGTGATTCTTTTAAATTTGTAATTTAATTAAAATAATTTATTTTGTTGTCACATGCTACGGATTTATTCAAATGATTTAGAGAACAAGTGGGTTTTAAGTTTTTTCCGAAACATCACTTCACTTTCACAGCCTCGCACCTCTGCCGGGAGAGCATTCCATGCCATAGGGCCTGCGACCGCAAATGCGCGTTCACTAAATTTAGTGCGCTGTTAGCGTGGAGGTATAATAACTTTTCCTCTCGCCGTAGACGTAGCTGATCTAAGCGTTAGACGCCTGTCAGCTAGTTCATCTGGAATGCATAGTTCCCTTAGATATTCCGGAGCAGAGTTGTGCAGTAACTTATACATAAGCCAACAGAGTTTGTATTCGACCCTCTGTGGAAAACGTAGCCAGTGTAGTTCCCGAAGTAGTGGAGTGATATGACTGAACTTAGAGATTACGAAAATAAGTCTCGCTGCGGCATTCAATACAGATTGTAGGCGAGTCATTTTGTTCATTGGTAGACCTGCATAGATACCATTACAATAATCGACTCTAGACACTACAAACGCATTTATTAATTGACGGGCGGCATCAACCGGCAAATTTTTGCGTATGCATTTAATTTGTCTCAGCTGGTAGAAGCATGAACTTATCGTTCTACTAATTTGAGCGTCAAAAGAAAGGTCAGAATTGAGTAAAACTCCCAGTAGTTTAACGGTGGGTAAAGCGGTACTCCCTACATTGGGTAGGGCCGTATCCTGGATCAAATTCTGTCGTCTGGCTGAAGCGACCCATAGTTGTTCAGTTTTTGATGGGTTTAATGTTAGTCTGTTTTCAGCCATCCAGTTTTTTATTTTCTCGATGCGTCCATCAATTAAATTGACAAGCACACTTCTCTCGCCTGGTTTGCAATAATAAATCTGAGTATCATCTGCGTAGCAGTAAGACCACAATTCACATTCTTTGATAATGTTCTCTATATCTTTAGTGTAAAGGAGATAGAGGAGTGGTCCGAGTACTGACCCTTGAGGCACTCCTGTAGACACCCGAAAGTTGGTTGAGCGATTACCCCTACCATCGGACGTGATAGCCAACAAAAATTCTCCCGAAAATGGCTGCTGACAATAATCCTTTTTATTATTTAGTTCAGTGTCCTTTAACAATTCTAATACTTCTAGGTATAAAATTAATTATGTTTTTTGTGAATTTGCTCGTAATAAATGCCATTGTGTATTCATTTTCGCAGTGCTCAAGCGTGAACTGCGGCCAAATTTCCTTATTGTTCCAACGATACGACCTGCGAGATCGAGGCTGTTCACGGAGCTGGGACATGACAACATTGTCTCGATGTAAGCGGTCTTTTAACATTATCAATTATACCTGTCTCAGATTTGAACTCTTGCCTGATTTCGTGAGGAACTTCAGCCCTATGGGAAATTGGATACAATAAATGTTTTCTTGCGCGCGGTAAAAATTGGAGCAATAAATTGTACAGCAGTTTCCTGAAAATGTACAAAAAAATAATGAAAATCATTTTAATAAAAACTGACTATTTTGAACGACGTCACTGGTTCATATGAATCAATCTATGGTATGAGAGCTATAGAAAATTTCCGCTTTGCTTGCCATCGATGGACCAATGGGAAGAACTGAATGAGAATAAGCGGAAAAGAATCTCAGACGCCACACACGGAGTTATTTACAAAACTTTGAAAAATCGTAGCCCTGATATTACGATATATAAGAATTGAAAAAAATATATTTTGGCCTAGTTTAATAGTCTATCAACAAACAACAAAAAACCTCGGAACTTCCTCATTCGTAACCCTGGCATACATTGATTTCTCACACATTTGTCTAAGAGATCACATTTCTATAATAATATTTGTTAGTGTAATCAGTGTTCCGAGGAAACCGGTAGACGTAGAAAAATTGGTAAGTGGTTATATAAACTTATTTACGAACATTTATTGAAAAGTTTGACCACAAAGTTAAACAATATTTTGAGCGTGTCTAAATCTTACAGAGCTGGAACAATCATATGTTCAGTTGGCACAAACAACCGGACACTTGGAGGGGCGCTAGATCTTGTTAGATCTGGCCCTGCTTAGTAGACAAGTACTGGATTTAACCGCTGAGGGATTTAATCGAGACAATGAAAAAGTAAGAAAAAAAAAAAAAAGAAGCCTGTCATTCGCTGATTAACCCATTACAGGACACATATTTTGAAGTTTGTCCAAATTTTTGTAGACAAGGACTGGATTCAACTCCATAGGGAACTGTTAATGTTATAATATTACAACAGAGATGAAGAACAATTCAATGAAGAGCTAAAGCTTAAAATGATCTTAATCTCTGTTGTAATATGTTAATTATAACAGCTACCTAAGGGGTTGAATCCAGTCCTTGTTTACAAAAATTTGAACAAACTCAGAACATTGTCGATAAATCCACCAGCTGGTCCAAGAAAAAGTATATAAAAAAATATACATATATTTCCAGGTAATGCCTAGTATTTATGTGAAATAATTTAATCAGATGAAAGTATCCTGCATCAATAAAGGTTTCAGCACTTTGACTTCAAAAACATTGACAAATAGAAGAATTGAAGGAATATAGATGCTCAAATATAGACAGAATGGTGAACGTTATACAGTAAAGTGACCACTTAAACCAGCCAATGACAGATCATACATAAGCCCTGTGGATGCCTAGACTTCTAAATTCCCTTTCTTAAATCGTTTCTTGAAATGTTCTTTATCTCTGTTGTAATATGTTAACATTTATTTTGCGTTGATTTACGCGCAAACTTGATAAAATATGTTATTTTTTAAGATATTAAACCTGATTTTGAAAAAGCTGAGTGGAAGACAAACCTACGGGTACGTTATTATAATACTCTTGTGACATAAGACTTATTATTTATATGAGAAAGACAAGAAAACAACCACAGCCGCCGACACAAAGAGGAAAACACTAGCGCCCGAACCAATGAGGACCAGAAAGCGCTCCACAGCATCCATCTCATCGAAGGACTCTTCACCCCCGAAGGCCCGTCCGGATAGAAGTATCTATAACCCCTCCAAGGAGCCTCCTCAAGCATCATCATCCACAGCCACTATTATCTATCCCCCACCAATTCAGGAAGATGCTACATCTCATTATGAGATGGCAGAAGAGCCCCCAACGTATGACATCACTGACTCCGACCTCGCAATAGTGCTGGATGTATCGGATCCACATAATGACAAGAAGTACCAGCTGTTGAGCATGTGGCACTCAGATTGTTTTGCTAATCTAAATAAGGTTTCCCCATGTGTCTCGGACTCCATTTTTTATTTGACGTCAGGACTGGATTCTTACAACTCCCTATGGAGTCAAAAACTGATGGTTGCCAGCAAAAATCTACTGGTGGCTAAACTGAGGCATAACACCCCAACATGCGAAGAGGCAAATGCAATAATCAAGAACATCAGAGACTACGAGACAGCCATCAATGTTCACAATCCTATGATGACTCAGGTGTCAACAGCCATAGACAAATCGACATTTCTACTCCGACAAAGTGTGGCCTCTTACAAAGAAAATGTGATGTCGGCGAATTCATCCTTCAGACAAACTACAGAACTACTGAGAGGAGTGGTCACTGATGTCTCAGGATCACTGAGCAACAAGATGGACCAACTCACCTCTGCCATGACACACCTAACTGGAAAAGATGACAATGCATCTGGGGGATTGCGTCGAGGAGTGACACAGCCACCCCTTTCTATAGCATCTGGATACTCTGCTAGGAGTGGATCAACACTGTCTAGCAACCAGAGTGGTAGAAAGCCTAGTACTGCTCCATCATCTTTACAAGGGTACAAGCCTAGCACAAAAAAACCAACCCTTTCATTCAATCCGAACAATGTTAGCATGACACTTAGACAAGGGCTTGAGCCTGAGGACACCTTCACAGCTCCCCTGCCTCCAGAGCCTATGACAGATATTCAAACCAACATCTAACCATTACACCTGCTTCTTTCTCTAACTATAAAACCGATCATCTTTCCCACTAGGATTTTTTTTACTTTTTTATTAAAACACGAGTATATATTACAAATGTTATTAGGACTGAAAAACCATCTGTTATTATTTAATTTCTCAATAATTATTTTAAAATTTATGAATCAGTTGCCACAGGCATGGATTGTGTCTGTGAGATTATAGGTTCATTAGTATATTTAACCACCTACTATTTAGTTATTCCTTGTTAATCTTAGATTATTACATATCTGTAGTTTTGTTAATATGTTTTAATATGTGAGAGTGGAAGACAATTTGTAAAAAATTGAGATGCGATTGAGATGTGAATAATGCAAAAAATTGTGTGTCCATTTTGGCGGGAACGTAAAGCAACAGCGCGGGAAGAGTCACAATACCGGGCCGGGCGCCTGTGCACCCACACATGCCAGAGGCCGTAGTTCTCGGAAGCCGGCCACGCCGCACCATGTGCAGGCGGGCGAGGGCCGCACCGGACGGATTCTACAGCTACAGTGGACCATCTGGAAACTGTGCCAGCGAAGACCGGCCACCGCAGACGGAAGCACGGAAGGTGACAGGGGAAGAAATAGGGACGCAATGAGTGGATGATTTATGACAATTGTAGTACTAAGTGACTTTTGTGAAGTTAAGCGTTAGATATTTGTGTGTATTTTAGTGTTAAGTAATATATTTGTATTTCCTTTGTATTGTAAGAGCGTAAGGAATATTTTAATCATAAGTGTAGGTAGTATGTAAGTAGTTATGCGAAATATTAAAATTAAATAGGAGGGCAGGAAGACGAGAGAATGCCTGTAGGCAGCGATAAGGCTCACCACCCATCATGCCGCGTCTCTCGGGGGGGTGCAAAGAGGAGAATGGAGTGCCGTATTGGCGTATGGAATATAAGAGGAGGAATGGATAAGAAGATGAATGAACTGTGTGATAGTATGAAGGATAAGGGTCTAGATGTTCTTTGTATAAGTGAGAGCATGAAAAAGGAGAGTGGATCGCTGGAGCACAATGACACGCTCGTGCTGTGGTCTGGTGTGCCAGAATCAGAAAGGGCAAGTCGGGGGGTTGCGGCGATGCTCTCTCTTAGAATGGTAGAGTGCTTGAGTGAGTATGAATTTGTTAGCGCCAGACTCATGTGGATCACCTTTAAGATTGGAATAACGAGCATTATGTTAATTATCGGATATGCCCCAGTCGATTCGGCAGGTGAAGATGTGAAGCGTGAGTTCTGGGAAAATGTAAGGGAAGTATGTGCGAGGAAAAAACCGAATGAAAGAATAATTTTAGCCGGTGATCTGAATGGATGGGTAGGTACTCGTCGAGATGGCCTAGAAACAGCCCTTGGAATGTATGGCGATTCTAGGATAAATGGAAATGGAAAAAGTTTGCTCGAAGTGTGTCTTGAGTGGAACCTTTTTGTTTCGAATACCTTTTTTAATCATAAGGGTATTCACCGATACACATGGGAAAGAGGGAATGAAAGAACGATAATTGATTACGTGGTTGTTGACTCTAGATTAAGAACAAACACAACCGACACCCGCGTGTTTCGGGGCGCTGAAACGGAATCAGATCATTTTCTTGTTGTAACACGAGTGATTCTATTTCGTGGATGGCGCTCACGAACGAAAACTGTGACATCTTCGTCTAGAGTCAAGGTTGAAAAGTTGCAAGTCGAGAATGTAAGAGTGATGTAAAATGGTCTACTTTGCTCATGTTCGCAGTTTGCTCGAGTATGCCTCTTCTGTTTGGTCTCCACAATATGTCACACATAAAGAAAAGTTTGAGAAAATTCAATGGACATTTCTTAGACATCTTAACTGGAGATGCAGGTATACCGATCTCAATTATATGTCTTCCTGCAAAAAACACCACTTGCTTACTTTAGAAGATCGCCGTCTACTGTTGGACATGGGGGTGCTTCATGACATACTCAGTGGACGCCTTGATAGTCCGGCTCTTTTGTCAGAGTTATCATTAAATGTCCCCGGCTACCGCACCCGTCACACGTCGAGCTCTCTATTTCATGTGCCAGCAGTTCGTACGAACTATGCCCAGAACTCTCCACTTATACGTTTTGCTAGTGAATATAATTTGAACTTTCCCCTTATTGATCCATTTGATTGTAAAAAAATAACATTTAAAATGCGCGTCTTAAAACATTCTTTTTTGTCTTATACTTAGTTTCAATAATAAAGTTTTATTTTATTTTATTAAATTTTATCTCTATTTCTTAATATTTTATATATATTTATATTTTCGATACCTGACACCCTCTTTCCAATATAACACCCACACACCCACCCTCTCACTCACTTACACTCACACAAACACACTAGTATGTATTGTACGTGTATTTAATGTATTTCTGTGGATATCTGTCATTGGTTTTATTCTCTGTATATGTTATTTGTTATATTTGTATTACATGTATTACTGTTGATATCCCCAATAAATAAAAAAAAAAAAAAAAAAAGAAGTATGAACGGGATTTAACCGAAAGTTTAGGAAAGAATGAAATAGAAGTCAATATCGACCAAATGTGGGAACGATTTAAATCGTGCT
Source organism: Micrasema longulum (assembly GCF_059751315.1). Classification (NCBI taxonomy): domain Eukaryota; kingdom Metazoa; phylum Arthropoda; class Insecta; order Trichoptera; family Brachycentridae; genus Micrasema; species Micrasema longulum. Next base: position 628,497 of record NW_028277457.1, read on the forward strand.
TGTGTGAATCGGCAAAGAGTGTATGCGGAATGGCGTCCCGAAGAGGAAAAAAAGGAGATGCATGGTGGGATGATAGTATTAAAGACCTTGTAAAGGAAAAAAAGAATGCATGGATGAAGCTTATATCAATTAGTGACATCAATAGCAGCGAGTATGAAAGTGCGAAAAGTAGTTATAAAGTATGCAAGAGGTTGGTTAAGAATGGAGTGAAAGAACGCAAAAAACGACTAAACGAAGAGGAAGGTATAAAATTGTCCACTCATTTTCATGAAAACATGAAACTGTTTTGGAAAGAGGTGAAAAAGACAAAGAACTCCTCCGAAAGTGGAAACATTAAAGCGATAAAATCAAAAGATGGCCGAATGCTAACGAATGACGAAGGAGTGAAAGAGAGATGGATGGAATACTTTATGGAAGTATACGAAAGTACTGAAAGTGTCCCTGAGCAACAGCTTGGTTGTGCAGAGGAAGATACGAGTGATAATAGGTCATGTGAGATAAGCATGGTAGAAATAAAGAGCGCGCTGAAAAGTATGAAAAACGGAAAATCCGTTGGGTATGATAAGGTTGCTGTGGAATATCTGAAGAGTGGTGGCCAGATCGTGAGCACATGGCTGCACAGACTTTTCAATCTCTGCCTAAAGGAAGGACATACGCCGTTGGATTGGAGGAGGGCAGTTGTCATGCCTTTATATAAGGGAAAGGGATCTCGTGCGGAATGTGGAAACTATAGGGCCATCAGTCTTCTGAGTTCTGTCGGTAAACTGTATGGGAAAATTATAATCGAGAAAGTAAGCAAGGTGACGAAAGACAAAGTGTGGGACGTGCAAGGAGCCTTTATGAGTGGACGTGGATGCACGGATCAAATTTTTGCGCTGCGAATGCTAACGGAGAAGTTTTTGGCAAAAAGTCAAAAACTATTCTGCGCATTTGTCGATTTGCAAAAAGCGTATGATAAAGTAGATAGAATGAAATTGTGGGGCGTGTTGGAAAAGTATGGAGTAAACAATAAACTTATACGTGCAGTATCGTCTCTCTATGAGGAGAGTTCAGCGTGTATAAGAGTTAATGGGGGATTTACATCTTGGTTTGCGATCTCAAAAGGCGTGAAACAGGGATGTGTAATGTCACCATGGTTGTTTAATCTATACATGGACAACTGTATGAAAGAGATAGAATGTATGGGTAATGGAGCAAAAATTGATAATTTTTCAGTAAGCTGCTTGTTGTATGCTGACGATGCAGTTCTGTTAGCAAGCAGCAAGGCTGATTTGCAGCAAATAGTCTCTAGAATGTATGATGTATGCCTGGAGAGCGAATTGGCGATGAACGAAAGTCAAAAGTGATGGTATTTGAAAGGGATAGTGAGGTTACTGACTGCATAATAAATGTAAACAACGAATGTCTCGAGCAAGTAGAAGAATTTGTGTATCTGGGAAGCATGTTTTCAAGAGATGGAAGAGTAGAAAAAGATGTTGAAAGAAGAGTGAATGCGGGCAACAAAATGAACGGAGCACTAAGCACAGTAATTTCTAATAAAAATATGTCAATCGAAGCTAAACTGGCAGTGCACAACGGAGTTTTAGTCCCAACACCTATGTATGGAAGTGAAACATGGAACTGGCAGAGGAAGGATGAAAGCCGAGTGAACGCGGTTGAAATGCGATCTCTTAGACGAATGTGTGGGAAATCAATGTATGACAGGGTTACGAATGATGAAATCAGGCGAGAGTGTAAATCTGAGACAAGTATAATTGATAAGATTAAGAAAGGGTCTCTGAGATGGTTTGGTCACGTAGAACGAATGGACGACGAGAGAATGGTAAAACAAGTATATATGGCAAAAATGAACGGCAACGTTAGACGAGGACGACCAAGGAAGACGTGGCATGATCAGATATACCAAAATCTTAAGTCTGGTCATGTCAAAAGCAGAAAGAACCGAAGGGCATGTATGACAAGATGTATGAATGTGGAAGAGGCTAGGAGTGTATGCCAGGATAGACGTGTGTGGCGGTCCATTCTCTCTGCCTACCCCTACGGGGAAATGGCGTGATGGTAGTAGTAGTAGTAGTGTAGTTTTGTACTTTTTTATTTTTTGTTAATTTGGTGTTGACAATTGTTACACATTTCTTCTTCAACTTTATATGTATAAGTTTCTTAATTTTTCAAATTGTTAATTGTCTAATTTTTTAATTTTTTACTCTTTGTACTTCCTACATGGTCAATTTCTCAATATCTTTTCAATGAGAACTTTTTAAGATATCATATAAATATAGAAAATATATACTTCTATTGAGGATCGTTTTATCAAAACACAATATCCATCCCACGTGACATTTCGTATTTTTAATTATTATTTCTTTGTAGCCATTATTGTAGACATGGGTAACTCAACATAAGCTATAGCCGCCGGTGGGCTCGAGTAATTGAGCTGGAGTTTTGAACCGGCTCGCAGATCAGCTCACATTATTCCACGAGACTGCTGCGAGCTCCAGTGAGCTGAACTATACAAGCCGCATCATTCGGCTCAAGTAAATGTATGGTTCACCAAATCACCCTAAAAAACAATCGATGCGAATCATACTAAAACACAATATCGCGTTTTGAAAAAAAACAGTATTTTATCATGTATGACCGGTTCCTAATTCCAATAATTAATATTGGGTTCTAATAAAATATAAAAGGAAATTACTGACTTACATTCACATACAAGTTACGAATTAAATAATACTTTGTACACTTCCACTTATTTTCTTGACCAATTAGCGCTTTCGCCCTCTAATGGGCATCTTAAAACAGGCAAACATTGTGAGGATAATTTATATAAAACTAAATATTATCTTAAGTGTAGGTACATTTAAAAATAAGTTGAAAAATATACATACGTAATATTTCAATGAAACAGAGTAGGACAGATTATTGAAACGTGTGTTGGCGGTGTACTGTAAGAGAGGGTTCCACAACAGGCCATGAGGTCCAATTACGGCGGTGACTTACATCACAGAACACCCAGGCTTGAGAAAATCACATTTAATTTTTGTGTTCTCACCGGAAATCGAACCCGGAACCTTCCTTGTGCGAGTCGAGCGTCTTGACCACAACACCACGGAGGCCGCCTTCATTGTTTTAAAGCAATGCACGGGGTCCAACTAAGTTTATAACTAAATCTAGTCCAGCTAAATCACTTTCAACTATTTTTAAATGTACCTACACTCGAGATAATATTTAGTTTTAATATAAATTATCCCAACACTGTATAGTAGAGTGGGCCGATGATATATGAAGTTTTTTATTTTTTTAGACATCAATGTGAAAGAGGTCTAAAAAGTTGCATTTTGGATCACATTGAATGTAAACATTATTTAAAAAAATATTCCATACCACTTTTGGCTCTCAACCGAGGTTTTAAGTTTATCACAGTCTGAACATTTTGTTAATTATCCATACCGATAAGATTATTTTTTTGTTCGTAAAGATATAATTTATTCACATTACTAATTCTAACACGTTTTCAAACTACCGATATGCAAAAAGTTTACACTCTGCGGAACTGATTCCGTTGAGCGCCTGGCTAATATTGACGAAAATGATGACCCAATAAAACAATGCTTCCCATTTATTGCAAAACAAAGTGCAACTCACGCCCTTAGATGCTTATTCAATAAGGTTTAATGCGCATTATAAACTTTAATTGGACTGATTTTCTTTACTTAAATACGAAATGACGGCTGTTTTGCATAAAAATCAGCTTTTTGAAAACTTAAAGCTCTGGTTGAGGGCCAAAAGTAGTATCGAATAATTTTTTTGATATTTTTTGCATTTCGAGTAATCCAAAGGGCAACTTTTTAGACCCCTTTTATTTCAAAATTCGGAAAAAAAAAATATCGGCCACCCTACTGTATAGTATACAGTGTATACCAGTCTGAAGATGCCGCCTTCATTGTTTTAAAACAATGTACAGGGTGCAACTACATTTCTGACTAAATCTAGTCCAACTAAATCTCTTTCAACTTATTTTTAAATGTACCTACACTCGAGATAATATTTAGTTTTATATAAATTATCCTAACACTATATAAATATAATATAATGTTTTGCGGTCGCAGGCCCTATTGCATGGAATGCTCTCCCAGCAGAGGTGCGAGGCTGTGAAAGTGAAGTGATGTTTCGGAAAAAACTTAAAACCCACTTGTTCTCTAAATCATTTGAATAAATCCGTAGCACGATACAACAAAATAAATTATTTTAATTAAATTACAAATTGAAAAGCTTCAATTAAATTAACTTAACAATAGAATCACCATGTAAAGCGCCCTTGAGGTATTTTATTACGAAAATGGCGCTATATAAGTTATCCACAATAAATAAATAAATACCAGTCTGATGATGCCCATTAGAGGGTAAGAGCGCTAATTGGTCGAAAAAATAAGTGCAGGTGTACTAAATATTTTTAATTAGTAACTTATAAGTAAATATAAGTTATTACATCATTACAATGGAATTCCATCAAGAATTGTCAATAAATAATTTTAATCAAATTACAATTATTCGATTGCCGTAAGTAATTGTGAAGTGTAATTTTTTAAACAATGATTGTAACGCGATTTGATGTGAATCACAAAAATTTCACTCCTGGAAAATTAAGTTTCAAGCGATTGTAGTGTTTTGAAAAAACAGTCCTCAAATCTGGCGGTAAATTTATGTACCAATTTGTTCTGGGTTCCTAATGAGGGTTTATTGAAATGACTTTCGATGATTTCACCGTTTAAATAACTCAGTTTTGATATAAAACATAAATACCAACTCGATAACTTTTTTTAAACAGAAATTACAATGAGCTTCTAGCGAGAAATTTTACTAGTGAATACATTATTTTCTTGAAAATGTTACACACAAAATAAAATGAATATATTTTCTTGTTAATTATTAATGTTTTAATAAGGCTCGACATTAAGGATCACAATCCATTCGGATATACTCCAAGGAGTTAACAACTAGCGAAGGAAACCTGCAGTACTCGAACTCGAGTAACGGGATAATAAAACAGTCCCGGGAAAGATAAACACTAGCAGATCCTAACAGATCATATTAAGAAAAGAAAACAAATGAGTGAAGCGATGCGTTGCGGCGAGAAGGAAGCGTCACTAGCTCCTGATTAGCTATAATTAGGGTCAAAAACTTACTAATGACTATTTTATGATCAGGCATCATTTGTACATTAGTGTTATGATTGTTACTCAGATAAACACAAACAAAAGAAAAACCAAATATTGAAACAGACAAAGATTTGGCATGTATAGATCGCACGCCCCGTATAAAAAAAAATACACTAGAAGTTGTCGGCACTTGAATTGATTGCAAAGTATTGTTTATAGTTACACTTCGATCCGTATATGTCATATCTACAGCGGTCTATGTTCACTAGGGGCCGAACTGTCAGTTGTAGAAAAAGTGCACTTCCTCGGAGGAGTCCAGCGCCAGGAGGGTCGGTCCTCAGTCCCCCTCCGGAAGGAGCGGGGGGCTGTGGCCCTCCCGGGGCAGCAGCTCCGGAAAGTGAGTCTTCAGGTGCGACATGAGCGAGTCCTTCCGGCTGAAGGACGCCGCGCACTCAAAGCACGAGAACTCCTTGCGCTCGTCGTGGATGCGCTCGTGGCGGACCAGTTTGTCCTTGCGCCCGAACTTCTTGTCGCAGCGCGAGCACTCGAAGGGCTTGTGTCCCGTGTGCACCACCGCGTGGCGCTCCAGCTCCCGCTTGCGCGTGAAGGTCTTCCCGCACGCCGGGCACGCGAAGGCGCGCGCGCGCTCCGCCTCCGCCTCCCCGTCCGACTCCGGCTCCGCCTTCAGCGCGCCCAGGAAGCCGCCGCCGGCGATGTGTTCCGGCACGCCGGGGAAGTCGCCGTACGGGTCCACGTGCACGACCACGGCCTCCGGCGGCGGCGCGCGCGCGTGCCGCGCCTCGTGCTTGGCCAGCTTGTCGCGCCGCCCGAAGGCCAGCGGGCAGTGCGCGCACGGAAAGGGGCGCGCGCCGCTGTGCACGAGCGCGTGGCGCGCCAGGTCGCCCTTGGCCACGAAGGAGCGCGGGCACTGGGGGCACACGTGCGGCCGGTGGCCGGCGTGGATGCGCAGGTGCTTGCTCAGGTTGGTGTTGCGCGAGAACGCCTTCCCGCAGTGGCGGCAGCGGAAGGGGCGCGCGCCCGTGTGCACCACGGCGTGCTTGCGCAGGTCCGAGCGCCGGCTGAAGGCGCGCGCGCACTGGCCGCACGGGTAGGGCCGCGCGCACGCGTGCACGGCGCGCGCGTGCGCCGCCTGGCTGGCGCGCTCGGCGAACACGAGTCCGCACGCGCCGCAGCCGTAGGGCGCGCGCTCGTCGTGCTCGCCGCGCTCGTGCTCGCGGCAGTTGTCGGCGTCCACGAACGCGCGGTCGCAGTACTGGCACATGAACACGGCGCCGGGCGGGCTGGGCGGGCTCGGCGGGCTCGGCGGGCTGCGGGGGCTGGCCGGGCTGGCAGGGCTGGACGGGCAGGGGCTGCCGGCCTCGGACGCGGGGCTCGCCCGGCCGGGGTCCACCACCATGACGACGCAGGGGGCGGCGGGCGGCTGGCGCGTGAGGCGGCGCAGCTTGGCGGCCGACGCGAGGCAGCGGGAGCGGAACTTTATGCACTTCTCCGTCTTGTACAGACAGCGGTGGCAGATGCGGCCCGGCAAGCCGTCGTTGGGCTGGATCTGGAATGTTTCACCACCCTGATTTATTCTTTCCGCACCGTCTGTTATTGTTATACTATGCGTCGCTCGAGTTCGCGCCGGGACGACGGGGCGGGCGATCGATACGCTCGCCGCTCGCAGCGAGGACTGCGGGCTACGGACTAGATTACGGGCTAGATTACAGACTAGACTACGGGCGACACGCTACAATAAGGACACACACGTACCTGCAGCTCCGTCAGCTCGGATATCCGCTCGTACAGGGGCACCTCGCTATCCTCGGACACGTACTCGAACAGGGAGCTCATGGCTCCGTTCTTGCGCAGGCACAGCCGACATATCGAGTGGAAATTAGACACGATGTAAGAGTCTTCTTCCATGTCTCGGGAAACCGTCCTTCAGTCAAATCAGGCTAGTTCAGCCGCCGCGAAGACTCGACGGATCGATGTTTTCGGACTGCGAGCCGGCTGGATGACGATAGACCGCGATCGGAACACTCGAAAGAGAGAAGACGGAAATTTTCAGAAACGACGCAATGTGTCGGGGCCGGCAGCCATTTCGGTTAGGGCTGTGCCTCGATTGGGCGGATTCCCGCGAGGGTGGCGCGCACACGGGGACCGCGCCGGGTCGCTACGGGGGGCCGGAGAGTCCCCCCGCGGTAGCGTTTTCTTCCCGATGAAGAAACAATGCGCTAGTGTTTTAGCCTAGCGGGAGACGTTCAAACTAAAACTATTATTTTTACTGTAAATTTATTATTGAAAATAACCGTAAATAAAACTGTGAATGACTTAAAGTTCCATATTTTTATTTACCATGCCGATTGTAATTCTCTTAAAAACGGTACTAGCGAATCAATGAAAATTCGACAGAAAATAATAACTACTAACATAAATCTTGTGATTGCCTAAACAATGCGGGGGGTTTGGAAATTTGTTAGTAAAACGTGGGTAAAACAGTAAACTACGCTTCGTAATATTTTGACATTTATTATGGCGGTTTTATGGCCAGTTTGATTTTTCAGTCGCTGCTCGCTACGTTGTTTGTTTCGCCAGTTTTAGTCTATGTTTTTATTACAGTTCTTAGTTTAAAATGAAGCCAAAAAATGTGATGACAAAGTTGTTCGTGGGGCCAAAAGAGTCCAAAAGTTCATTTGCATTCTCGCACGCATTTGCTAGTGCTGAAGATGGAAACATTCTGTTTATATCAAAAACCCAGATAGACCGACTGCCTAAGGATGTCGCCCTACAGCTGCCGCCAGACAAAAATATCCTAAGACGAATAACATTTACTTATCCACTGAACTGGAATGAAATAATAAGCAAATGTTGTTTGATTCACACTTGGAAGATAATCCCTCAAACCATTGTGGTAGATGGAGTGGATGGATTCTTTGACTTTGATAGTGAGAGTTCTATATCTACGCCGGCATTGCTGTGCACCGCCCTTCTTAATGCTGCGGCTTCGTGTGCCCATATCACGGGAAATATTTGCAAGTTGATAATCTCCATTGATAAGGATAATTACAATTTACATTATAATGCAATATCATCGTTAATTAACACTTATTTCTATGGAGATATTACTATAAAAACATAATTGTGTGTAAGAATAATTAAAGAGGGTGCTGTAACTATTGTATTTAGTTATTCATTTTGTTCCCATTATAAACAATAATAAATAATAAAAGTAATGTGTCCTCACTGGCGTTCCCCGTGTTGATCACTTAACAATATACTTTTAAAAAACTTTTTTTACATGTGAGAATATACAAAGAAGACTTCATATACAGAGACATTACTAAATGTTGACAGTTTTAAACACTACGTATTTATGTTTATATTTCATTTTTGCATACCTATATTATTTTTATTATAAAATGCACAAAAACTATACATTTATTTTATTTATTGTGGTTCACAAACAATACATATGACATTGTTATAATAATCACAGATTGTTATTTTAGATTATTCTTCAATTATATGTGAACACAGCATGCACAAATAAAGAAAACAAAGTTTATAATAGTAATGATGTAAAAACTTATATTTACCAACTTCGCAGAATATTGGGTAGCCTCTTCCCAAGCCAAGGGTAAACATCTTTTCCAACTGATACCAAATGTAACAGAAAAGCCTTGGTTTTCCAAAGTGATTCTGAACAAGTTTGAGACATCCTCCATATGCAGAATGCGCATTGGGCACTGCTGCAATGGTTCTCACCTGTTCAGAATCCATGTCCGGGACTCTGCCATTTGCGAATGTCAGCTAGATGAGGAAGATTTAAACCATATTTTTTTTGGATGCCCCATAAATGATTGTTATCCTGATTCCCTATCCGACCTCTCTGATATTAATATCCCATTCCCTATTCATATTCTTACTCTCCTGTCCCCACCCAATAAACGTGTATTTAAAATCCTATGTAAATATCTAGTTGTAAATGGTGTAAAGCTGTAAATATGTTTTATTATTATATGTATATATTATATTAAATACTAACATACTAACTTGTACATATTATATTACTAACACATGTGTAATATGTATATAAAAAACAAAAATACTCGACACTGGCCAGAACACCCGAGTTGAGATGTGAAAAGGCCATGAAAAAACGAAGAAGAAGAAGAATCCATTTTAATTTTTATAAATAAATTTTGTGTGAAAATTAGGTATGCTTTTAGTTCTTAATAATGTTTATATTACTTTTTGAATTTATATAATTTCTCTAACGTTTCTCTTTGTAAAGGAAAAATAAGAAACCTGCTGACAAGCCGGTTTCGCGGTTTAGTGGGTATATTTATTTTTCTTTTTATATTTTCTGTACATGTTTTTGCCTTCTTTAATAAAAAAAGATTGTTGTTTTTATTCTAGGATTGTGATAAAAGTTATTACAATAAATTATTACCAACAGGTTATTTCAAATTATTTTACATAACTAACATAAGTGACTATTTGATTTTATAAATTGCGTTACAATTTTCCTATAATTATTTCATGTATCGTTAAAGATATCAACACAAGCATTACTTTCTTATTCAATCTTAACATACATGCAGACTATTCTTAATTCTATGCATACGTGATAATGCATTAAAGTACGCCATATTATTATTGAATCATAAGAATGCAAATATTTCTTTTTTTTTAAAAAGACATTGTAACAATACCAACAAATTGTCATATGTCAACAGAATACTATTAAAGGAAAACGGTCGTTATGAAATAATGTTCAAAATGCTATTCTCCAAATAGAGAAGCTTCAAATAATATCTGCGAGTGAACTCAGGAAGGAAAATGTAGCTACTAGGTTTTGAGATGTAAAAATACAGTATACATTTTGTATGAAGAAATAAGCTGCAGTAATCAGCCAGTTTCAATCCCCCACTGGAAACGGGCTGGGCGCTGGGTTTACATGGTAGATGTTTACATTTATTTTTTGAAGAAGATATAAATGGTGATGTTAATTTATAATTATTTTTTTTCCTATAATTAAAACTACAATAAAACATTATTATTGATAGTCAAGTATAATGGTAAGCTGCGCATGATCGATTATATTGATGATTTGCCCCTGCAATATCGTCTTGTCCCAGCTCCGTGAACAGCCTCCACCGTGCGGGACAATATGAATATTCGGTTGCAAATCACACATGAGCGCTGCGAAAATAAATACAGGACGGCATTTATTCCGAGCGAGTTCACGAAAAATACTGTTTATTTTATACCAAGATCTATTGGAATTATTAAAGATAAATTATGAAAGAAAAAAAACATAACAGAGACAAAATAATAAAAATTGTTTTTTTTTGCCTCCATTTTAGACTTAAGTCATGAGGACAAGAATTGGATAGAGAGAGAGTTACTTTTATATATTTGACTCTTTGTCAGAGAACATAAGTTGTTTTGGAACATATTGTGTTTTCTTAATAAAATAAAACAAACATAATTTAAATGAATTATTTTTATTACATATATACATTCAAAAATATTTACAAACCTTGTCAATACAATTGCACTAAAAAATAATAAATGTTAACTTCATCAAGTTTGCAGTCATTTAATAATTGATAGCTAAAACAGTCAAGTCTTAAATTTGTAAAACTCTTGGTGGAAGTTCATTGTAATTTATTATACAAATAAAAGACTAACAAAGTGTATTTTGCGGACCATAAGATGCACCCCAAAATTTTTCTATTAATTTTTAGAAAAATAAAAATGTTTTGGACAATAAGACGCATCGGACCATAAGACGCACCCCAATTTTTGGTTGTATTTTCGGAGTAAAAAAGTGTATCTTATGGTCTGAAAAATACGGTACTTAGAAATCAATAAATTAACAAAATAAACCTGATGTAGAATTACTTAATGAACAGCAAACACATACCCCATTGCTGTACCCATTATAATAAATTGACTAACTATTTTTTAATACTTTACTTCTCAGAAACCCATATTGAAAAGCATCAGGTTCAAAGGGACGGGATAGTTAGAACTTCTTAAAAGAAGAACCACAACAATATACATATTTAAACTAGTTAAAATAACATTATATAAATCCCATAACACTTTGTAGAAAAGTCCTTTAGATAAAAGTAATCAAATTCTACTGCTACTATATAATTTTGAATTTTTTGTCCTTACAGTTTTTGTAATGATACCAGCTTTAAAATTTCTCAAAAGCGATGAAATCTGTCACTGTTTTTTCCAAATTTGTGGAATTAAACATCACTCGTCTTTTATATCTATAATAGATCGCTAAAACAATCTGATTGCAGTGTTAAGTTTTCCATAGGTATTTCTATCAAACTTTATTGTTCAGTTTTACTATTGACTACTGAGAAAGAAGAAATCAGACTCCATAAACCCCCTAGAGAATACAATCCAGTACTTCTCTACCAAACATTTAGACATATTCAAAATAGTGTTGAATAAAAATAAGAGTATGATTGAGATAAATTATAAGTTTACAATAGCTTGGACTGTTGTTTGAGTGCTGTGATGTCCAGAATCCTAGAAGGGTTCTTGTATGCCGGCTTCAGGTTGTGTTGTGGTCGGTAGTCCACAAAGTTGGCCGCTCCTAAACCAATCTGCTGCTGAGCCTCATTCGATACTGAGAATTTTAAACAATCATATTAATCAGTATATGTTCTCGATGACTATAATCTGAATAAAATATGGCAGTTGTAAAAAATACTTGTTAAGAAAATTATTTGAAAATTTGTGTGTTTTTTATGAGTATGGGAACCAGTTGCAGATATGTGCACACCACAATCCATTTTATTCAATAAGAAATAACAATTATAAGATAACCTTATACATCAATTTAAACATATAAGGCCACAGGCCAGTTGGCACTTGACCTCAGATAATGCAAATAATAATGGAAGGAATCTGGTACCATTTTAGGCGGGGTTACAGATTGCAACCTACCGGGCAAAAATAGGTGCCATAGAGAAGATTTCCGGGAAATAAAACACAAAAACATGACATTATTATTTGATTTATGGGAAAAATAATATTGCAAAGTTAGTGTTCGTTTGAACACACATACAGTCTCAAAGGGTAAAGAAAATAATAAAGTCCAAATTAATAAACTGAGTAATAGAAAAATTTCTTAATTTTATAATTTTTTATTAAAAAATTCTATTTATACGTTTATTTTCAATGGAAATTTTACAAAACTTGGTTTGCGGAAACTTTACACTATATTGATTGTAACAAATGCCATAACAATATAATTTACATTCTTTTTACAAAATGGAGTACAAAACAAAAAATAAGATAAAATATGTTTTGTTTTGTACACCATTTTGTGACAAAGACCTAAATTATATTGTTATGGTATTTGTTACAATCAATATAGTGTAAAGTTTCAATAAAAAATTATAAAAGCGCCATCTATGAATAATTAGTTTCATATTTCCGTTTAGATTCACCTTAAACAACAACACTTATTAAAGGCATACTTAGGGCCGGTTGCATCGACAAAAGTTAAGTTTAAGTCAGGGCTAAAGTCAAATAAAAGTTACTTTTATGTCAAAATGCGTTGCATCAAAAAAAGTTAAATAAATATTAACAAAAAAGTTACTTTTATTTAACCGGTCGCTAGGGGGCCATTTAAAGTTAAATGCGATCTGCCATCTGTCAAAAAAGCGTCGTGAGTGTTGAAATCCATTGATCGATCTGTGAAAAGTTGCACAAAATGTCAATTTTATCTGATTTTTCATCTTCCGATGACGAATTTATCATCGAGTATATTCTAAACCGATACAAAAAAACTGTTCAAACCACGAACGGACCATTTTTTGTGGGAAGAGCCCGACTTTATCGCAAGATTTCGAATGTCAAAAAAGTGAAGAACTAATAATTAAATAGGTGCGAAGGTTTTCACGGTCACTGTTATCAATATTATGTATCTTTTTTGGGTGATACCGTGTATGTTGGATTTGATCCGACGTTTCGGCTACCATTGCAGGAGCCATCTTCAGTTTTCCCTGAAGATGGCTCCTGCAATGGTAGCCGAAACGTCGGATCAAATCCAACATACACGGTATCAGTCAAAAAAGTACATAATATTGTTAACTAATAATTATTTGATTTTTTAATTGTTAATTATTTTTCAAAACACAGGACTTGATCATCAGCGGTGTGAAATAAATTTAAATCATCACTGTATTGAAATGCTGTTTATTTATTTTTAAATAGAGCTAGATTGAGCTCAGCTAACTCTTTCTGGGCATTTAAGGCTGCCAATAATTGCCCGAAAAATTTTTTTGCTCTATTTCTAGAGTAAAAAGTTCTTCATTTTGTTTTAGCTTTTGCTCTTCTAATTTTTTATCTAGTTCAAAAAAGGCGATGTCCCTTTTGTTCTTTTCTTCTCCGAATGCGCAGTGTTGCTTCGCCCTTTCGCACACAATGAAAATTGGAATGAAATTTAAACGTTTGTGCCCAAAGACGCGTCGCGGGGCATGTGTATTGCTACATGTAAATAAACAAGTACGTGCTTGCGCAAAAATCCCAACAATTTTTAGGGTGAAACTTGAACCTTTACAGTGGCAACATTCCTAACTTTAACTTAACTAAAATAATGTTGATGCAACGGAATTATTTAGTTACTAGATTTTGAGCCTTAACTAAGTTTAAATATTTAACTTTAAACTAAAATTATACCAACTTTGATGCAACCGGCCCTTACACTAGCAATTATTTAAATGTGGCAAAAAAGTGTCATATTTTAAGTATTTTCTTTATGATAATAGAGATAACAATGCAAAAGCATTTTTTTAGACAAATCTACATATATATGAAACATCCGCATCGCTTTAAAGGATAAAAAGAAAACATTTAATAAACAAACATAGTTTTAAAACATGTTATTTTAGTTTTTAGGCTATCCAGGAAATTCTGATTTTTCGGTTATGATTTTTCAGGATTTTCACCAGAGAGCGGACATTGCATTATTCTGGTTCTATTTCACAAAAAACTGTATTTTTCATTACCTGGACACGGACAAAATATGCCCTTCCATATTCCCTTACCAAAAATGTCATCCGTATCTGTTATAATAAATAGTTTATTGATTGATTTGGTGTTGAAAATGCCCTAACAAGGCGAAACAATTGTCAAGGATTTTTATTTTTATATTTGTAAAAATAAAATAAAATGTTCAGTAGACTCAAATCAGTGTTTGATTTCTAATATTTTAAGTATAAATAGTTTATTTGATATTTTTTCACTAACCAGATAGCAGTTGGTATCTTTGCATATACTGCATGGTGGCTAGGGACAGATCATTCCTAGCGTCCCCGGGCGCTGGCAGGGGCAACCTCATCGCTGCCGGCCTTATGTTATACTTGCAGGCCAGCTGCCTCATGTGCAAGCTGAGCTCCGAGGCCGGCTTCTCGTACTGCCGGGGAGGGAAGGCTGACACGGGCTGAGGAATCACTCTAGGGAAATTAAACATAATACATTGTTAGGATCTCTGTCGAGAAATTACCATTATATTTCGATTAATTGTGTGGCAGTATAGCTGCTACTGGAAATTCAATCTTTATTATTGGAAAGCTTTGTAATTTTGAAATTACTCCACCTGTGACGTCAATATTTGTCGTTGATGAATTATGCTGCCATTTAAAAGTGAAACCCTGTAGCTGTCAAAATATGGTAAACATTAAAAAAAATGGCTAACTGGAAATCTATCACAATGTGCTGACAACGCTAAAATTGATTGGTTATTGTTCACATCAACCTGCGACGTTGCAATTTTTTTTTATTCAAATCATTTTAACGAATTTTTCTATACATTTTTGAGAAACTTCACCACACAATGAAATGCTCTAATTTTTACCACATGTGAGAAAACATTTTTCATAACCAATTACCCATAACACTGAACATCCTCATTGATCATCAAGAAGAATAGCATATACGGGTAACCCCCGTTGATCGCGACACCAGCGAGTGCGGATTTACTATAACGTGATATTTTTCGCAATGTACTGACGTTAGAAAATAAACTAAAAATAGTCAAAATTATAGAAAATGGTGGTAAAATTGCAGTTGCACGTAGGAATTTCAAATTGCCTAAGTCTACAGTGCAATCAATAGAAAAAAAACGAGGAGAAATTATTATTATTATTATTGGTTATAGGCAGGCAGCCTTTGCTGTTGCGCCTATATCTCATGTACTGCTTTTTGTCTGAGTTCTTCTTCCTTCAAAAAAGCATCCAAACTGTTTAAATTATTATAACTGTCCATTATTTACTTTAGGAGTAAAAATTCTTTAACATTCTCTTGTATACCCACGAACAGGCCATGCCTTTGTGGGATTTTTTTGTTTACTATTTTTCTATTAATATGTACTTCATTGATATGTAATTATGCTTCATTTTTTTAATACTTTGTTTTATTATCACGTTTATTGTAAAAAAACAAAAAAAAATTAATAAAAAAAAAGTTTTATGGTTTATGTTTTTAAAGCGAGCAATGGTTGGTTTGATCGGTTTAAATAACGATCAAACATGCTTTGCCTTAAAATGATTGGCGAATCGGCTAGTGCAGACATGGAATCAGTTGAAAAATATCTGATAGAGTTCTGTGAAAAATCCCCCGTTGACTGCGAAATTTCATTGTACTGTCATTTCAAGCCTAGCAGTGAGCTTCATGATGAAGTTGGTTGTAGTGCTGCCCGATGTTAAAAGGGTATGATGACACCATCTGTCGGGAAACAGCGAGAACTTATTCATGTCCCTTTCATTTCGCGGTACCAAGATGCCGGCAGACACACTCGACAGTTGACTGACGTCATTTGACAATGTCATCAGTGTCGACCAGATACGCTCGACATTTACATTCATGGCATTTGTATGCACATTCACACTGCGTTGTTTTTATTACCTGTTTACACCTGTAGTAGCAGTGCCGTGATTCTGTCTGGCGGTTGTCGCTTCTGAGGGCGACGTATTTGGAGATGTTCCGGCACTCGGGGGACTATGTAATATGTTGTTTACTCGATTCTACAGAGAAAATAGATTTAATTACATTCTGATTGCTAACATTTATTAGAAAAATCTACTTTAGTTTAAAAATAAAAAACAAACAAACCATCGAGCCATTTTGCCGTAGAAGTAGGCAGGGAGATAGAACGCCACATCACTCTGTTTTCGCATACATACCTCGTATTCATATATCTTCTCATGCACACACGCCGATTATTCCTACTCTTCACATGTCCATCTTCAAGTATTTGATGGACTTGATCGTGCCATTGTTTTCTTCCTAGTTTTCTGCATCCATCAACATTCACATCGTAAATCCTTTTAGCCGCAAAGACAGAGTGATATGATGTTCTATCCTCTCTGACTACCCTTACGGAGAAATGTTTGTTTTTTTGTTGTTTACTTTTTAAAATAGAAATTTATTTACTTCGGTAATAACAATTATTACTGTTAGGTTAGGTTTGTTGTATTTTCTGCTAATTTTAATAGAAAAATAATTGTTTTATTTTTCTATTTATTTTGCTATGCGAAGTTAGGTTAGGTTGGGATAAGTTGTGTTGGTTAATCAATTAAAGTAATTAATTCAACCTATCCTAATTATTAGTCACTTGATTAATAATCTATCATGGCAGATTATGACACAGCAAATATCTGTCTGATATTACACTACACAGATACCACATTATGTCATATTTACATTATTTCAGAAAAAATTTGGTCATCTTAAAATAAATTTTAAAAAAAAATAAACACAAAAAACTTATATTTAATCAAAAATATTTCATTAATATGGTCATTCAAAATCACAAATACGTAGATTGTTTTAAAATTAATTTGTTATATTAAGTTTGTCTTTAACTTACCATGACATTATTATAGAATGTCCATCCAATATTTGGCTGTGAGCATTCATTCTCTGTTCTGAAAAATATTTATTTATTTATTTCACAATCATAGTCTTCACTAATTCATGGGTTGTTGTAAACTAACTTCTATTTTTATAAATTTGTTTTTTATTTTTTTTTTTAAATATCACTAAATCTTTAAACTTTATTGTCAAATTAAAAAATAAAAAATGTAAATAGGGGCTAGATTTCTTTTTGTCTATGCGCTCTGTAGCTGCAAGACGTGCTGTAATCTAGCTCATGTATATCATAATTGGAGACGAGGAACAAGAATCCCAACCGTCCATGCGCTCTGTAGCTGCAAGACGTGGTGGGATATTTATTTATTGTACAGCGCCCTTGAGGTGATTTTCACAAAAACAGCGCTATAGAAATTATCCAAGTATTTATATATATATATATATATATATGTTATTTAAACCATTACATAATGTTGACTGTAAATATCAAGTAGAATAACATTACGTATGACAAGTTCATAAATAGAAAGCGGATAGCTGGTTAACCGCCAATGTATACACAAAAATATGTCCATATTATTTGGAGAAGCCGTATTCAGCAAGCGAATTGACCTATCAATGGGTGAATGGGGTATTTTCACAAGTCGAGAATAACAACAAATAATTAAGAGAATATTTTTACAATTCTATGATATAATTATCGATGTATTCAAAACAACTTTTCATTTATAATTTTTGGGTTTGAAAAACAGATCGCAGTTCGATTCACGTCATTTTGACACCACGCGTTATGACCGCCGACCGTGCTTCTGATAAACATTGCGTACAAGCTTGGCGCCAAAATGTCATGTGTGCAGTTTGTCCGTTTTGGATAACTCAAAATATGCATATTTTACACCTTCGTAGAAAATCTATCCAAAGTCGCACGAAAGAAATATTAATACTGTTATATTTGTAACTTTTTGCTTATTTATAAATAAAAACTAATAAAGAGAAATGTGAAAAGACCCTATCCCTATTCTGATGAACGGTTTCTGGGTGCGTAAAATAGTGCATGAGATCTTGGATTTGGAACATACAAACTGATCTCTTTCAGTACCTTAAATAACAATTCATTTAAGTACCTACGCATTTTTACTTTTTTTAAGGAGTTAAATATAAAACATAAAAATTAAAGTACCCTCACTAGGGTTACCTGTGAAGAGTATATTTTTTAACAACTACGACATAGAAACATTTAGACAATTTTGTAATAGAATTTCATAATACATAATTGTCATTTACAAGTACACCTCTATATTTTTAATTTATAAAAATATTTTAGTGTCTAATACACTATGTAAATTATTGGTTTTTATTTTATTTTATTGAAACTTACACAGTTATGAATCATTAAACAGAATATACAAAATAAAAATAAAAAACGAGACCGATTTTGGCCACGGGTTATTGATAGAGACAATGAACATAAAACATAACATACAACGTATCGAGATGGGAATAAAGGAAAAAAAAAGGGAATAGAAAAAGAATTAAGAGGAAGTAAAAGACGATAATAAAAATAACGGTGAAGTAAGAAATGATTAGCTCATAAAAGATGTAATAAAATGAATATTTAAGAAATTAAATGCAAACTTACTCATTATAGAGATCCTCATTGTACTCTGGGATCGGTGCATTTCCTTTCAAATGTGCAGGCCTCCGTAACAATCTATTCCCGCTGCTTATTTTAGGAGTAAAACAGTCGGTTTGCACACCCTCCTCGACGAATACTCGCTCAGCGTCAACACCATCCCTTAGAGGAGTATTACTGGCGGAACTGGGCTTATTACAAGGCGTAATACCATCTAAAAAGTTACCGCAATCATTCCGCTCGGGATTACTGCTGCTCGTGAGATTCTGCGTAGTTTGCACGCATCCATCTCCTTGTTTATCGCCGTCGACTTGCGGATTGAAGGTCACGCTTCGTTTATTCACATAATTGGAACTCATAACCAATTCGAAACTAGTCATTACACCTATAGAGATATGTTCGATACAATTCATTTTAACACCGTCAGCCTGCGGAGCTGCGTTACGATTTGTACCGACATCGCTCGTTGTACGATTCTGTTGTTCAGTCTGTTCTTGAAACATCGCATTCGACTCGTTTACTGTTAACAACCTGTCGACTCTCTGCTGTAACATTTGCAGCTGCTGGTTCTGCAATTTGATTATTTCATACAGATCGGAAACGGTTGGTTCGTTGTTAGTTGAATTACGCGAAACTGCGCCGCCTGCAGCTCGAGTAACACCTTCTTTTAAAACATCTATTCCATTTATTTGTTTTTCTCTTGCTTCCATCGCTTTCTGTTTCATTTCCAATCCATTATTAACCGTCTTGGATTGATTAGAATCTAAATATTGTCCGCAGTTTTGAGTGTTTGAATTACAACAAACGTGTCCACCGCATTGCAACTGCAAATTTTGTCTAAAATCATGTAAATTATTAAGATAATTATTCTCATTACAATTGCAAACTTGTACGCGATTTACATTGCACCTTTGCATATTACAAAAATCATTATTTTGCATTGTTTGAGACCTGCGATCATTTCTATTACACCTTTGTAAATTTGGCATAACTGGTTCATTGAACCGTCGGTTTGGATTTAAATTATGGCTCCCACTGTGTATTGGGGCATTAAAAACATTAATTTGTTTTTGTGGAACACAAGATGGTGCGTTCGCTGTCAATTTAGGACTAATATTGTTACTAAAACCTAGAGTCGGACATTTTTGAGGACCAGACTGAGGCTTTAATACATTTTGAGGCCCGCTGAAGATGTTTTCATCATTCATTCGTTGTAGATGAGTTCTGAAGTTACTATTTTGTGTTGCGATGTTAGCTTTGGCGAAGGCAACACCGTTTGTCGGTGCGGAGGTGGCTTTTTGTTCACTGTAAAGTCCGGCAGAATTAGGAAGAGTGAAGAAGCCCAAAGCGGGATCTGTGTCAGGTTTATCGAGACAGAAGTCTTTCTTGGATCGAGCCGCCGATGACACTAACCCTGAAACCAAATAAACTTGTAAACTAAATAACTTATAAACCAAATAAACTTATTATATACTTGATCAATAATAATCATCTGTTAGTATAATTTACTGTCATAACTTTCATTATTTTTTTTTTTTTTTTTTTATTTATTTACAATTTTAAAAAACCCGTTAGGGTTACATTAGAAATTTAATATTGTCAAGTCATTTTATGTCTCGTCTAGTCTAGTTAGTTCAGTCATCATGTGCTTTTTCAGATTGATTTTAAATTTGTCTCCAATAAGAGTTTTCAAGTAGTAAGGTAGGTCGTTGTAGTGTTTAAGTCCATTATGTAGTATTTTTGACTTTATATTAATAGAATTTAACAAAGCTAGTTAATTTAACACCTATTCTCCTCTACGGATGCGAATCGTGGCACCTCACTAGGGCCCAAAACGGCAAAATTCTGAGTCTTGAGAATAGGTGTCTAAGAAGAATCTTGGGTGTGCGATGGTTTTACTTTGTGAGGAATAAAGTAATAAGAGAATGGACGCAGCAAGTTCCGGTGACAACTGTCATCAAGCGGAGGTGATACGGTTGGCTTGGCCATGTGCTGCGGATGCGTCCTGAGAGCCTTAACCACGCTTGCCTACTTTACAAGGCATCAGGTTCTCGACGTCCTGGACGTCCACTGCTGACTGTCCGTCGGCAGTTCGTGTCAGAACTACAGAATGCGAACCTAACTTGGGAGGATGCACAGGAGCTGGTAGCCGACAGAGAAGCTTCAAGGATATTTGTGGACCCCATATGCTCCAACTAGGGAGCGGACATGGAATAATGATTTTTTTTAAAAGAGAAATATTTGAGTTCTTATTTTTAACTAAAATATTTTAATTTTCAGACCATATCCTAAAAATCGTGAATAACGGTAATCGTGAATAATGGTACCCCACCCGGTTAATAAAGTAAGTAATTAATAAAAAACAACAATAAAGACAATAATTAGATAAGTTATACCTGGATTAAGATCAAAAAGTTTTTCAGACGGGGTTTCCTTATGGACACTGTGAAGGGGCATTTTCGTAGGCGGAAAACAGTAAGGAAAATCATTCTCATACACTTTAACACCGAGACCAATCGCGTTTTCATCTCTCCTATTTTGGAAATCATCATTTTTGTCTGTAAATACTTCAGAACAATCGAGAACACTCAATTCCAAGTCATCGCTGGGTTTGGGGAGCAACAAAAAGTCACGGCTAGTTTGGATTCCGTCTTTGTCAAATTTTCTTGGAGGCAAATAAACACCATCTTGTATTACTGAACCTGATTCCATCGATTTATCCCGATAATATGATGGTCCGGTATTTTCCCGATTATGTTTACCATTGCTGTTTGTATTTTGAATATCCTTCAGCGGTCTCGGTAACTGGTGGTCAGATGGTGAAGACATTTTCGAAATATTAAAACGAACTTGCTTTTTAGAATTGAGAAAATCGGAAGGAAATACGTTTTCTTTCATTTTAAATCAATGATGCGTCTCGATTTAAGCGATATTACGTATACGGTAGTCCTTATTTAATATAGAATTATGAAATATTTTAAAAGTTGAAGCAATTTTATTGTTCTTACGTCAAAAACCGAAAATTAAAATTGAAAGTTTTTGTAACCCAACGATATTTTCGAAGTTTCGAATCGACATAGACAAAATATTACATATTTTAAAATTTCTATTCAGTATTAACAGTTTTTAAGGCAAGGTATAACAAGAAAGAAAATATTTATACAGTTTTCAGACTAAATTATTTCACCTTTTATATTTTTTTGCTCATGTATTAAAAATTACTATCCAATTTTTTGCCCACTAAAATGTTGTATATCATATTTTTATTATCTATGCTACAAAGTAGCAACTGCATAAAATGAATATCTGAATTTCACTTGGTAGCCTAATAATGTCAACTGTCAGTGGTGACAGTGGTGCTCTGTCAATTTTCTATTCTAGTATCTAGTGTCAAACTTGAAATCGCGAATTTCGGAAGTGTGTCAAAGTTTCTTAAAGTTTGGTGTATTAAATTGTAATTAAAAATGAGTATTGTAACTTGTATAGCTCCTGTTAATATCGCCGTAATAAAGTACTGGGGTAAAAGGGACGAATCGCTTATAATTCCTTTAAATGATTCGTTAAGCGCCACGCTTACAACGGACGTGATGCACGCCAAGACGACTATTCTAGCCAGTGCCACGTTAAAAGAAAACAAACTGTGGCTAAATGCTAAAGAAGAATCGTTCGAAAATTCGAGATTGCTCAATTGTGTGAAAGAGATAAAGAAACGCGCCGCCGAACAGTCGAGCGTGAACTCTGATCTTCTCTCTTGGAATTTGCATATTTGTTCCGAGAATAACTTTCCAACTGCGGCGGGGCTCGCCTCGTCCGCCGCGGGCTACGCCTGCCTAGTGGCGACTCTCGCCGAGCTGTACAAAGTGAATGGAGAAATTAGCAGCATAGCGCGGCTCGGCTCGGGTAGCGCCTGTCGGAGCGTCTACGGCGGCTTCGTCCAGTGGCACGCGGGATCCAAGAAGGACGGAACTGACTCGATAGCTTCTCAAATAGCCCCGGCCGACCACTGGCCTTCGATGAGAATTTTAATCCTCGTCGTAAGTGACAAAAAGAAAAAAATCGGCTCGACCAACGGCATGCGCGATAGCGTTGCCACCTCTGAGTTACTCAAAATGCGCGTCGACAAATGTGTCCCGGAGCGCACTCTCGCGATAAAACAAGCAATTTTAAATAAAGATTTTGACAAATTCGCCGAAATCACGATGAAAGAAAGCAATCAATTTCACTCCATTTGTTTAGATACTTTTCCGCCATTTAAATACATGAACGAGGTATCTCACGCCATTATTGATATGATCCACAACTACAATGAAGCTTGCGGGTGTAATAAGATCGCATATACTTTTGACGCAGGTCCGAACGCATGTCTTTACATGTTGGAAGATCAAGTACCGTTTGCATTGACTTTGATAAACCAAACCTTTCCTACAGATTTGCATAAAGGGGTGGAATATATAAAAGGGATTCCGGTTGATCCAAAACCTTTACCAGAACAGATCAGAAATAAGATAGTCATAGATAAACACGATGCTAATTTGCTGCAGTACTTGATTCATACTAAAGTAGGTGACGGGCCTCAACGGCTCACAGATGTAAATAGCCACCTTTTAGACGAAGCTGGCAACCCTAAATTCATGTGACAAAGGAAAAGGAATTTTTAAATATTGTTTTGGGTTTTACGCGGTATTAAAATAAATTACACAATTAAAAGAGATATTTGACTGTTAAAATGTAACATAATGTTTTACTAATATTTTCATATGGGCTCTAGTATTTTAAATATTGATTGGAAGATCTGGCTATTGCATGACACAATACGGGTAGTTTGTACTAATATCTGGGTGTATTTGTTCAAATGTATTTTTTACGCATATTTCAATGTTGAAATCTTAACATTATTTAGTACAATAATTTTGGACATAATCAGTTCGGTTCAGATAAGGATAAATTTAACACACGGTCAGAGTAAATTAAGTAATTTTTCTTACTTGATTTAATATAATAAATTTGAATTTGTACTCATAACTAGAAAGTTTAGTGGTTTTTAAATTTGTTGATCGACTATCAAACTAAGCTAAAAACCTTGTAGCTCTCAAACACTAGACATTGACAAAAATGGCTACCCAGAAACCGAAAATCTATCACAACACATAACACTATAGTTGATTGGTTGTTGTTCACTAGAACTAGTGACATTTCCGAGAAGTTCATTTTATAAATTTTTTCATACATATTTCATACTCAAAAGAGAAACTTCGCTCTGTAATTAAATGCTCTAATTTTTACAGCATGTAAGAAAACATTTTTTATACATCAAATTTCCTGTAGCACTGAACATCCTTATTGCCTCTACCCTTTCTTTAAATATATTTTTTGTTGACCAATATTTTAAAATGTGGATAAGGTACACAAAAAAATTATCTCAAATTTAGATCTGTTTTTAGGTTTGTATTTAGAAATTAGTTACAATATTTTTGATCTAACCAAAAAAAAATTTACGGCTGAATTTTAGCTTCACAAAAAAAATTACGCTGGAAAAACATACCGCCAAATTGGCATAATTTATTTCATTTTCGTTAAGAAAAAATCGTAACTTCAACCGTAGTCTTAGCCATTTTATTTAAAAAAGTAAAATTCATTTTGGAAGTTATTTTGCCAAAAACTGTTTACATGTTGCTTAAGTTCCCCGGCTCTCAGCGTCTCATATTTGATGCCCAAAACGGGTTTATAAATCGGGTTGTGGTCCCATGGCTAATGTCTCGGACAAAGGTCCGTGGTTCGAATCCCACTCTACCCCAACTTGATTCCCATTTTATAATAGTAAGTTATTTACAACTCATTGAAAATGGCCCTCAAAATAAAATATTTGGGTACATCATAAGAACGCTATAGATTTATTTAAAAAAAAAAAGAATTAACACAAAAAAATGTGTACAATATTCAATGGCATTTAGAGAGAGAATATCATTTTGTGAAGCTATTAGTTTATATGATAAAATAAGTATTAAATATTATTAATATTTAAAGCATTAACTTTGTGGTCAAACATTTTACTAAATGTTATTAAATATTTGTATATAACCACTTACCGACTTTTCTATGTCTACCGGTTTCATCAGGACACCAATTTAACCAGCATGCAAAACCTACTATACACCTCAGTTTTGCATTTTACAGACTTTTCTATGCCTACCGGTTTGAGACGTACCCGTCTCTTTGTCAGGACACCAATGAAGGTGTATAGTGAGAGCTCTTCCAACCTCTATCTAGTAATGAGAGAACCTTTTGAATACCCTTTCATCACTCTAATTTTCTTGCCTGCTCTTTCACAGTAGTAGCTGCTCGATTGTGGAATAATCTACCCTCTAATGTTAGAGACATTTACATTTAAGTCAAGATTGAAATGTCACTATCTAAATAATTAAGTTGTTCCTTGATCCTTTTTCTTTCCTTCCCATCGCCTCTTCTCTCTTCATAGTATAGTGTTAATTTTTTTATTTTGTTAATCTTTGTTTTTAATTTTGTATAAAATCATAAGATTCAATATGTCCATATACTTGTAATTTTCTCAAATTGAACGGTTTGGGTAGGTAGGAAGAAATTGCCTTATGGCAATATGCCCGCCCGTATATGTATATACATTGAGTGTAGTTATGTAGAAAGCAGCCAGTCATAGAAAATATAAACTGAGATAATATCACCTTTATGAAACGAGTGAATAATCAAATCTACAAAACAGTTAAAATGTTTTTGATTTTGACAAATAATAAACAATGAACAGATTAGTTTTTTTTATAAAACAAACAAGAATCTTATTATGTATTTTATCAGTTTTAATGATTTTTAAAATACCGTCAGATTTTTCTAGTGCTGTGGGTGTTTTTTGCAAATTGAGAAATGCTGTTTTTGTGATCAACTCTATTTTTAGAAGGTAATTATTACAGTTTTTTGTGTGAAAGCGGTCTGGTTGTTTTTAGCAGAACATAAAATTGACCTTACTGCACCCAAAAACACCAATATCTCATTTTCGCAAAATTATGGACTGGCCGTTTTCCGCATAACTATGTTCAATTGTATATGTATATAAATTGTATATGTATATAAAGTGTTAAATAAATCAATATAGTGGGTTTTGCGTGCTGTTTTAATTGGTGTCCTGACAAAGAGAGGGGTACGCCTCCAAACCGTTAGACACAGAAAAGTCGGTAACTGGTTATGTACAAATATTTCACAACATTTAGTAGAAGTATTAAATATTTATATTATGAATCTCGCAATGCATAACTACATCAGTATTGGGTAATAAATATAGGAAATAGTTAAGTTGTGGATGACAGGGTATTTAATAAGAATTTGAGAGTATTTTTACTGTTTATATTTATGTACACAAATATTTTTATAAGTAAAAACACAATATAAATAAACAATTTACAATCACAAAGCGTTTTATTATTCATCAACACAAATTTTGTAACCGTTTTTAAAATAATTACAACATATTGATGCTCAAGGAAAGGGACGACGTATTTGAGAAATATTGCTAAGAAATACATAGTCAAAGATTGAGGTGGTTTTTTTTTTAAATTTTAGTTCCTTCCTTAAATCTATATATTCTATATTAATTATTCATTATTGGTTTTTTAAACATCTCAATAATAGAGTAAAAATAAGCATTTGGAAATTTCACTGTAACACAGCTTTACTCTAAGGCTAGCGCCACGCTCAGCGGAAATTCCCAAAAAGTTGCTGATCTTCCGCAGCAGAATGCCTATACATTTTATTTATATATATTTTTTAACGAGTAATATTTTCTACTACAATCTTTAAAATATGTTTATAAATAAATAAATATATGGATGTCTACAAAAGATTAGAAACTATCATGTACTCAATGTGTATGTGGTCCCTTTTCAATTACAAAAATATGCTAGTATTTTACAACTCATAATTCAAGGCATTGAGGCATAAATATAGGTAAAGATTTGCTATAAAGATTACATTAGTTCAAGTAAAATGACAAGACAATACATTAATCCACTTATAATATTTGGAAAATAATGTTAAAATGATTCAGAAGACACTCAAATAATTTTGTGATTAGATATGGTGATCCTCTGTGAGTGGGTTCTAGCGCATTACATGCATATTGTGTATTCACTTTAGTAAAGGTTCCTTCTTATACAGTAAAATTCCAATTACCCGGGTTAATGAGTGCAAGACATTATCCGAATGTGCAGAAATCCGGATAATTGAATTAACCATTAAATTAAGGCAATGTTTTGAAAGAACATACTAAATTTTAAGTTCATTGTAATTCAAATATAAATCTCATTGTATGACAGGACATTATTCTCTAACCCACTTTTAAAGCTTTCGCGATGTCCTTGTGAAATATTTCATAGTCCCCCGACTGGTATCGGAACTGTGAGACTAATATTGTGGTGTAGTGGTCAAGACGCTTGACTCACGCACGGAAGGTTCCGGGTTCGATTCCCGGTGAGAACACAAAAAATAAAAATGTGATTTTTCTCAAGCCGGGATGCTCTGTGATGTAATTCACCACTTTAATTAGGCCTCCTGGCCTGTTGTGGTGCAAAAAAAAAATGTAAAATATTTTCCATCGTGTAACAAATAATATGCAATCAGATTCTCTATTCAAAGAATTATATACACATTATTAGTAACAATGCGCATTGAAAATACTTTATAAAGAATATTAGTTTATTTTAAACACTAATAAAAATTAATATCTTCGTAAACTTATTTGTTTATAAACTTGTATAAACCACATTAATTTCTAGTTATACATTGACCGGCTGATTTTGAATTTAAATTGCCATATTGGTAAAACTTCGAGTAAATTCAAAATTAGAATCAAAGAAAATATTATAAGATGTCTCAACAACAATTACTTCTCAGAATATGCAAATCATCTGATATCTGAAAACCGCAATTTGAATCAAGAAACGGGTGTAAAGATTTGACATATTATTTAAAGTGATCATCTTTACGACAATCTTGGATGATTAGAAATAAGTGAAGTTGTTTACCAAAAACATCCCATAGCAAATTATAACATTGAACTTTGAGATCTCTTCTAAAAATATTTATTATTTCCTGTTATGATTCATATTATTCTTTCTCTCTCATTCCTTCATTCTTCTGTGCTTTTCTTACAGTATTTTATAATTCAAAGTCCTGATGACGAGGAGGTGACCTCGAAACCGGTCAGTAACTAAAAATTAAGTGGTTTATAGGAATATATAAACAAAAAGTGGCAAATGCGAAACTACAAAGTGAAAAATGTTTTTGATACTAAAAAAAATATCTTTCTATATTATGTGTAAATATGCAATATTCATTTTAATTTATTATACACTAATGAGGTTATCTTCTAAGGCAGTTATTATAATACCTTAATAATTATTCAAGCAAATCACTAGATCCTTAATAGGATTTATTTTCATACGGTTTAACCGCAAAATTTAAAAGAAAGTTCAGTAGTTTTATCGTAGTGGTCAGCGCGGTCGCCTACAATTCAAGAGGTCTTGGGTTCGATTCCCGACATGGTTGATATGAAGTATTTATTAAAAGGGTGTTTTCGCACTAGAATATTTCATAGTCCCTGGACTGGTACCTGAAGCATAAAGCTGATCATCTTACCTTCATGTAACAAAAATGATTAACATATACTGCGATTGGTGTATCAATGCAGTGCCCTATGCACCATTATGTGCGGAAAGGGAATGATGATGAACTCACAAATGCTGATTTTGAGGTTATCTAGTAGTAGTAGTTACCTCCCAATATTATAATCCTAGAGCCTTACTCATAAACTTGGTGTAAAGTCACACCTAGGGAAAGTGGTAGAATACAGATAGGAATACCATCCTTATTCTACCACTATCCCTAGGCGTAACTTTATAACAGGTTTATAAGTGCCCATTGGGCGTTTATATAAATAAATAAAAAAGTAAAGCCCTTAATATATCAATCAAACACTGATTTCAGTATACAAAAAATCGGACTGCGGCATTTTCAAACAAATGTGAAGATTAAGACGTGTAATTTAAAAAAAAAAGGAGATACTTATTTGCTTTTTTTTAAAGGAATAAATAAAATTACTTTGTTTTATGAACCATCTTTTTTATTGTCACAGCCGACTAGTTTCGGCAACTCCTCTTCAGGGTTATTATTATTTACCCAAATATTTCGATTTTTGGGCCATTTTCAACAGGTTATAAATAACTCACTATTAGAAAATGGAAATCGTCCGATTTTTTATTGTAAAAAATAAAATAAATAAAATAGTAGACTCAAATCGGTGTTTGTTTTAAATATTTAGATTAGATACCAAAGTAATGAATTGTTTCAATAATTACAACACCTTTACGGAAGTTATTTTATTAAAATATCGATCTCCTTAGAGAATTTATCTCTTTCAAGTGAGTTTATTATTATGAAGGTGCATATTTCATAAAAAGAAAAATAAATGGCTGGACTTTCATATTTGCTTCTAGAGAAACATCTTCCCCTATTGATTTAGTCTATTTATCTTTTTTTATGCCCGTAGGCAGAGAATTAGGTGAGTTTGAGATGTTGTTGCATCAGAAGGCCATATCATATTGCTGAAGAAGATCGTACGGCGCTGTCAGGATGTGGGGAGGATGCAAGGAGTCGCTGTGACCTGTTTCTGCTCTGTCAAAGCTCTGGACTCGTGGATTATGGCAGCGTATGTGATGCCCTGTTGAAAAAATCCCAAACATATCAACAATGACATTTTCATTGCTTAAAATAAATTATATGATCATTATCACATTTAACGTTCAACACTGTGTATGCCCATCAGGAAAATACAAATATATACCATCATGCAAGTCAAGGCTGACCAAAGACATTCTCACTTTACTGAAAAGAAATTGTACTTACAGGCAATGAAAATTTACAAAATTATTAGATTAAAACGCTAGTCGCTATAAATTGAGGCTCGAATCATTACTTTCAGGTTGTGGTTAGTGTTGCGGACTTACGGATCAGAGGTCCGAGGTTCGAACCCCACTCTACCCCGACATGATTTCCATTTTCTAATAGTGAGTTATTTACAACTCATCAATAATGGCCCCAAAAATTGAAATATTTGGGTAAATCAAAAGAACGCAAATACTTCTTTAAAAAAAAAAACAAAGCTTCGTGGCACTGATGCACGGTGGCGGTACAATTGCCCCCAAAATGCTCAGATAAATGTATGGAGTTTCCAATCTATTACAGTATATATTTTTAATTTATGGTCAGTATTGAGTACATAGAAACACACTGATGACTTGACAGATTCATAGAGAAAATCTATGGCTTTCCTGTTTGGTTCCTCGCAATGTAAGTAAAGGTGTTGTGACACGAAATTAAATTGGACTTTCTTAATGCATAGTATCAAATAAGGCTCGAATCACATAATAAAGGGTTTACCAACCTGCTGTTGAGCTGCTCGAACAAATCCCTCATTAGCAGAAATAGTCAAAGCTTTGATTCTTTGGCCGAAGTTAAACACTACTTTGGATCGTAGTCTTATCCTCCCCCTTACCCTTAATTCCCCTCTCTTCTCTTCATCAGGACCTGAAAATTTAGAAATGAGACAAAACATTCAAAAAAGGATTTAAGTTTTGAAATTAGGTTCCTCGTTTCAATGGACAAAATATCAATGTCTGATAAAAAAACATAAACCCAGTCTGGATTTTCATTATTTGTTCGGTCGATTTCTGCTAAAAATCTTAAATTTTTTCTTTTGTTTTTCATATTTAACTTCAATGACAACACGAAGAGTTCCGGAATCGATTTCCAGTGTGATCACAATAATTTATGTCAATTTTTACGTTTACCATAATTTTAAGCTTGATGATAAAATAATAACTACTGATCGTTGAAATTGGGTACTAAATTTGAGCAGAAAATGCTTATGTTATAAACGTTTTTTATTATTAAGTGATCTGCTGATATTCCATTTAATAAAATAGAAGCTATGACATTATGAAGAGAAATGACATAATTTTAATACATCAACTTTGAAAATAACCGAGAATCACTATTTACCAATACTAACCAATAAACAATATTTTCAACATATTTATACAATAGTTTACATGGCAGCCATCGATACCACTCCTTATATGTGGTCTTATTACATGAATGGTTTAGGTTTCCTAGCGTTACATGTTTTTATAAACGTAAAGCAAAATGATCCAAAACAAATCTAACAATATAGTTACCATTTTCATCATCGGGCATGACAGTTAACCTCTCCCTCAGCTGAGCAGCGCGCTGCTTCTCTTGCGGCCCCCCGAGCACTTCGACTATTTTATTAAAGTCCTCCCAGGCCGCTTCGCAACACACCAACTTCTTACCTGCGAGGAACATATTTGTGTCAATTTAATTTCGAGCCCTCGGAAAAAGTTGTAGATGTAAGTAAGCCAGCGAGAAAACTGACAAAAGGGCACTCGCAAAGGTTTGCTTTCGACCTAATAAAGCTTAGACAAAATAAACAGAGGGTCATCACTAGAGCCCTTACCGGGCACTGCAGATTAAACAAAATGCCATGATAGAATGAACCTTATAACACCTATACACATTCTTTGTGTGATGCTTTATATCATAAAATAAGCTGCCGCCCTGATCGGGGGACCACCGGTTAAACCTGAGAACGTTGAAGAGCTCGCCCCCTACCTAATAGCTTGATACTTTACAAATCTGGGTTTCGAGGAAAATATTTAGCAAAATAAGAACTCTCGCCTTCCACACAGCAGCTAGGCTCTTTAAAGACCCGGGCTTGGAGGCCAGAACTATTCGCAGGGACCCGTCAGAATAGATCTTCAGGACCTTATATAGCACTGACGTCCACTTTAAAGAATAAGAATAAGCCAGCTAAATAAATTCGATGGAAATAGTGTGAATACAAAACTTTTCAACCGATTTTTCATCAAAGCTGGGCTAAAGTGAGACATTTCATTATTTTATAG
Organism: Micrasema longulum; assembly: GCF_059751315.1. Taxonomy (NCBI): domain Eukaryota; kingdom Metazoa; phylum Arthropoda; class Insecta; order Trichoptera; family Brachycentridae; genus Micrasema; species Micrasema longulum. Next base: position 660,206 of record NW_028277457.1, read on the forward strand.
GCATAAGTAGTCAAAACTCAAAACGCTATCATGTAAATCACTGATGTGATAACTTCACTCAGAAACACATGTTTGAATAATTGTAAATATTTATGATTATTATTTGTTATAGGTAAGCACCTTTACCAGTACACGTATATCTCGTGAACTGCTTTTTGTCTGGGTTCTTCTCATTCAAACGGTTTTTGAACTGGTTGATCAAAATGGAACGGACAATTGGCTTGGCAATTTATTCCAGTGTGAAACCACCCTGATGGAAAGGAAGTTTTTCTTAGGATTAAGGTGGAACTGGGGACAATAGTGCTTTCAGTTACAACCCCATAAACTGCTGTTGGGATTTAATTAATATATCTCGTGCAGGGGGCAATCATAGCAATCATTTAATATCTTCAAATCTCTTCTCTTCCGGCATTCTTCCAAAGTCCTAGTGATTTTAATCTACCGTGGTTTTGAGTATGTTGACATCTTTGGACTTTTTCCAGTAGCTCAGCATAGGTCTATAATATTCCTGCCGAACCACTGGAGGATCGCATTATCTGATAAGTACAGGCAGAGACTACTGCAGTTCGAGTCCACTAGCTTCCTGTACCAGTCAAGAAAGAGGTTCACCTGACGCCGCGGAGACACACGAAGAACATTGTCGTTGATTGCGTTAATTCGAGCATTCTTACTTCATATTTTCCTGCTGTCCTTCACTACTGTACGGACTATCTCTTCGATCTAGTAACTCCTTTTAATACCCTGTCATCGCTCTAATTTTCTTGCCTTCTTTTTCACAGTAGTAGCCGCTCGATTGTGGAATAATCTACCCACTAATGTTAGAGACGCCCCTTCTTTATTTACATTTAAGTCAAGATTGAAATGTCACTATCTAAATATTTAAATTGTTCCTTTATCCTTCTTCTTTCCTTCCCATCCCCTCTCCTCTCTTCATAGTAAAGTGTTAATTTATTTTATATTTATATTTATTTTTGTTAATCTTTGCTTTTAATTTTTGTATTTATAATTTTCTCAAACTGAACGGTTTGGGTAGGTAGGAAGAAATTGCCTTAAGGCAATATGCCCGCCCTTATATGTATATGTATATAGAGTGTCAAATAAATAAATAAATACTGTATCGAAGTAATATTTACCTTGAAAAAGTCTCTCTAGAACGGGTTTGACAGGCCTCAGGGCTTCCCAGGCCGCCTGCTGCGAGAGAAGCGGCTGTTGGAACACGAAGTGGTGGCTGCCGTTGGTGAGGTTACTGATGTAAGCCATCATACTGGTCACGTCTAGATTCAAAGTGTCTAATTCTACCAACTCCCTGCTGTCGCACAACTCCTTTATCGGCTTACTAACGCAACGGAAAAAAAATCATAAAAATCACATTTGGCTAGCAAAAATCCATTTGCATATAATATATGTACATTATCATTTTATTTTTATTCATAGTATACATTTTTATCGGTTGCGTAATTTTTAGTTCTCTAAGGTACAACTTGAGTTGAACAGAAATTTCACTGTCCATGCAGTGCAATTCTGAACGATCTCTCGGAGGTAGAGAAAGTGTTGCGTAATTAGTACGTAAATTAACTGCTAGCAACGTGTTCATTACCTCCTAGAGAACGTTCAAAATACCAGTCTTAGACTAACACTTGAAGCGTAAGATTGATCACCTCATTATGCTACAGATTTTTTTACAGAGATTTGGTGTACCAATGCAGTTCCCTGTGTACCACTAGGTGTGGAAAGGATATGATGGTGAATAGTGAGTTATTTACAACTTGTTGAAAATGGCCCCAAATTAAAGTATTTGGGTACAGAACACAAAATATTTATATAAAAAAAAAAATTATATAATTAAAAGCACTCGTAGATACAAAAAAATATTTAATAAATATGTACAGTGCGTTCGAATCGTAATGGTCTTTGATCATGTGTGCGTGACAAAAAGTTTTTAAATAAAATATTCTAGTATACGAACTGACACAAATGAAATTTGTAAGTTAGGTTCACAGACAGGCATTAATATAGGCAACAATTTTTGAGTATGTCCAAATGTTTGCAGACTGGCTGGATTTTCTCCCTAGGGAGTTATTCATATTTAAATTTATTTCAGCAGAGGGAAAACATTATTGAGAAGGGAATATGAAAGTCTAGGCATTTACAGGGCTTATGACCTGTCATTGGCTGGTTTAAGTGGCCATTTTACACACTGTGTAACATTTACCATTCTGCCTATGTTTAAACATCCACATTTCCTCTTGAAGAAGTATAAAAATTGGAAAATTATTTTCAGGCGTTGCCTAGTAGGTGATTTGGTTCAGACGGAATCTCACCCGCATAATAAAGGTTTCAGCTCTTTTACTTCACAAAAGTCAACAGATGGAAGAGTTGAGGCAATGTGGATGTTCAAACATAGGCAGAATGGTGAATGTTACAGTGTGTAAAGTGGCCACTTAAACCAGCCAATGACAGATCATAAGCCCTGTAAATGCCTAGACTTTCATATTCCCTTCTTAATAATGTTTTCCCTCTGTTGAAATAAAATTAATATAGGTCGTTAATAAGCGCTGTTTACAGTATAGTCTCTATAATTCGAACAATTAAAAACCGACCCTGTTCGGTTTAACAAATTTTTTGGATTACTGGATAAGAGATAAATACAACTTTGCATATTGTATATAAATAAGATTTTCTGTATAAGAATAATCTACCCATCATGACATGTTAATATACCTTAGGGCATGTGTGAATTATGCATTTAATACTTTTAAAATCTGGAATTGTTTTCTGAGCAGCACCTTCTCCGTGATCCTGATATACTTTATTTCACAATTGGCGCAAAACTAATCTAGTACATTGTTTTTGACTGCTAACTGAAAAGTTGAAATGCCATCTTTATGTTTGACCGTGTTAGGTGAAGTTTTCCTGCTTCTTTAATGATCTTATTTTCTTTCAATGCATCCTCTCTCAACAATCAAATCATCAGTCATTTTTAAAAACTTTTCTTCATATCCTTTCCAGTAACCCATGCTTGAACTTCTGGATCGTTTATATCATCTACCAAACTTAATGTTTGCAATTGATGGACTAATGGAAAAGAATCTTCATCTTTATACTCGGAATCCACATCAATTTCCTTCATGAACTCACCTGTGTTGGCCAAACTTAGCCAAGTCGTACTTTACATCACATAAACTGATTTACTCAAAGATAGATATGATGCTACTTTCTTCAAATCGATACAATTTGGAAGGCCAGGAGCATTATTCATGTTCTTTTATTCTCTCGCCCTTCACCCGATGCTATGATTCCGATGGGGTTCGGATTATAGAGACTTTTAGAGAGGGATTGTTTTTTGTGATTTTTAAACAACCTAAAAAAGGTTCTAAATTTCTATTTGAAATATAAATAAGACATAGCCAACAAACCTGGTGCATGTTTCATCATCATAATCTTCTTCAGATCCGCTGCAGTCTGAATTAGAATCTGACTGGAAGGAATCCATAGTGGGTATAATAGTTCCTCTAACAGTTATACCCAAGTCTTGTAGTTTAGAAGCCAAATTATCCTCAATACCACTCACAAACTCAAACACCACCTACAACAACAAACATTTATTAGTTCATTTTTACAAAAACATTTATTAAAAACATTTTTGTCTACTTTGTTTTTTTTTTAGCCTTTTCTCCTACCAACTGGGGTGTTCTAGCCAGTGTCTAATTTTTTGTTTTTCTTTTATTTAGATATTTATAAGATGTGTGAGTAATATCTTCACGATTGGTTAGCAGCAAAGTCCTACGTCTCGTCCTCCACTGGTCTCTATTCTCTGCAGCCCTCTTCAGCTCGACATATGAGGTGCAGTTTACATCATCGCACACTTGCTCCAAATACTCCCGTCGAGGGCGCCCTCTGTAATTTTTCCCCTCAGCCATTCCCTCTATTATTTCATGCAGGAGACCCTCATGGCGCAAAATGTGGCCGATCCATAGGGCTCGCCTCTCTGAGATGGTTTGATTAGGCGCCTCCCTTATTCGACTCTGCTATGAACCTCGTCATTAGTGATGTGGTCTCTCCAGGAAATACCTAATATTCTTCTGTAGCACCAAATCTCCAAGGCCTCTAGTATTTTTTTATCTCTTTCGGCGAGGCACCATGTCTTACAACCGTACATCAATATGCTCCATACATATGTCTTGGCAAGTTGTTTGCGGAGTTTTCGGTTTTTATTATTTGACTCAAAAATCTTTGATTTTTTGTTAAACGCAAGCCTGGCTTGATGTATGCAGGGTAATATATCACGGGGTAATTACTACAGCTAGGTAACCTTAAAATCGGGATTTTTGAGTTTATCATTAAAAACACACTTTTGTATCCTCCTCCATAAATGAAAGTTTGAGACAACCTCTATATTATCTAAAATGCGCATCGAACACTGCTGGAATGGTTCTCACTTGTTCAGAATCCATGTTCAGGATTCTACCATGTTCGAATTAAAAATATCTAAACAGTTTAGTAAAAAAATTAACAAAAAGCTCACTGAGCTAAAAATTTTAATAGTAACGTTTGACCATTTTGTCAGTTGGTTTGCTGTACCTGCAATGGGCTAATTTTGAAATTAATATTTGAAGCACTAACTCTATAATTTTTCATGTTAAATAGTATAACTAAATTAAGTTTGTGCAATTTTTTTATGTTTGAGTATTAAGTAAATTATCAACAAACCTGTGGTGTTTGATAGAAGCAAGGATGTTCCTTGGCACACTCCATATAGTCCTGGGCTTGATCGAGAACTGACCTCGCTCCGTACGAAGCATTTCCATCGCTCAGCGCAGATAAAGATTTAGGATTCCTCGCAATCACTAAAACAGGAATACAATGTTATTATTCCTCATCACACCCCATCGGAGCGACTTAGAGCGCGGTACCACCTTGCATCGGTTCGCTACCTGAGAAGGTTGACATGGGACATTTATTTAAAATTTTAGTCACTGTACACTGTACAGTGTAAAATTGATCATCTTGGCATCATGTTATAAATTAAGATGCAGTTGATTAAAGACATTGCTCTTCCTTCTGGCGTTACCACTAGCAGTCTACTTGTTTAACAGGCACTGTTTTAAACTCTCTCAAGGCGGGTCATTTTCTCACAATTTGTTTTGTTTGTTACGAGAGAGCAGTAATAATAATCGTAATATTTTAAATATGTAACCTTTGGTCCAGAGCCGGCCATTGTCGCTGATGACATCAATGCTGACCTTCCCTCCCGCGGCGCTCTGCATGCCCTTGCTGACCGCGCGGACTCCGGGCCGAAGGGCACACTCCACCACGCAGGCCAGGTGCCGGAGATTGGAACACGAGAGCTGCTCCTTCTTCACCTTACCGGAACATCGCAACTGGAAGATAATAAATAAAATTCTTAGATTTTTTATGGCCGTTCGGATGCACGTGGAGTTTTTTACTCTTTGCATCCATCGGACGGATCAAAAACAACTCTGATAATGGATGCCACAATGCGTTCCAAAACATCGGCAAAAATTGTGAACGAAAACATGGCACAATAACCTAAAAAAACTCAATGTGGAAAAATCAATAAATTCTCATTATCTTCATAATAGCCCTGGCGCTGGTCTGGACATGTAGAGCGAATGGACAGCGAAAGAACGGCTAAGAATATTCACAATGCTAATGTTGATGGATGCAGAAACTATAGCTAGACTAGACGAGACATAAAATGACTAGACAATATTAAATTTCTAATGTAACCCTAACGGGTTTTTTAAAATTGTAAATAAATAAAAAAAAAATAGAGGAAGACCGAGAGTGACATGGCATGACCAAATCCAACAAATACTTGAAGATGGATATATGAAAAGTCGGAATGATCGGCGCGCGTGCATGAGAAAATGTATGAATGTAGAGGAAGCGAGATCTGTATGCAAAGATAGAGCGATGTGGCGTTCTATCCTCTCTGCGCCTACCCTTACGGATAAATGGCGTCAT